>NC_140463.1:21229398-21341898 GCF_051167445.1 Perissodus microlepis | reverse complement strand
GAAACACACATGCACAGAGAGACACACACACAAGATCCAATTCAGTCAACCAGTCTAAATATATTGAATTTGAATCTTACAATGAGATCATCCCATAAAAAGGCTCTCTCTCTCTCTCTCTCTCTCTCTCTCTCTCTCTCTCTCTCTCTCTCTCTGTAGCACACACACACACATGGAGAGAGAAGCAAGTTTTCAGTCAAGCAGCCTGGGAGCTGCTGAATTTGAATCCACCAATCAGAGAGCCTGTGCACTTTTTCCCGCCAAAACAGGTGCACGCAGCACAGAGAGACACAGGATTTTTGCAGTCTATTTCTCATAATGACGACTCCCCTCAAACAAATGACCATAATTTCCTAACCGTAGGGGCTAGAACGGTCATTCTTACACCGTTTTGTTCAGAAGAGATGGGGCAATCTTCAAGTGTTGACAATTTATCATTAAAATATGAATTATCAAAGATATTTGACTTGTAATGCACCATAACTGAGTAGAGCCGAAGCAAAAACTGCCTTGACCTGCCCTCAAACAACGCTTTGTAACTCGAAATCTATTTGGAGTATCGATATCATTCTTTCACCGTAAGAGACAGCAGGCTTTGGTGAACAGTCATGGAAATTTTCAGGTCTCTGTGGAAATCCAAAAACAAGATATGATGAGAGAAAAAAGTGGTTCATTTCCAGAGTTTGAAATCTGAAGAAATCTGAGCGAAGGACGAATTTCCTACCCTCAAACAAGTCCAACTCATCTCAGAACGGTAATAGGTGAGAAAAAAATTCTTGAATTGTGAGCGTCAGGAGTGTCTGAAGATATACGGGGACAAGCCTCATGTTTGAACTTCGATTCGTTAAGGAGATATGACGATTCGAATATGCCTCTCATTACAGAAATCAAGCGGTGATTTTGAACAAACTCTCCATTGACTTTCTATGGAGAGTTTTGAGACCTTGTGTTGGTCTGAGGAGATTTGCCAAAATTTTATAAATCCCACAACAATGATAGTGACATTTTCTGAAAGCCAGCAAAAATACCTACGTTTTGATGTATAATTTGTGGAAGTTGAGTGAAAATTGAGCAAGTAGCAAGAAGTTGTTCGGACATGAAGAGAAGACTGCGAAACCCTCAGTGGCACACTGGAAGCCAAGAGCATAGCAACCATAACAACGCATGTATTTTGTGAAAAATCAAAAAGATGAAACTCAAAACTTGAAGAGGGATAAGATGAAAACGGTAACAGATATGAAAAAGCTGAATCATACATGAATAGCCCAATAATTTGTGAACATTTTAAAATTTGAATGGTTGTTCTAGGCGAAAGTATGAGGAAGTAGTTAAGTTTCAAAAACGAGCAAGTTTTAGCAGAATTGCGGAAGTTTCCCATTCATTTCAATGGGACAAATTAAAGGAAAAAAGCTTAATATTTTAAAAAGTATAATAGTAATAAATAGCAAAAATCATAGCAGAAATTAGCAGAAATAGCAGAATAGTTTAAAATTTGAACGGTGAAAATAGCACAAAAATTGTGGAAGTAGTTAATCGGCGAAATACGGAGCAACTAGAAGAATAATAATAAAGTATAAAGTATAAAGAATAAAGAGAAACAGGAACTCAATAGTGTGGATGCCTTAAAGCATCCACACAATAAAGTATAAAGTATAAAGAATAAAGAGAAACAGGAACTCAATAGTGTGGATGCCTTAAAGCATCCACACAATAAAGTATAAAGTATAAAGTATAAAGAATAAAGAGAAACAGGAACTCAATAGTGTGGATGCCTTAAGCATCCACACAATAAAGAGAAACAGGAACTCAATAGTGTGGATGCCTTAAGCATCCACACAATAAAGAGAAACAGGAACTCAATAGTGTGGATGCCTTAAAGCATCCACACAATAATAAGAATAAGAATAAGAACTAGAAAAATTTGCATTTCCTGCGAAAATGCAGTGTGGATGCTTTAAAGCTGAAGCTGTCTGCAAAAACTAGCTGAAAAAGCTGAAAAGTTGCAGAAATTGTAAAAACTTTGCAGAAGTAAAGGAACTTTGCTAAAATGGAATAACTTAGCAGAACTGCAATATCTTAGAGGAAATATAATACTTGGCAGAAATACAACAGCATAGCAGAACTTTGCAGAAATATTGTAACTTACCATAAACATGATAACTTCTCAAAAATACAAGAATTTAGGAGAAATAGTATAAGATAACAGAAAGAATATATTTAGCCAAAAATACTTAAACATTACGGAAACACTATGATTTAGAAAAATAGTACAACATAGCAGAAATACTGTGTTTTACCAGAGACACTGTGATGAACTATGAATATTGTCATTTTAAATTAATACTATGTTTTATCACAAATACTATAATTTGACAGAAATACTATCATTTGGCAGAAATACTACGTTTCAGCACAAATACTCTGTTTTAGCACAAATATTATAACATAGCAGAAATACAATTATATAGCAGAAATGCTTTATTTAGAAAGAAAAATATAATATAGTAGAAATACTATGATTTAGCAGAAATACTACAATATAGCATAATAACAATGATTTAGAACAAATACTATGATTGAGCAGAATAGTAATAACTTAAGTGAAAATACTGGAAAAGTAAGATGACAAGCTGAAAAAAAAAACGGAACATGGTTAAGTTCCCTCAAAACTAATTGTTGTTCACCTGTGAAAAAAAAATAAAGAAATAAAAATAAATTTAAAAAACAAGAAGGAACAGCCAACAGATACACACAAAATCAAATATGTATACACAAATGCACAGAGAGAGAGACACACGGAGGGTCTATGCCAGTCAACCAGTCTGAATATATTATATTTTTTTCCAACAATGAGATGCTGCCCTAGAGAGGGTCTCTCTCTCTCTCTCTCTGTCACACAAACACACACACACACACACACACACACACACACACACACGATCCAATTCAGTCAACCAGTCTAAATATATTGAATTTAAATCTTACAATGAGATCATCTCATAAAAAGGCTTTCTCTCTCTCTCTCTCTCTCTCTCTCTCTCTCTGTAGCACACACACACACACACACACACACACACACACACACAGGGAGAGAGAAGCAAGTTTTCAGTCAAGCAGGCTGGGAGCTGCTGAATTTGAATCCACCAATCAGAGAGCCTGTGCACTTTTTCCCGCCAAAACAGGTGCACGCAGCACAGAGAGACACAGGATTTTTGCAGTCTATTTCTCATAGTGAAGACTCCCCTCAAACAAATGACCATAATTTCCTAACCGTAGGGGCTAGAACGGTCATTCTTACACCGTTTTGTTCAGAAGAGATTGGGGAATCTTCAAGTGTTGACAATTTATCATTAAAATATGATTTTTTAGAGATATATGACATGGTTGACTTCTTGACTTAGAAGCCACGAATTCCCCAATATGCAAATTTGAATGCCTCAGCCCACATATATGATTGGCTGGCTGGGAAGCCGTGCAGGCCCTGATTTGTGGATTTGAATTCCTCAGCCCTCAGATATGATTGGCTGGCTTAGAAGCCATGAAGGCCCCAATATGCAAATTTGAATGCCTCAGCCCACATATATGATTGGCTGGGAAGCCTGATTTGAAAATTTGAATGTCTCAGTCCTCACAGAGGATTGGCTGCCTGGGGACCTGGCAGAAATATATAGAAATAGTATGATTAAGCATAAATACTACATTTAGTAGAAATACTATGTTTTAGCACAAATACTATAAAAAGAAGAAATACTATAATTTAGCAGAAATACTATATTAAGCACAAATCCTATAAAAAGCAGAAATACTATATTAAGCAATATAAATATCCTATAAAAATCCTATAAAAAGCAAAAATACTGTACTATGATTTGGTAGAAAAATTATAATTAATCAGAAATACTATATTTTGCACAAATCTTATAAAATAGCAGAAATAGTATGATTTAGCACAATAGTAATAACTTAAACAGAAAAATTGGAAAAGCAAAATGGACAGCTGAAAAAGTGCTGAACATGCTGAGGGTCCCTCAAATATACTTGCTAAATGAAAAAAATCAGCAAAAAAATATATAACAGCCACACAATCACAAAAAATTGTCACATAAGGAAACACACATGCAAAGAGAGACACACACACAAGATCCAATTCAGTCAACCAGTCTAAATATATTGAATTTGAATCTTACAATGAGATCATCCCATAAAAAGGCTTTCTCTCTCTCTCTCTCTCTCTCTGTAGCACACACACACACACACACACACACACACAGGGAGAGAGAAGCAAGTTTTCAGTCAAGCAGGCTGGGAGCTGCTGAATTTGAATCCACCAATCAGAGAGCCTGTGCACTTTTTCCCGCCAAAACAGGTGCACGCAGCACAGAGAGACACAGGATTTTTGCAGTCTATTTCTCATAATGACGACTCCCCTCAAACAAATGACCATAATTTCCTAACCGTAGGGGCTAGAACGGTCATTCTTACACCGTTTTGTTCAGAAGAGATGGGGGAATCTTCAAGTGTTGACAATTTATCATTAAAATATGAATTATTAAAGATATATGACTTGTAATGCACCATAACTGAGTAGAGGCGAAGCAAAAACTGCCTTGACCTGCCCTCAAACAACGCTTTCTAACTCTAAATCTATTTGGAGTATCGATATCATTCTTTCACCGTAAGAGACAGCAGGCTTTGGTGAACAGTCATGGAAATTTTCAGGTCTCTGTGGAAAACCGTCAAAAAGATATGACGAGAGAAAAAAGTGGTTCATTTCCAGAGTTTGAAATCTGAAGAAATCTGAGCGAAGGACGAATTTCCGAACCTCAAACAAGTCCAACTCATCTCAGAACGGTAATAGGTGAGAAAAAAATTCTTGAATTGTGAGCGTCAGGAGTGTCTGAAGATATACGGGGACAAGCCTCATGTTTGAACTTCGCTTCGTTAAGGAGATATGACGATTCGAATATACCTCTCATTACAGAAATCAAGCGGTGATTTTGAACAAACTCTCCATTGACTTTCTATGGAGAGTTTTGAGACTTTGTTTTGGTCTGAGGAGATTTGCCAAAATTCTATAAATTCCACAACAATGATAGTGACATTTTCTGAAAGCCAGCAAAAATACCTACGTTTTGATGTATAATTTGTGGAAGTTGAGTTAAAATTGAGCAAGTAGCAAACAGTTGTTCGGACATGAAGAGAAGACGGCGAAACCTAGAGTGGCACACTGGAAGCCAAGTGCATAGCAACCATAACAACGCATGTATTTTGTGAAAAATCAAAAAGATGAAACTCAAAACTTGAAGAGGGATAAGATGAAAACGGTAACAGATATGAAAAAGCTGAATCATACATGAATAGCCCAATAATTTGTGAACATTTTAAAGTTTAAATGGAGTTTCTATGTGAAAGTATGAGGAAGTAGTTAAGTTTCAAAAACGAGCAAGTTTTAGCAGAATTGCAGAAATTTCCCATTCATTTCAATGGGACAAATTAAAGGAAAAAAGCTTAATATTTTAAAAAGTATAATAGCAGAAAATACCAAAAATCATAGCACACTTTAGCAGAAATAGCAGAATAGTTTAAAATTTGAACGGTAAAAATAGCACAAAAATTGTGGAAGTAGTTAATCGGCGAAATACGGAGCAACTAGAAGAATAATAAAGTATAAAGTATAAAGAATAAAGAGAAACAGGAACTCAATAGTGTGGATGCCTTAAAGCATCCACACAATAATAAATCCGACGAATAGTAATAAGTGTGCCTCTTGGCATAGGCACACTTAATAACTAGAAAAATTTGCATTTCCTGCGAAAATGCAGTGTGGATGCTTTAAAGCTGAAGCTGTATGCAAAAACTAGCTGAAAAAGCTGAAAAGTTGCAGAAATTGTAAAAACTTTGCAGAAGGAAAGGAACTTTGCTAAAATGGAATAACTTAGCAGAACTGCAATATCTTAGAGGAAACATAATACTTGGCAGAAATGCAATAGCATAGCAGAACTTTGCAGAAATATTGTAACTTACCAGAAACATGATAACTTCTCAAAAATACAAGAATTTAGGAGAAATAGTATAAGATAACAGAAAGAATATATTTAGCCAAAAATACTTAAACATTACGGAAACACTATGATTTAGAAAAATAGTACAACATAGCAGAAATACTGTGTTTTACCAGAGACACTGTGATGAACTATGAATATTGTCATTTTAAATTAATACTATGTTTTAGCACAAATACTATAATTTGACAGAAATACTATCATTTGGCAGAAATACTGTTTCAGCACAAATACTCTGTTTTAGCACAAATATTATAACATAGTAGAAATACAATTATATAGCAGAAATGCTATATTTAGAAAGAAAAATATAATATAGTAGAAATAGTATGATTTAGCAGAAATACTACAATATAGCATAATAACAATGATTTAGAACAAATACTATGATTGAGCAGAATAGTAATAACTTAAGTGAAAATACTGGAAAAGTAAGATGACAAGCTGAAAAAAAAAAACAGAACATGGTTAAGTTCCCTCAAAACTAATTGTTGTTCACCTGTGAAAAAAAAATAAAGAAATAAAAATAAATTTAAAAAACAAGAAGGAACAGCCAACAGATACACACAAAATCAAATATGTATACACAAATGCACAGACAGAGAGACACACGGAGGGTCTATGCCAGTCAACCAGTCTGAATATATTATATTCTTTTCCAACAATGACATGCTGCCCTAGAGAGGGTCTCTCTCTCTCTCTCTCTCTCTCTCTCTCTGTCACACAAACACACACACACACACACAAGATCCAATTCAGTCAACCAGTCTAAATATATTGAATTTAAATCTTACAATGAGATCATCGCATAAAAAGGCTTTCTCTCTCTCTCTCTCTCTCTCTCTGTCACACACACACACACAAGATCCAATTCAGTCAACCAGTCTAAATATATTGAATTTAAATCGTACAATGAGATCATCCCATAAAAAGGCTTTCTCTCTCTCTCTCTCTGTCACACACACACACACACACACACACACACACACACACACACACACACACACACACACAAGATCCAATTCAGTCAACCAGTCTAAATATATTGAATTTGAATCTTACAATGAGATCATCCCATAAAAAGGCTTTCTCTCCCTCTCTCTCTCTCTCTGTCACACACACACTCACTCACTCACACACACACACACACACAGGGAGAGAGAAGCAAGTTTCTAACTCAGTCAGGCAGCCTGGGAGCTGCTAAATTTGAATCCACCAATCAGAGAGGCTGTGCACTTTTTCCCGCTAAAACAGGTGCACGCAGCACAGAGAGACACACAGGATTTTTGCAGTCTATTTCTCATAGTGACGACTCCCCTCAAACAAATGACCATAATTTCCTAACCGTAGGGGCTAGAACGGTCATTCTTACACCGTTTTGTTCAGAAGAGATGGGGCAATCTTCAAGTGTTGACAATTTATCATTAAAATATGAATTTTTAGAGATATATGACATGGTTGACTTCTTGACTTAGAAGCCAGGAATTCCCCAATATGCAAATTTGAATTCCTCAGCCCACATATATGATTGGCTGGCTGGGAAGCCGTGCAGGCCCCAATATGCAAATTTGAATGCCTCAGCCCACATATATGATTGGCTGGGAAGCCTGATTTGAAAATTTGAATGTCTCAGTCCTCACAGAGGATTGGCTGCCTGGGGACCTGGCAGAAATATATAGAAATAGTATGATTAAGCATAAATACTACATTTAGTAGAAATACTATGTTTTAGCACAAATACTATAAAAAGAAGAAATACTATAATTTAGCAGAAATACTATATTAAGCACAAATCCTATAAAAAGCAGAAATACTATATTAAGCAGTATAAATATCTTATAAAAATCCTATAAAAAGCAAAAATACTGTACTATGATTTGGTAGAAAAATTATAATTAATCAGAAATACTATATTTGGCACAAATCTTATAAAATAGCAGAAATAGTATGATTTAGCACAATAGTAATAACTTAAACAGAAAAATTGGAAAAGCAAAATGGACAGCTGAAAAAATGCTGAACATGCTGAGGGTCCCTCAAATATACTTGCTAAATGAAAAAAATCAGCAAAAAAATATATAACAGCCACACAATCACAAAAAATTGTCACATAAGGAAACACACATGCACAGAGAGACACACACACAAGATCCAATTCAGTCAACCAGTCTAAATATATTGAATTTAAATCTTACAATGAGATCATCCAATAAAAAGGCTTTCTCTCTCTCTCTCTCTCTCTGTCACACACACACACACACACACACACACACAAGACCCAATTCAGTCAACCAGTCTAAATATATTGAATTTGAATCTTACAATGAGATCATCCAATAAAAAGGCTCTCTCTCTCTCTCTCTCTGTCACACACACACACACACACACACACACACACAAGATCCAATTCAGTCAACCAGTCTAAATATATTGAATTTGAATCTTACAATGAGATCATCCAATAAAAAGGCTCTCTCTCTCTCTCTCTCTCTGTCACACACACACACACACACACACACACAAGATCCAATTCAGTCAACCAGTCTAAATATATTGAATTTGAATCTTACAATGAGATCATCCAATAAAAAGGCTTTCTCTCTCTCTCTCTCTCTCTCTCTCTCTCTGTCACACACACACACACGCACACACACACACAAGATCCAATTCAGTCAACCAGTCTAAATATATTGAATTTGAATCTTACAATGAGATCATCCCATAAAAAGGCTTTCTCTCTCTCTCTCTCTCTGTCACACACACACACACACACACACACACACACACACACACACACACACACTCACTCACTCACTCACTCACTCACTCACACACACACAGAGGGAGAGAGAAGCAAGTTTCTAACTCAGTCAGGCAGCCTAGGAGCTGCTAAATTTGAATCCACCAATCAGAGAGGCTGTGCACTTTTTCCCGCCAAAACAGATGCACGCAGCACAGAGAGACACACAGGATTTTTGCAGTCTATTTCTCATAGTGAAGACTCCCCTCAAACAAATGACCATAATTTCCTAACCGTAGGGGCTAGAACGGTCATTCTTACACCGTTTTGTTCAGAAGAGATGGAGGAATCTTCCAGTGTTGACAATTTATCATTAAAATATGAATTTTTAGAGATATATGACATGGTTGACTTCTTGACTTAGAAGCCACGAATTCCCCAATATGCAAATTTGAATGCCTCAGCCCACATATATGATTGGCTGGCTGGGAAGCCGTGCAGGCCCTGATTTGTGGATTTGAATTCCTCAGCCCTCAGATATGATTGGCTGGCTTAGAAGCCATGAAGGCCCCAATATGCAAATTTGAATGCCTCAGCCCACATATATGATTGGCTGGAAAGCCTGATTTGAAAATTTGAATGTCTCAGTCCTCACAGAGGATTGGCTGCCTGGGGACCTGGCAGAAATATATAGAAATAGTATGATTAAGCATAAATACTACATTTAGTAGAAATACTATGTTTTAGCACAAATACTATAAAAAGAAGAAATACTATAATTTAGCAGAAATACTATATTAAGCACAAATCCTATAAAAAGCAGAAATACTATATTAAGCAATATAAATATCCTATAAAAATCCTATAAAAAGCAAAAATACTGTACTATGATTTGGTAGAAAAATTATAATTAATCAGAAATACTATATTTGGCACAAATCTTATAAAATAGCAGAAATAGTATGATTTAGCACAATAGTAATAACTTAAACAGAAAAATTGGAAAAGCAAAATGGACAGCTGAAAAAATGCTGAACATGCTGAGGGTCCCTCAAATATACTTGCTAAATGAAAAACATCAGCAAAAAAATATATAACAGCCACACAATCACAAAAAATTGTCACATAAGGAAACACACATGCACAGAGAGACACACACACAAGATCCAATTCAGTCAACCAGTCTAAATATATTGAATTTGAATCTTACAATGAGATCATCCCATAAAAAGGCTTTCTCTCTCTCTCTCTCTCTGTAGCACACACACACACACACACACACACACACACACACACAGACACACACACACACACACAGGGAGAGAGAAGCAAGTTTTCAGTCAAGCAGCCTGGGAGCTGCTGAATTTGAATCCACCAATCAGAGAGCCTGTGCACTTTTTCCCGCCAAAACAGGTGCACGCAGCACAGAGAGACACAGGATTTTTGCAGTCTATTTCTCATAATGACGACTCCCCTCAAACAAATGACCATAATTTCCTAACCGTAGGGGCTAGAACGGTCATTCTTACACCGTTTTGTTCAGAAGAGATGGGGGAATCTTCAAGTGTTGACAATTTATCATTAAAATATGAATTATTAAAGATATTTGACTTGTAATGCACCATAACTGAGTAGAGCCGAAGCAAAAACTGCCTTGACCTGCCCTCAAACAACGCTTTGTAACTCGAAATCTATTTGGAGTATCGATATCATTCTTTCACCGTAAGAGACAGCAGGCTTTGGTGAACAGTCATGGAAATTTTCAGGTCTCTGTGGAAATCCAAAAAAAAGATATGACGAGAGAAAAAAGTGGTTCATTTCCAGAGTTTGAAATCTGAAGAAATCTGAGCGAAGGACGAATTTCCTACCCTCAAACAAGTCCAACTCATCTCAGAACGGTAATAGGTGAGAAAAAAATTCTTGAATTGTGAGCGTCAGGAGTGTCTGAAGATATACGGGGACAAGCCTCATGTTTGAACTTCGATTCGTTAAGGAGATATGACGATTCGAATATGCCTCTCATTACAGAAATCAAGCGGTGATTTTGAACAAACTCTCCATTGACTTTCTATGGAGAGTTTTGAGACCTTGTGTTGGTCTGAGGAGATTTGCCAAAATTTTATAAATCCCACAACAATGATAGTGACATTTTCTGAAAGCCAGCAAAAATACCTACGTTTTGATGTATAATTTGTGGAAGTTGAGTGAAAATTGAGCAAGTAGCAAGAAGTTGTTCGGACATGAAGAGAAGACTGCGAAACCCTCAGTGGCACACTGGAAGCCAAGAGCATAGCAACCATAACAATGCATGTATTTTGTGAAAAATCAAAAAGATGAAACTCAAAACTTGAAGAGGGATAAGATGAAAACGGTAACAGATATGAAAAAGCTGAATCATACATGAATAGCCCAATAATTTGTGAACATTTTAAAATTTGAATGGTTGTTCTAGGCGAAAGTATGAGGAAGTAGTTAAGTTTCAAAAACGAGCAAGTTTTAGCAGAATTGCGGAAGTTTCCCATTCATTTCAATGGGACAAATTAAAGGAAAAAAGCTTAATATTTTAAAAAGTATAATAGTAATAAATAGCAAAAATCATAGCAGAAATTAGCAGAAATAGCAGAATAGTTTAAAATTTGAATGGTGAAAATCGGACAAAAATTGTGGAAGTAGTTAATCGGCGAAATACGGAGCAACTAGAAGAATAATAATAAAGTATAAAGTATAAAGTATAAAGTATAAAAATAAAGTATAAAGAATAAAGAGAAACAGGAACTCAATAGTGTGGATGCCTTAAAGCATCCACACAATAATAAAGTATAAGGTATAAAGTATAAAGTATAAAGAATAAAGAGAAACAGGAACTCAATAGTGTGGATGCCTTAAAGCATCCACACAATAATATGCACGGAATGCGTTAGTGGAATTACTACAGTATCTTGAAAGTTGTCGTTTCTGTTCGTACTTTTATTTTGAAGGCAGCCCATCGAAACGGAAATCGTTGCGCTGGGTCACGTGGCTAGCGTTTCTTTTCCCTTAGCAAAGCTGTAGGTTGCAAGAAGTTCTTCGCGAGGATATATTTGAGAACATCAGAACAAAGGGATTACATACATATAAAGCACGGTATGTACACTGAGTTGTTTTTTTTTGTAAAAACCCTGTAAGCGATCAGCTTTTCCTTATACCCGCTGTTTGTCGACCTGTGGTGGTAGTTTGTAAACGGGCCTGCAGGAGTGTTGCTTTAGTGGTGGATTTATGGTCTCGTCTCATATCTCACTGCTGCACAGATTTTGCTCAATCTGCCGGATTTAACTCAGTGGCCACAACACATTTTAAATGCATTCATAAAAGGCAGCATTTACAACAAATACTGACAACATGAATTCTACTGGTTGAGAAAAACAACCACTTATGATAAGCCCCCACTCCACTCCACAGACCTGGCTTGTATTAAAGTTTTCTCTCTTTTAGTGATGCACGTTAATCCCGCTCTTAAGACTCTTCCCAGACGTGATGGTATTGGTTACAGTGATGGGATTTCCGTCTCTTTTTGGAGAACCGGTGTCCTGGGAGTCCATCCTACCTGACAAACCATCCTACCCGTTGTTTCTGCGCACACGAAATTAAGTGGCAAACCGTCCTACCTTTGTGAATATTATCTAGAAAAATTCAGCTCGGCTCACTAAAAAGATCCAGCTTTTTCGGCTCCCAATCAGCTCTTTCAGGTTGTTTTGTTGCTTTAATTAATTTATTATTAACAATAATATAAAATTATGCACAAAAGAATTACTAATGTAAAAAAATGGTTTCATTTATATATGTTTATATATAAATATATACGGTGGCCCCTAGAGACAAAGCACGTACAAACTCCAAAACACATTTCTAGCATTAACTGAGCTTCCAAAACAGAGCTACCTAGATCACTTAAATAACACAATTGAAAGCATATGTGTATTGTTTGTGTATTGATACACAATTGTTACTTCCTGTTATTGTTACTTCCTGGCTTGTGTAGCCACTAGGTAACAAAAGCTCAACACTGCGCCTAGCATCCTGTTGTCTTTTTTACATGTTTTGGAGTTTGTACGTGCTTCGGAGTTTGTCCGCATTTCAGAGTTTGTACGTGCTTTTTGGAGTTTGTACGTGCTTTGGAATTGGTATGTGCTTCGGGGTTTGTACGTGTTTTGGAGTTTGTACACGTTTTGGAGTTTGTACACGTTTTGGAGTTCGTACGTGCTTTGTCTCTAGGAGCCACCATAAATATACTTTTATTTATTCACTCCACATAAAATGTAATAAATAAATAATATAATACAAAAACCAACTATTCACAGTTCAACTTTTAACTAGAGATGGACCGATCCGATATTACGTATCGGTCCGATACTGACCTAAATTACTGGATCGGATATCGGAGAGAAATAAAAAATGTAATCCGATCCATTAAATATCAAAAAAGCACCTCACAAAACTTGCGACACGGCGTAACTCTGCTCATAACCGTAGCACGTCGGAGCAGTGTGGTCAGGTGATAGAGCGGCTGTGTGTATTTGTAGCCTGCTAGCAAACATTTCATCTCCGAGGAAGTGATCCCAGAGAGAAGTAAAGCAAGTGTGTAAGTTCATCTCTGAATGTTTGTAAAGCATTCCCGCGTTAAGCTTAACAACCGATATATAGAGCAACTGCCTCTTCTCTCTCTCTCCTG
The DNA here is from genome assembly GCF_051167445.1 of Perissodus microlepis. Taxonomy (NCBI): domain Eukaryota; kingdom Metazoa; phylum Chordata; class Actinopteri; order Cichliformes; family Cichlidae; genus Perissodus; species Perissodus microlepis. The sequence continues at coordinate 21,328,388 of NC_140463.1, read as the reverse complement.
CTGCTACTTCAATCGTGAAACTGCTTAATGATCAGCTGATCGGCTTTTCTGTCGCGAATCCGTCTCTCTTCTTTGTTTTTGGCCCACTTTGCACCAGAAAGAGGAAACCAGCGGCTGAACAACAGCAGCACTATTAAGCTTGATAAGCTGTTGTTAGAATTTATTTAATATTACTTTCTACACCAGGATCTTTTTCTACGCAGCTGACAGCTGGTAACTGTGCAGGGGCGGATCTAGCAAAGTTTTGCCAGGGGGGCCGATAGGGCATTAACAGGGAAAAGGGGGCACAAAGACATACTTTTCTTTCTTATTCTCATTTAAAATGTCTAGCTTTTAATTATTTAATAATTATCTGAATCTTACACCCAAAGTTTTAATCTGATGTAAAATATATAGAAGTCCATTACTGTATATAGTAACTGTTAAGTCTAATATACCCTAGTAAGCTATAGTACTTTTTCCTTTGGGAAAGTACCATCTGTGAATTCTGCAATTCTGTTGAAGAAAGATGTTGAATCTATTTAATTATTCTTGAAAAATAATTTATTTCTGTGAATTTTTTTCACCCTGCATCAAATTAAAGTTGATTACATTGATTAAGCATCATGAGGAAGAGGCTGGTTCCCTATTTTCTTTTGCTGGGAGTTTGCAACCCTATTAGTTAGGTTGCTTAATATTTCTGCTAAGTACTCTTTAAAATACCAGAATAGGAAGGATGGAGTAGGTTTAACTTTATTAGATTGATCAGTGTTGCTGATCTATGAAATATTTTGGGTGCAGTGTTTTTTTGTTTTTTTTTTGTTTTTTTTTTACATACAGGTATAACAGAATAGCTTTAGTGTTGTTGTTTTTTTTTAAGTTGAGTATGAACTTACACAAAAAGCAGCAAGATATTAAAAAAACAGTTTTATTGATTAAAAAACACACTATATCGGATTCATATCGGTATCGGCAGATATCCAAATTTATGATATCGGTATCGGACATAAAAAAGTGGTATCGTGCCATCTCTACTTTTAACTATTTAAATTTTCGTATTTTTCCTTTTAAACAAATTTAAAGTGAAATAACACAAAACACTGCAAACCACAACACAATTAAATATAAATTAAAATGTGAAAACAAAAAGAAGATGCACATTCTCTGTCATATGGGCCTGCATGAATAAACTTTCTGAATCCTTTGTCATCTGCAACTGAAAATAGTTGTGGATGATTACTATACCTTTCTAATGTGATGTTGTCCCTGGCTCTCTGTCTCTCCCTCCCGCTCTGTTCCTGTGCTACTGAGAGTGTAACTACCTACACTCGTAAGAGCTGTTTCGTTCGCGACCGAAACATCACTAATTGGTGATCAGTGGCTTGGCATTAGACATTAAGATGGAACTATAGAAAAGATCGCCTGTCATTAACCTGCTCCCATGTCATTGATGTGCAGTGAGCAAAAATCACCTATCCACTGCTGCAGGTGCTTACTTAAAGGCAGTATAAAGACTGCTGCAATGTAGTCAAAGATGTAATCATGTTGTCTGCAGCTGAGCTGTTGGCTAGTTGTGTTGTTCTATATTACCACTTAAGGATCTATATTTTTTAAAACATTTATTTATTTCCTTCTTTTCTCCTATTACTTTATTCTTCTTTACATCTGGTAGGTGTGTGTATCTGTGCAATTCACTTTCTCTTAAATTACTTTTAAGCATAACATAGCTAACACAAGCAATACAACAAAAACAAAAAACAGTCATAGGGAGGGAAATCTGTTGTGTTCACTTTTGGCCTCCAAATATTGTCATTGTCTCTGATTTTGCCATTGATGTCATCATTGATGAGTTTTGCACTAGATAACAATTTGTCCCTAAAATTAGAGAGCCATCATAGCACGAACGGAGCAAACCGCAAATGTTCAGTAGTTTGTAGCTGCACTTTTACCAACTAGTTTTCTTTGGAGGTTAGCAAAGATTTTTGACCCAACTACTAAAATTGTCATGAATGAAAAGCAATAACGATGCTTTCTCTCACTGTTGCTGTGTTTGATGTAAGAATTGTTGGGACGCTTTTACTGCACTTTTCAGAACATAACCTGTTGCATATGTGAAAACTTAGTTTGTCAAAAGTACTTGCATAATGATCAGGTACAATGTCTGTACAGACAGCGTACAGATTGATTGAATTATTCCACAGTTCAAAATGATTTTACAGTGACACTGAAGTCACTTAAAGTGCAGAGGGCTAATGTAACCAGTTAAATTAAGCACAAGCGGACAACAGAGCATCGGTAATGGTACTCAACTTTAGTTCCTTATCTCCTGCAATTCAAAATGAGCGGAGGAGTCCAATCTTGTCCCCTGAGGAAACGGAAGATCTTCATGAGCTGCTCTATGCCAAAATCCTGCCGCTGAGCATGCTCTTTTGATTTATTGCGATCATGTTTAGGGGGCAGGAGCATGCATTCATGACTTATGGCAGCACCAGTCGAGGTCCATCTGTGTGCTGTCATTACCAGAAAGTCAACGGCAGATCCAGCTTCCTTCACCAACTTTCCAAGCTATACGTCGTCTCTTTTCAGAATGCTGCCTACTCAGCACACCACCACTGGACTTGGAGATCATCATAATAAAACTACCAAACCTTCAAAGTTGTGTGCATACGCTTTATTGTGAATTGTGGAACTGAAGCCTCTGGCAAAACAGTCAAAGAGATGAAAACGTATCAGTTTTTTGGGTTGCAATTCAATATTGTGTATGCTCGTATTGGTGTTTCAGTCTTTATTTTATAACATAATGTTTCAGGAGAAAATTTGTGTTACAGATTGACTTTAGTTCGACCTTGTTGGGCACTAATCATGGGTCTTGTTAGAAACATCTAGATGTTGGATGACTAGCGTGTATGTTCCGTGTCTCTATCCACAGATCAGGGACATGAAAAGGATAGAGGAGGATAAGATAAGCTGCTTTGGAAGATCTATTAACCTTATTCTTCTAATGTTAACACCTCCTTTCTATTTTGTTGTTGTTGTCTCCTGTGTCTCTATTGTTAAAATGCCTTGTTTTCTGTGTGTCTCTGTTTTTGATGCTTTTGTTTCCACCTTTCCTTCTTACTAGTGAAGATGAAGATGATAAGATATGATACTGACAGAATGAATCCGTATGAATGAAGAAATCTTTGGAAAGCAGAGTCTGCAAATTAAGAAGCGGCCTTCCGGATGATGGACCTCATCTTTCCAAGATTCTGAGGCCCAGTACAACTCATTAACCTTTTTTCTTTGTTTTCTTTATTTTGAACTTTCCAGCTTTCCATTGCCATCGAAGCGTTACACCCCTTCTCTTGCACCAGGGCCCCAACAGAGCCCCCTACTGGGTGGGCTCCCAGGGAGCTTTTTACTGATCGGACAGCAAGCTGCATGCTTGCGGCTGGCTCAGCTGAAAGCCCACCTTAATTTGACACAGATAAATAATGCTGTTGCTGTTGGTGGTCGAAGCAACACACACGCCCCATTTATACCCACAACACCCCCCTGCCCGACTGCTGCAGCCATCAGTCTACTAAACCTTCTGAAGGTTGCTAACACCATGTCCCATCCCTTATACAACCCCTATGCCTCTGGGAATCAAAGTTCAGCCCAGGGGCGCTATGGACAGTCCAGTATGCAGGCAGAGAGAGACTCTCATAAGACATCTCCTCATCTTGGGCCTGGGTCCAGCTTTAGCTCTTCCGGAGTTTCATCTGCGACTCCTGCAAAATCTGGGGGAATAATGAGCTACAGGCCAGAAGGGAGTAAGACTTCAATGGAAGAGGACATAAAGAGGTCCATAGACATGCATATAAGCAGAGCCAGAGAGGAGGTGAGAAATCAGCCTGTAAAAAAGAACAGTCATTTTACCAGCACTCAAAGAGATGAGTATGATTCTTCAGGCAAAGATGTGACTCCCTACGTGTTGTCCTCAAACTCTCAAAGACCCCCTGATGTTGCAAGTAGCACTAGCTCCATGGACTGGTTGCCAAGCTACAAACGGGAAACTGAGGATGATTCGGCTAAATACTGTTCATCATCTGCTTCATTGAGCTATCAAAGCACTGGTGACAGTAGGTTTAATGCCTTGAATGAAAGAGAGCGCAATGTGCAATCCATTCCAGGCTTAGGTGATTATGACTACCCAGTGCCAGACAAACCTGTGGGCTCTGCAGAGTCTACTCGTCCCAAGTACACTTCAGAAACAGCTGTGAACATCCTTATGCAGTTTGGACTTGAAAAAGAGGACCTGGAACATCTGATCTCATACCCCGAAGATCAAATGACTCCTGACAACCTGCCTTTTATCTTACGACAAATCCGCATGGAAAAGGCAAAGAGATCTGCAACAGCAGGTCCATCAAAATCCTACTATGATCCTCATTCCATCACAAGTATGAGTGGAAGGGAAAGGTTGAGTACTTCAAGAGGGGAAGGGATGCGTCAGGATGAATTGTCACCTATTGTCCAACCAAGTAAAGTGATTGATTATGGACATACTGGCAAATATACTGGGAGCTTAGGGGATGAAATTGGAAGAAGCAGCAGCGGAGCCAGTAGTGGTGGAAGTGGAGGTACGCTGCTGATGGGCTCCTATGATAGTAGCGGTCACAGTCGAGAACCACTGCAAAAAAGTATGACAGAGGTGAAAAACAGCACCTTGGTTTCTTCCCGTGATCAAGGCAGCTCTTTTACCAGTCATGGCTCAATGCGAAGTAGCGATCCAGCTCAACAACTGCACACCCAACCGAACCAGTCATGTCAAGAAATCTTCAAAGGTTTCTCTCTGCCAAAGACAGACACAGACATAAGACCTCTTAAATCAGAAGTCACTAAAGCCCTTCCTTTGAAAAATCCAGAGCCGGATCGCCAGTCAGCGTCTAAAAGCCAACTAACTCCTAATATAGTTCGTAGTGTGCATCCCAGCCGACCAGGCCTTGTACTCATTGGCAGCAGCAGCAGCGACAGTCACATCAAAGAAAAGAGTAAGACTCACGGGCAAGTATCAAATGTTTCTGAGCAGATGAACAAACAGCAAATTCAGCAGAAGCAGGTACAACAGCAACAAGTGAAACAGACAATGCAACAACCACCACCAAAGCAGCAGCAGCAGATGCAACAACTGAAGCAGCAGCAGACGCAACAGCAACAACTGAAGCAGCAGCAGACGCAACAGCAACAACTGAAGCAGCAGCAGACGCAACAACTGAAGCAGCAGCAGACGCAACAGCAACAACTGCAGCAGACGCAACAACTGAAGCAGCAGCAGACGCAACAGCAACAACTGCAGCAGACGCAACAGCAACAAGTGAAACAGACAATGCAACAACCACCACCAAAGCAGCAGCAGCAGATGCAACAACTGAAGCAGCAGCAGATGCAACAACTGAAGCAGCAGCAGATGCAACAACTGAAGCAGCAGCAGATGCAACAACTGAAGCAGCAGCAGACGCAACAGCAACAACTGAAGCAGCAGCAGACGCAACAGCAACAACTGAAGCAGCAGCAGACGCAACAGCAACAACTGCAGCAGACGCAACAGCAACAACTGCAGCAGACGCAACAGCAACAACTGAAGCTGCAGCAGACGCAACAGCAACAACTGAAGCAGCAGCAGACGCAACAGCAACAAGTGAAGAAGACGCAACAGCAACAAGTGAAGCAGACGCAACAGCAACAAGTGAAGCAGACGCAACAGCAACAACTGAAGCAGCAGCAGACGCAGCAGCAGCAGCAACAGCAACAACTGAAGCAGCAGCAGACGCAGCAGCAACAGCAACAACTGAAGCAGCAGCAACAGCAACAACTGAAGCAGCAGCAGACGGCCCAGGTACCTAACCTGCCGATTGGGTTGCAGCAGATGCAGAATCAGCCAGCTGTGCATATGGGACAAGCTTTGCAGTCTCAAGTTTTTTCGGCTGCAAAGCCAGTTCCACAGCCGTCCCTCATGCCAGGGCTCATAGTGCCCGTTCCTCCGGGTCTCTCTCCGCTAATGCAGAACTTCATGAATTTCATTCATATACCGCAGCCCGCTTCCACGAAGCAGCTTCCAGCAAAGGTAGAAGTGACAAGGAATATCCCAGTGCTGGTCCAGATGCAAGACTACACTGCCGCTTCACCTAGGGTCTTTCCTCATACCTGCTCTCTATGTAACAAGGAATGTACTCAGATGAAGGTAAGTGGAAGATTGTTTGAAGTTTTTGCTTTCTATCGGTTTTTATTTATTTGACATGCAATGTTTTTTGTTTGTTATTTGATTTTGGATCCCATTATAGGATTGTGGTTTTGAAAAAGCTTCATGTATGCTACTTTCAAGTCTATTTGGTTTGTTTTATACACTATTCCTGCATAATGATGACTGTAGGAAGACTACCAACTTGGAATACAAACATTTGGACAAATTTTCACATATTTCTGCAATTCAGTATTCTGTACCAGAATTTCTGAAGGATTACAGCGCAGACTAAACTTAACTATATGTCTATCAGATATTGTAATTGAAAAACACTACTAATAAGAGAGCTTCAGAATCTTCAGTGGTCTGTACTTGCAATTGATAGATTTAATCTCTTTTAAATTGACATAAACTGATGCGAAGACATTCAAGGCTTTTGCTAACAATGGAACCAAGGCCTCAGATGACGTGATGAGGAGGAACCTGCAAACCTGAAGAGCCTGTGCATCAGAAAATGTTGGAAGACGGCTGTTTTTTCATTTGTCTCTGTCCTTGGGCTGCTGTTCCACAGTGCACATTCAGCTTTGCTTTTTCTGGAACTGTTGCTGAATGTGAAAGTTCCCCTTTTTGTCTTTTGTCATTAGAGTTAAGAATAGTGTGTTTTGTCCTTTATTTCACATTAGTAGGCACCTTGTTTTTGTGTAATACTCGCTTCTTTTTGTTTTTGTTTTTTTTACTCATACTTTCTTTTTAAGTTAGTGTTTCTGTGTCCCAAAAGGCAACTTCATGTACTACCACAAACATAAGCACCCGCTGCACCCACTCATGAGCTACACAAGCACCAGATTTGATTTGTTGTTGAATCTCTCTTTATGGATCGGCCTTCCTTCGCTGTACCAAATTTCACATTTGAGCTCCTTGTCAAAGAAACAGCGCCTTCCTCTTCTGGCCTATTTCAACGTCATCTTCCTGTCGCTACTCCAACTGTGATCGTCATAGGTGGTGCATTTTGTCCTAATCCAAACTTGGCCTCTCCTGAGACGACCTTCTTGGAGCCTCGGGAAAGTTTGATGCCATAAGAAGAGCCTGAGAGTCCAGAATCCAGAGCCTAATTGACCTTTTGTTTTGTTTTGGTTGTGTGTAATCAGATGTTTGACTTGTGTTTTCTATATATACTAAATAATTTCACTTTTAAAATTTTATCCCAGGAGAGGTATAATGTGTCACGCTTATTTGTTCCTGGTTTTTGGCCTATGAAGGTTTAAATACAATCCAGGCTCCTGGCTAATGTTATAATGCTTCTGCGTTCAGTGAAGGACTAACTGTTAATATTTTAAGAATTTTATTTAAGGCCACTGCAAAGTTTAGTGACCTTTTATCAGCAAGTGATGTCAATGACAAACGTTGCTCCTGATAATAATAAACCTTGTCTAAATGTTTGTTTTTTGTTGTGACCACCAGGATTGGGTCTCCCACCAGAATACCAGCCTTCACATCGAGAACTGCAAACTTCTGCGAAAGCGGTCAATCTTTCTTCTCTGTACTTCGTGATTATGAACCGATATCTTTGGGGCAGCACAACCATGGGTGTGCCAAAATGATGCTGGGGTTGTAATGCTAGGATAGCTTCCTAAGAACTGTTCATTTGTATTTTTTCATTTAAAGCACCTTAATGATTTGCAGCATTTACCATGAGCCATTTCCCCTAACCTAAATTGTTGAAAGGCTGAATACATTTCTGAGTTTCTGGATTAATGAACAATAATATATTTTTAAGGACATTCTACCTTGCAACATCTGACAAAAATGTATCTGTGTTTTTCCACAGATACCCAGAGTGGAACGGTGAAATAGCATCACTGCTAGGGTAAATATCTTCATTTGAAGTCATTTGGCGAATAAAAAAACATGCCAGTATTGGAGGCTTTCATTTTCTTTGATTTAACATGTGCCTTTCTTTTTATATGCAATTGTTAGTGCGTCAGGTGCCAAGCCCTCTCCCTCAACTTCTGCTGAGACTTCCCAGAAGAAAACCAGACATGAGAGTCGTTCCCGTTCCTGCAGCCCCCGGAGCCATCGTGACTCGGAGCGTAGCAGGGACAGGCAAAGTAGCCGTTCCCGCTCTCGCAGCCCCCGCACTCATCGTGACTCGTTGCGAAGAAGAAATAGACGAAGTAGCCGTTCCCGCTCCCGCAGCCATCATGACTCGGAGCGTAGCAGGGACAGACGAAGTAGCCGTTCCCGCTCTGGCAGTCCACGTCGCCGCCGTGACTTGGAGCGTAGGAGGGACAGACGAATTAGTCATTCCCGTTCTCGATCACGCAGCCCCCGAAGGGAGAGACACAGAAGCCGATCACGATCTCCGTACAGCTCCAGACGTAATCGCAGGTCTGTCCAACATACATTTTGAGAACTAGGATCAATCAAAAAAGATTTAGCTCTCCAGTGGAGAGGGCGAAATGTAATTTATTTAATAATGTAAACTTAAAAACACTTAATTGGTGGACTATTTACCTTTTGTATCCATGCTGGATGTGTGCTTTGAGATGTTTATGAGTCATTAAGTTCTTTGATCCATACTTTTTTCAGGTCCCGGTCTCATTCTGACTCCTCGTGGTATGACCGTCCTTCCTCTTCACGATATCGATCACGCTCAAGGGGACGCGAGAGACGATCCTCGCCGAGAAGAAGAGATGAGAAACGTTCATCACCAAGGAGAAGCTGGGAGAGGCGATCGTCGACGGAGAGGTCATCTCCTATGCGAAAGTTGAGCAGCTCGAAGATCTTGGCAAAGAAACTGCTGGAAACATCAGGTTTGAAAATTGCTTCATGGTATTTCTCGGTATGTACTCATTAGGTTTTTCTAAGATCAAAGTTGTCCCCCCCCCCCCAAACACACACACACACATTAACTTTACTAATGCACATTATAAATAAAGACCAGTGCCACCAGAAAATGTCAGTATAGTTTTTTCTACTATTATAAAACTTTCAGAAGCAGTAGATGATTTTTGAGACTTGGCACCCACCAAAGTGTGAATCTCTTTTGTACCTGTGGTCTTTTAGCTCTCCAGTCCTTATCAAAACAGTCTGACCTGGAGACTGTCGTCAAAACTTTGGCTCCTGCCCTGCTGGCTGAGCTAGCCAAGATGAAGTCGTCGCCATCAACATCATCATCATCGTCCTCACGTTCTGCATCTCCAGAATCAATTAAAGGGAGGCCTAGCACAGAGAAGACCAAGGTGACTTCACATTATGCCTTTTTTCATGAATGGACAGTTTTGGACAATTTATAATGTGGTCAGTGACAGATGACGTGATTGTTGATGCCACAAAACCAAGATTAAATCCTTCAAAACAAATTTATACAAGCAGATACTTTGAGTCCAGTTGTCATGATGAAATCTGCATTTGGTTTGTTAATATTTTTCTTCTCTGTTTCCACAGGCTGCTAAATCTTCCCCTCCAACCATGGTGAGGCTACAAGGGATTGTCAGTAGTCTCTCTCACAGTGAAGTGATTTCTGCTGTGGAGAAATTCGGAAAAACCAAGTCAGTTGTTTTGTTTAGGTCAAAATTACAGGTATGTACACTGAAATTTGCTCACTGTTATAGATGGATGAGTTCATTGACCTACTTGTGAATCTAGAGAAAATGTGTCTCCTGGTTTGCTTCTGCAATCTAAGATAGATATTTATGCACCGTAGCTACAATTCTCTATAAATATACTGTCCGTTCATGGTTGTAGTCCTGCATTCATCATGCGGTTTAAAGTCAGTTGGTTATCCTTACTTTTCTTCTGTGGTCTTGCAGCCCTCACATTCATGGCTACTTTAGATTATACTGAGCTTTTATATAGACATCGCAATGTCAGAAAGTTTCTGCTCAAGTCTAATCCTATGAAAACATACACACTGTATTTTGTTTTTATTTTGCTGCTTTGCATTATGCATTTTTAATCTATTTATACACATTGCACTGAAAACATCATTGGAATTGCATTGGTTGCTTGCAAGTTGCCACCGTTGCTTGTAGTTTGCTTGGAAAACTCAAACTTGTCAGTAAATACTTGTAAGCTCGTGACAAGTGCTCATGTATGATTTTTAGTGTGAATGTAGTAACTTAACAGTTTTGGTAGTAATCCAAATTAATATGTGTGTGTGTGTGTGTGTGTGTGTGTGTGTGTGTGTGTGTGTGTGTGTGTGTGTGTGTGTGTGTGTGTGTGTGTGTGTGCACACCCAGGCAGTTGTGTGTTTCGAGAAACAGGAAGATGCTGAGAAACTGAAGAGCTTAAAGAACTTTGACATAAAAGAAGTAACTGTCAGTGTTGTTAATGAAAAGGTAACTTTGTTTTCCCTTGATAAATACAAATATTAACATTGCTGCTCTTCTGTGGCAAAATGATCAGTAATCTGATTAATCCGAAATAATCTTTGTTTACAGGAAATTGCATCCAAGAAAACCACAAAAACCAAACTGGAAACTACAGCAAAAGTCTCGGTTTCCAAAGCGAAAAACATCTCAGCTGAGCAGAAAGCTAAAACTGTAAAAACTGGTGATAAGGCTGAAGAAGCAGCTTCAAGCCTCGAAAAATCTAAGAGTAAATCTACGAAGAGTCCCGAAAAGCAGCCTAACACCAGTGATTTGAAAGGAAAACCTAAACCCAAAGGGTCTCAAACCGGTGCTAAAGAAGCTGTGGTGGCACCTAAAAATACAGCCAATGCTATGAAGGCTGTTGAACCAATTAAAGATGCTGCAGTTGATGGTGAGCTAAAAGTCTTGACTTCCAAAGCAGAAACGGCCTCAACGACGCAGAAATCTAAAACAGCAGGAACTCTGAAAAAAGAAAAAGTGGATCCATCTAAATCAATAACGTCAGAGAATAAGCCTGATGTAGAGACAAAACACAAGAAACCTGAAACAAAGATTCATGAATCTGCGATGGGGCCTAAAGGTGAAGCACGAAAAGCATCAGCTTCTGAAAGGGAGGACCACACAGAAGTTGAAACTTCTACTGACGGCAAAGATAATCAGGCGTTACCAGCTATATCGAGTGAGAATCAACTACCAACTAGTGCAGCTGAGACCAAGCCAAATATATCGCCACCAAAACCCACTGATCCACCTCAGAAACCACAAACTGTCATCAAAAGTCCAGAAGATTCACTCAAAGCTTCAGAACAGACCGAGCAGAGCTCAGATTCTGCTGTACAAGAAGAAACACAACAGCAGACTGCAGGAAAATCACCTGAGATTTCTGTGGAGGCAAAGCAGAGAGTTGAAAGTGTAGAAACGGTTACAAAGGACAAAGGTAAGTGGACAGAAAACACCTTCATGTGTGGAGTATCGTTGACAGCAGGATGTTGGACGGAATCAAAAGCTAAAGACTGTGCTTCTTGACGAGAACAGTTTTCAGATTTTTATTTAAATCAGCTGGGTAATTTGCATCCTATCTAAACTACCACTATTTAACTTAACTACATTTCCTTTATTCTAAGTCTCTGTGACTGCAAAGAAGATCTCAAAGTATCCGGTCGCTCCTACCCACCCAACATTTGGGGAACGGATAGAAAAGCAACTATGTCCAGAAAAAATCCGTAAGAAATCCCGAAAGATCTGTATGAAAGATTTCCCAGTGTGAACATAATTTTTATTTTATAATTATTTTTTGTTTTTCTTTTGCTCTGCACTTTACAGGTTGTCTCAAGACAGTCAGACTTCCCCATTCAAAGGTAACATTAAAAAAACACTTAAATTATACCTGTAAGAAAAACATGCTTTGTCAAAGTGGTTAGGTTTTGATCTGAAATAGTTCAATTTGTTTTAAAAGTTTATAGTTAGCTTATATCTCATTGTCAGGTGACACTCAAGTAGGTGTAAATGTAGAAAAATGTTAAAAATTCAGTAGGGATGTCGCAATAGCAGAAATTTACATACACTAATAGAATTACACAAAGCGTGGTTACCAATTTAGTACCAAAACAAAATAATTATCGTGTATCTCCAAAAGTTGATTCTGTTCATCTGGACGTAGCGTTTTGTGGGAGAAACGTTTCGTCACTCATCCAAGTGACTTCTTCAGTCTCAGCTGACTGCAGGTTTCCCCAAATCTTATAAACAGTACATTTGCATAATGACTGAAACCAGCCCACTGAAAGAACAATGGGCTGGGAGGTCAGTCCCCTAATTTTAATTATGCAAATTCTCATGACCATTGATCAACAACCACTGATCAAAACTCACTGATCAAAACCCATTGATCAATGGCCATGAGTACCATTCACAGAGAGTTGGAGAATGGCTGCAATCACAGCATTGTAAGATGGCGAAAAATTATCTTGTATACTAACACATATTAAAAGTCTGTTATTAAAAAGCTAATTTGAAATGTTCAAATTATATGCACAATCATCCAGGACATGGTGGTTTTGAGTGCTTAAAAAAATAGGGGTTTAAGTAGGGGTCTTGAAAACCTCAGCAAGTTGTTTTAGAACTAAAGAACCTTTTAAGAAGCATAAGAGATGAAAGTTCCTCACAAATTAATAGAAGCCCAGCTTTTCTTTTTAAGCAGTCTACTACAGAAACAGTTTTTCCTTCCTGAGTTTGAAAAGTGCAATAGTGCTGTTTACACATTTCCTTTTGTGAATCAGTTATCACTCTTTAAGGATCCACCTTAAATGAAAAGTACTTTCATAGCTGACTCTTACTGCCTTTTTTTATCAGTGAGTCAAGGTTGAGCTGTACTATGTTAAAAAAAAAAAAGAAGTCAAACCAAAATCAGCATCAGAAACATTTTGTACTCAGTATTTTATTCTGATGTACCTCATTGTGTTCATAGTTGTAGACAGTGCTCAAAGTGAGGCACAGTTTCTAACTGAATGTTTTGCCTTTTTGAGATTTCTGTCCGGAATTTCTTCAATTGTAAACGAATCTAAAACTCTGACTTTATTCTTTTCTTTTGCACAGATTTTTTCGCTTAATTACAAGGTGCTGTTAATAAGCAACCTGCCTAAGTATCGTGATGGCTGTTATGCAGAGGAGGACATCGCCGGTCTGCTCACTCCACACAGATTTGAATATTATCACGACACGATCTACGTTATACCACCGGCACGCATGGTAAGCACCAGGCCATGAATTTGCATTGGGCTGGATTATTACCTTCATTTTAATGGGATTCTATATGTCTTTTCTAAGACGACCTAACTAACATTTAGTTATTACGTATTTTGTGAGCGCAGTGTGTCAGTGTTTGTTTGTTTTTCCTTCAGGCTTTTGCCCTCATGCCGACAGCAATGGCAGCCAAAAACATCGTGCTAGCATCAGAAAATGAACGTAAATTTTTTCTCAATGGGTCTAAACTTCGACTGCAGGTTGTGAAGAGCAGGAATTTAAAGACCCCGGTGAGCGCTGTGTTTAGATAATACACTTTACTATTGTGAGATATGTTACTAAAAATAATTGAAAATATCTGTTTCTGCTTGTTGATGGAAACAGTATCCTTAAAAGCAAGCTGATGTTTTTAAATGTTCAATCTATTTCAAATGTGGTTGTAAGTAAAAAAAAAAATGTAATATTTTGTAGAGGCTATAAGTAATAAAAAATACTCTTTGAACTGAAATCAATTTAACAGAATCCAACATTTATTTGATGTAATGACTTTTAACTATTTGTTTTTCTTTCAGCTTGAGTTTTATAGATATCTGATGAATCGGCTGTGTTATGTTATGAAGGTAACACGCACACATATCTCAGAAACAAAGACTACACTAGAATACCTTATAAAGTATAGAGTATAAAGTTATAACTGGCAGCACTCACATCCAAGTCAAAACACCTTGAAAAATATGAGCATATATTAACACATGGCTAGGAAAGGTTTGGATAACTTTTTTCCTGCAATAAGTTAAATCCTCATTCAAAACTGCATTTTGTATTTAAAAAAAAAATGTGGTTTTTTTTTTTTGTTTGTTTTTTTTATTTAATTTGAAACGTGCAAAAAACTAAGAACCCAGGAAAGGGCCAAAAGTGGTTTTCTGTGTACACAGCTAAGTTTAAATATTTTTTCAAACAATGTTATCAACAAAAGCAAGAGCTGCAATTATAAATTGTTTGGATAATGAAGATAGCTGCCAGGGTGCATACCTGCTGTGTGACTATATGTGCAAACTTATGACCTTGATCTTGGAACTGTAGTTTAAGAAAGCATGAAATATTGTTAAACTACATACTGTTTCTGGTTTGTTTTAATGTTCACCCGGGTTTCTCGAAACAGGAAGGGACAGATATTGGAGCACGGACAATCTACATCAGGAACATCTCACCAGGCGAGTCCCGGGATCTCAGAGAAGCTTTGGGAAAAATCGGTATTGTAAGAAACTACCTGCCTCTTCTCAACAAGGTATAAACACACTTATAAGCAGCAACAAGTGCATGTTTTAAAAGTCTGTGAAAGGCTGTATGAGATATGTGTTTATGTAAGTGTATTCTTAACTATCCCCCCAAAATTGACAGACACATTAAAACAAGATAATGTGACTGGTTTTGGATGCTACTTATCTTGATGAAAGCACAACTGCAAAACTATAAAGATAGTAAAGAGAGACTGCAGGTAATCTGTTCGCTGTAGCACATGATTCTTCATATGCTCATGCGCACTAGTGTTCATCACATTAGAGCATTAGTGCAGGGGTCACGTTGAGCACGGCTCCAGTGCTTCATTGAGCCAGGATTTCTGACTTTTGAATCCAGTGAACTCCACAATAAAGCTGTGCTTAGCTCACTGTTTCCATGTGTTCCATTTTCTACCATTTAGAATGTGAAATTAAAATGTTTAGAGTAAATTTTATCTTTCTTGTGTTTCAGGTGTTAATTGAATTTGAGTCTCTGTGTGATGCTGATCGCCTTGGTGTTTGGTACAGCCTTCTAAAACAGGCCACTGGCCACAAATTGTCAAGGGTGGAAATACCACACAGTGGATTTACGTCACTGCGTAAGTGTGTTTTGAATGGGATTTTAAATAAATGTGATTTAAACGGGAAAAAAAAGGTGAAGTTGATGGAAGGTCATCTGGTAATACCCTGAATATGGTGGGTTGTTTTTTGGCTGTAAAACCTGTCTGGTAAGGGTAGCTGCTTTTGTCCTGCTGGCCTTCCTGTACTGTGGGATTGCTTTGGGTGAGGTACATTTGCACGCTTTAAAGATCTACATGGTCTTCTAGAAGGCAAGCTTAAGAGTTATACTTTTTATACATTGGTCGTATTGTCCAAAGAGACTCTTGTCTTTGGACAATACGGCAAATATTGTCGTCTTAGTGGGTGATGCACAAAAAAAGCAAGTGAATTGAAGATTACAAGGAGTGGCAAAAGCATACTGATACTAGAGACAGATTAAATTCCAACTAATCAGGGGCGCTATAGAGCAAGACATGGTGTAACACACAACTTAGTAGAGCTGCAGAATTCTGAAAAATTCTCTTATAAATGTCACATTCCACTTTCTGAACTCCTAAAATTTGCTTAGAGAACAAAATAAGGACTTATTGGGCCGAACCACAGACTACTGTGGGACTTTCTGGTGGAAAGAAGACACCTCGCGGCCTGCAAGAACCACGCGCCAACGTGATACAGATGAATCGAACTAAGTCTTATCCGACCTAACTGAAACGGCAGGCATGACTGCTAAAGAACTGAAAGCCAACACTAAACCCCCTGCGAGGAGAACTGTCTAAAGTCATAAAAGAGGAACTTAGAGATATTTTCGGAGTTCAGTTTTATCAATACTGAAATACAAGTAGTCAGGTCCGAAATAACTAACACTGCCAGTAACCCCGGTTATTCTGAAGTTTCCTCAAAAATTTCAACAGTATGATTGAGCTCAGGGCTGTGGCTTCTCACTACCAGATATTGCAAAATCTATTTTGTCTCCAGTGCTGCACCAGCTGTTCCCATCTCCACCATCGTGGAAACACATCACATCTATCACACAGAGTCTGGATAATAATCTTTCCTTCATTTTCTGTTTGTGAAACACTCATGAATATATTTTTCAGTTCTTCCCTGGACTCTGGATAAAGCGAAGTCCGAGAAAGGTTGCAACATATGCAAAACTGCTGCTTTATCGTCATCCACAATAAATTATTGCAACACATTCCCTCAACTTTGATTCACTAACACTGATTCTCCTTCCCACAAATCCTTTGATGCTCATTTGCCTTGTTATCTCTCTGACCTCTTTTCTGGTCCCTCCAGAAATCTTTGCTCCATCAGCGGTCAATTTCTTTCTTTTATTGTCTCTGCCCTAGACACATGAACCAGAGCCATTACTTAAACTCCACTTTTTCAGACTGGCATTTGATCTAACTCTCTAATCATTTTTTTTCTGATGCCTATGATACCTTGGATATCTGTAAAGGTGCTTAAAGTTGAACTGAAAGTCAGTTAAAAACCTGACACACACACACACACACACACACACACACAAAAATTAAACAAAACTTATTTTTGCTTGTGCAGCACCAAGATTGCCACACAAAGCTTTGCCAGACAGCGAGGTTGCTGTTGACGGGGCAGCTGTCCCAACAGAAGATATGACCATCCCACAACGCAGCACTTCACCATATTGGATCACAATGACAACTAGTCCCTTTGTGTTCCCCACTGTCGCTCCTTGGTTCACAATCCCAGGTGAGAGAAACTAAAATTAACCTCCAGATATAAAGTGTTGACTGTTACTAACTGTGTGTGTTTTACACTTCTAGAGTATTTAACTGTCAGGGAACCTGATGACATTGAGGTGAGTGCATTTTATATACCAAGGTTTCATGTGTTAAACAGGAATCCTTGAGTAAATATCAAGAGGCGTCCATTTGTCCAAATACCGACCTCAAAAGCCACATTTCTTTTTTTTCTGCCAAACTTGGTTTCATTTTGTCTTCTCTATGTGGTCAGTTATAGTAATATATTTTTTAAAAAGTACTGCAAAGTTTCTCTTCACATCAACTTTGGTTCTTGAACCTTGTGTCTTGTAGAAAGCCCAATCTCAAGGTTCTACGTTCTCCACGATCATGTTGACCGGTTTGCCAGAAGGAAACTACAGACAGGAGGATGTTGCCAAGCTGGTGTGGCGTTACTTCCCTGATCAGACTGTTCAGACTCTGTACTACAACATAATTGTTTTATCACTGCAGAGGAGGGTGAGGAGTAGACCCAGCAGGCTGATACAGAGAAATTTGCATTTGCAAATTTAATTCAATTTAATGATTAATATTGAATGTTTCCTCTGCATCATTTTTCCCCTTTCTTCCTCTCCAGGCCTTTGTGTTTTTTAACAGCTGGGATGCGTGCTGCGATTTCACCAGAGATTACCTCAAAGATCCAGTTACAGTTGGAGATTGGAGACTAGGAATCCACATTGTTTTAAAAGACATGCATCCTGGTTCAAGTGAGGTATGAAAATGGAGCAATCGGGTGCTGTTAAATCAGGGGCATGCTCCTGTTTCACTCAAACTATTCAGATGCCAATCAAAAAAGATTTCTCCTCTAAGGAGTGAGCACAGCATCATCCTTCTCTAGGGAATTGCACAATTTAGTAGAAATGAAAAACAGGGAACATATGCATGAATTTCAAATCAAGTACATATTATTTTGTCTGTATTTGTTCCTTCCTTTTTGCGACAGCAGCACAAAAGCTGCATGAACTTTATCCACTTTTCTGTTCATAGGCGACAACCCATGTCATTCCGCCACCACTTTAAAGTTTCCACAGAGCTTCTTGTGAAGTCAGCCCTGTGTAAACTTTAAAGACCCAGACATAGGTTATAGAGTGTTTCACTGACTATTAAGTAATGCCCTCACTTATTTTGAAACTTCAGTCACTGCTAACCTTCTAGCTTCAGCGTTTCCCATCTCAAGGTTCCTTACGGGCTATCTATTCAGGCCCTTTGTGAGAACTCTCTCCACAGCTACATGTTAAGAGGAATTGAGGTCTGACGACTTTTGCAGAAAGTCACTGAGACTCAAATAGCATCAAATAGTTCCTGCAAAACGTTGGTTATATGTTATGTCGTTACTGTCCTGAAGTATGAATCCTTTGCCACAAAGATGCAAACCAGGAGTTGTAGCACATCTCTGAGGGATCGAGTTACTTCTCACTTACAGTGGAGTCCAATATTTATCTTATGAAATAGGGTCAATAGAACATTAAAAACACTCTAACCAGGAGGAGAGTTATTCAATAGTTATTTTACAAACAGAGGATAAGTAATTGATGTAATCCGCTTTCATCTTCTACTCTTTTCACAGGAGAGCATGTACAGAAGCATGATGAAATGGAGCAGCACTGTAAGTCAGCAGTCACATCAATCTGTCCTGTAAGAGCAGCAGGCTCGGGTCTCCCTGATCTTAACACTGGTTGTTTTTCAGCATGTTCCAGAGTCTGAGTCTCTGGAGGACCGGCTGCTGATTGTGGAGGTCTCCGAGGTGAATGTGGACCTTCTCGTGAAGATCATGAAAGTGGTGGCATCCATTGCTGCTTTTGTCAGATTTTTGCCGCTTGCCAACAGGGTACGATTTCATAAACACCTGCAAATTTTTCACGTTTTACATCTGCAAGGCTTGTCATGGTGTCTGCTGCTCTTAAAATGCAGCTTTTTCTGAAAGGTCTTCAGAAGGTATTAAGTCTTAAATTTCACCCGCAAAGCTGGTACAGTTTGGTTCAATTTACACTGCTTAATAAAATTAAGGCAACACTTGATCAATGTTCCCTCTAAGCTGTGCGCGTGCGCAATTGCGCACTGCTGCCTCGGTCTCTGCGCACAGAACATCTGTGTTGTGCACAAAAAAAAAATCTAACCTGAATTGAAATTAAATTAAAACTTTAACAATTCTGTTTTGCAGTGTTAGTCAGTAGGTGACTGGCTGCCACCTTATCCCATAGTCCAGCCAATCACGCGATTCACATTCGTATATACGCAGCTAATCAACGTCGTTGACAGGCTATGACAGCGTCCTTATGTGCCGACACCGGTGTTTTAGCTAGCAAAGCGGCGTGGCTGATGTGGAGTGAAGTCACGTTAATCACAACGTGTACAACCATTGGAGATGTGAGCAGGACAGACGGAACAATTGACTGAAAACGTGTGGACTTTATACCAGTTTTTAAATTGTGTTGATAGACCACGTAAAACCAGAGTTATGATAAAAATATCTGCAATGTTTGGTTTTCTTCCTGAATACTATCGTTGTTTATATTTACTGCGGAGAGAAACTGTAAAAACTGCGTTTTATAAGGAAAGTACGGTGGCCCCTAGAGACAAAGCGAAAGCACTCTCCGCCTGTGAGCAAAAACAAAACCAAAAAAACCCCACCCTTTCCTATTGGTCAAAAAATGTACCATGTCGACCAATCAAAAAGTGATATAGCAACATGGCATTAAGTTGTTTAGGAAGGGGGACGTTTTGGAGTGGCACAAATAATTTGTGTGGCATCAAATTTGATGCAGAACAGCTGATTGTTCTGTAAATAGTTTGAAATGTTTGTTTAAAAAACGCCTTGGCTGCATTTTTAGGTAAACAGCTGCAAAAAACTTTGTTTGCATAACTCAGTAACTTTTTTTTGAAGAAGTAACTATATAATTAATTGCCCAACATTGGTCATTATATACTGTATTTTGCAGTCAGAGTCTTGTATGACTTGTATTATGAGTCTGTGGTTTGGGACTCTCTCCCAGACCACAGACTCATAATACAAGTCAGAGCTTTATAATCTAACAAAAAAAAAAAAGTTGTGTTTTCAAAATTGGAGTTCAAGTTATTTTTACTTACAACAGAGCTAACATACTACACAGGTCATGAACAAGATTTTTTTTCTAATTTTCATTGTAAGTGGGCTAAAGCAGTTAATTAAAAGTAGTCTAAGATAAATGTAAATGCTGTAATTTGATTATTTTAATAAACCATGTAACTTGGATGGATTTGATGCTGGCGTGACCACAGTGCACACGTCTGCTGTTGCTCACAGTGGTCCAAGGGACCGCTCAGGGAGTTTGTGTGTTCGCTCAGACACATGAAAAATTAGAGGGAACATTGCACTTGATCATTGCAGAATAACAGTCAGTTAGAATTCAGAGAACTTCAGTTTGGCTTTAGCAGTCCTTCTCCTTGTACAAAGTAGAGTATACCTGCTGAATGGTCATTGCTCTTCTACGGCCCTGTCATGAACCAAGCAGCCAGGAACACACAGGCACAAATGTAATCTTCAAAAAATGGGTTTTTATTATACCCCAAAAGGACAAGATGATTACAAAAATTCAAAATTTTTAGTGATCCGAGCCGAAAGAACCGGTTCTCTAAAAAGAGTCGGAAATCCCATCACTACAAACCATTATAACACACCATCTCCTAATATTTTCTCCACACTTTTGAGGCCGCACTGTTAGACACGGCAGATCTTCTTGTGACTGCCATTCAGGAGGAGCTGGACTGCTTATGCAACCTGAGTGAGCTGCACGCACAATTCCACCAACAGTGAAAATCAGAAAAAATTCAATCAGGGAGGATAAAGAGAGCAATAAGTGGTTAACACGGAAAATGAAGACATTAAAAAAGTTTAACTGGTGTAACTTTCTTATACTGTGATGATCAAGTGGTTTTTAAACTGTGTTTTTAAGTTTGTCTTATTTTATTCTGTTTCCAGCTTTAAGCAAGACTTTTAACATTGAGAAACTTTTTAAATGAGTCTGAAGGAGACTTTGTTTTTTTAACACTAGTTCAGCAAGTTTTAATATTCAGACAGTCCCTGCGACAGGCAATCTGAATTTTACATGCCTTTGCAAACACTGGTGAAATGTACCAAGTTCTCAACCAAGTGATAATCTTATGACCTGTTCAGCCTTTCGTCCTGGCCCATCTAGCAGGGAAGATGCCTGCAGTTTGAGGCAGCACTAAGTTATTCTTTTATTGTTTCTTGCTCAGTGGTTTTATTCTTTAATCAAAAACTTTGCAAAAGTATAGACATATGTTTGCGCTTATTTTCCATTTGCAAGTTTGAAACACCAAGATTTTTTTGTTCTTTTAACAAAAAGTTGTACTATCGTACAGGGCAGAAAGAAACTTGCCAGGACCTCTGTCCTGTTACTTTCACAAATTGGGCCTGTAGCGCACCCTTTGAGTACCACTGTGTTGCTCAAATTTCCTCAGGAAGAAAACAATTGTACTGTCACTGATGTAATATCTTTCTGTTTTCTCAGATATGCATTGAGATGGCTGAACCTGGTGGATTAACACAGGTGATGGAGAGCAATGTTGCCAAGGACTATTTATCTTCTTGGTAAGTGTGTCCCACAATCAGAAGTGAGACAAAGAGGAAATTGTGTGTTGTTTTTTTTTTTCTTTAAAGTGTCTTCATGCTTGTCTGACCTTGTGCTTTTTTTCTCTCCTCTTCATAGGAGTAAAGTCGGACGTATTGAGTCGTGAGTATCTTTCATTTTCAGGTTTAGTGGCAGAGTCAAAACAGTCATGATGACTGTTCCCAAAGATGCAAAAAGAGAAGAGTGTGATTTAGACATAAGCAACTCTAGATTAGAAATTTGAAATGGAATTTCTTATTTCACATTAACATTTTGTGACAACAAACCTCTTTTCATAGTAACCTACTGGCATCTTTGCTTTTAAATTCAGTTTGAAGAGCCTGAAACAGCATCTGCAAGACTCGGGTGAGAACACACTTAACCTCGAACTGGAAACCGAGAAGGCCGCAGAATCGACCGCTGTCCCACAGCCAAGTGAGGAAGGCCAGAAAGCAGCAGTGAAGGAAGAGGGGCCACCACAAACTTTGGTCACTGCTCCTGATGCAAACGCCGCCCCCGCCGCTTCTAACACTGCTCCTTCAGCAAAAAGCCCAGTCAAGTCTGAGGAAAAAGACTCAAAACTTCCTCACATCAATGAGGACGTTTTCATGGCCATAACAGCGGCGCTTCGTGAGCATAGACAGGGTCGAGAAAGTAGGGCACAGAGCAAGGAAAGAGAGGTAACACTTTAAATTTCACTGTGTTGTCCCAAAATATCTTAAGACACTAAAAGTCTTATGTTGGAGATCACATATGAGCATTGTATAGTAGTACACTGTTGATTGTTGCGGTAAAGCTGCAGGCTGTATGAATAAATAATGCTGATAATAATAATAATGTATACTTTATTGATCCCCCTGGGGAAATTACTCTCTTTGCATTTGACGCGTTCACTCAGTGAAGCAGTGGGCAGCCACTATGCAGGCGTACCGTGTGTAGGGATGGTACCTTGCTCAGGGTTGCCTCAGGGTACCCGTTGAGTGGATTTGAACCCCCGACCTTCCGTTCATGGGGAAAGTGGTTTCGAAGTCTGTATTTCACATGTGGTAGTAGACTGTCAGTTTACGTCTGCGACACCTGATCAGCCGAAGGCAGAGCAGAGAAGGAGACTACTCACTCCCCATCGTGACAGGCAGAGATACTGTCCACTATACTAATGAGGAAGATACCATTTTTAGATTTGCATTATTTCTGGAACAGATAAATTAAAGCGAAGGTCATCACTACATATAGTCTTATTTATTTTTTGTAAGCTTGTGCATGTCCAATTTTTGGCGTCACCACTCACTAAACACATTTCAGGCTATATTTTAGGTGTTTGTCAAAACCAGCACAGAATAACACGAAATTAATTCAGTTAATTTTTTTTCTTATCTTATCTTCATTTCCAGAGCAAAAGCAGCAGCCCTAGTAGGGCACAGGATGAAGACGCACCAAACGAAAAGGTAAAAGTTCATCAGACCCACGAGGATTTCTCTTGTGGGTGGGCGGCTGGGCTAACTCAAACACTTAATCACACTGAGAAAATTGGTCATGTGGTTACTGATCATATAGGAGGTTTTTGTGGACAGAGGGACATTCATTGATAGTTACACTCTGATTATAGTGTAAGCTGTTTCATGGCTCCACAGACTGTTTTTGGTTTTTCCATCTAGGTTCAAGTTGATAATTTAGAGAAGAAAGTTTCTTCAGAGAGCCGCCCTTTTGGTGAGCCGGATTTCAATGTGGACGACTTTGTCACTGTTGATGAAATTAACGATGACGCGGCAGACGCAGACCCCAATGATGAAAGCGACTCTTCAACTAAGTCCACAAAGAATAAAGAAAGTCAAAGCTCAGCTGCATCTCCTGCTTCCAAACGAACCTCAGCAGGGTCCTCCAAAGACTCCAGCAGCTCAGCCTCTTCCTCATCCAAGCCCACGGAATCTTCTGAGAAAAGCAGTTCAACCTCCTCACTACGAAAAAGTAAAGACTCATTTGAATCCACCAAACCCGAATCCTCTGTGAGTGTCAGTAAGCCTGTTTCCTTTTCTGGTGAGAAAACGCAGCCAAGCAAACCTCCAGACAAATTGTCGCATTCTTCGTCCTCGGGTTATAGGACCCGTTCAAAAATGGCATCAACCGCTGCTGCAGAGCTAACAGAGGAGAGTGCAGCAACAAAGTCTGACCTCAAAGTGTCAGCAAAGGAAAATCAAACTAAAATGGAAACATCATCAGAGACACAGCCACCTGCAGAGGGATTAGGGATGAACAGCCAAACACAAACTCTGGAGACTGAATGTAAGGATGACCCACACAAAGAGTCAAAGAAAAGCAAAGAAAATGGGGAAAAAGACAATGCGGGGAAATATCCACAGGAGGAAGATGATGGTGAAAGTTACCAGATCCTTGATTCGAACGACGAGCCAACAGATGAACAGATAGATGAAGACTCAAACCAAGAGACTAAAACAGAGTCATTAGGGCCTGAGCAAACCCAGAGTTTGCATGAGGGGGAAAGTCAGGTCTTGAACAGCATTGATAATAAAGGCTCAGAGGAGTCCAGTAAAACTGAAACAGATGCTCCTCTCTATGTGATAGACAACGTTAGTGAAGACCAAGCCAGTACAGTCCAAGAGGACAGTCATCTGGTCAAAGATGAAAGTGCCACAGCAAAGCAGCTGTCTGAGGAAAAGATTCAAGAACCAGATGCAGCTGATAAAAAAGAAGGGTTGGATCCAAGCATGAACCAAACTCCAAGGTCCAGTGGAGATGGAAAAGAAATGAATGAGGAGATGCTCTCAGAAAAATCAAGCAAAGCTTCCAAAGCATTTTGCCAAACTCCAAATAATGAAGAACAAGAAAACAGAGGCAGTTCAGCAGATGTTACTAAACAGAAAGCCTCTGAGAAGTTAGATTCAGTCAATGATCACACCAGAGGAGAAGATGACGAGAAGAAACTTAATACTTCGAGCCAGCAGGTATCTAAAGCAGTCACTGAAGGAACTGAAGAAGAGGAAGAAGCTTACCAGGTAATTGATTCTGTGGAAGAAGAGCCACCGACCACAGAGACCGAGGCAGAGGCTGAGAACAAGGAGGAAAAAACCAAGAAAAATGTTGAAGTGGCTAAACGAGCTGAAAGACCAACAAGGAGGGGTAGACCGAGAACAAGAACATCTAAAAGAGAGGAGAAAGACACACAAGAGGAGATGATCTTTGAGGTAGTGGATTCTGTTGAAGATGAATTTGTTCAAGATGTCTCCACCACAGAGAGGCCTGGTAGAAGGAGGTCGGCCAGAGGAAACAAAGAAGATAAAAAGACGCCAACTTCCACAGTTGCATGTATAAAACCCGTCAGGGAAGAGGAATCTACGTCCGAGATCCTAGACTCAGTGGAGGGTAAGGCTGCCATGAACGAACCAACCATCACAACAAGGTCAACCAGAGGAAGAAGAGAAACTAAAGAAGACGTCTCAAAAAAAGACAAGACGCCAACGAGAAGGAGGCCGACACCTGCCAGAGATTCTCAGGAACCAAACAAGGAGGAACCTCAGCAAGTGAAAGAGAGCACACCAACAAAGAAGAGCGAGGAGAATGCCACCTTTACAATAGTAGACCCAGTGCAGGATGAAGTTATTAAGGATGAACAGGCCAAAACTCCGGAAAAAAGAAGAAGGGGAAGACCAAAGAAGGACACTAAAGTAACTAAAAAACAAGCTGCCATGAAGAATGCTGCGTCTAGTAAAGTGGCTGATGAGGAGGAGGCCATTTATCAGATTGTTGACTCGGTTGAGGATGAGACGGCTGACAACGAGCCTTTGAAAGACCAGAGTACAGAAGAGCCAACAGTGCCTAAAGACGATAAAGACTCAGCATCGCCAAACAATGCAGATGATGAGGAGGTGGTCGATAAAGAGGAGTGTTTGGATCACACTGCTGAGGTTAGTGATGCTCTATCTACTGAAGAAGGGTCTGGTACAGCAACGAAGGAAGAGAAGCCAAAAACAGATACTAAAGAGGCCACTGGGTCCCAAAGTGAGGCTGCTGCACCAGAAGAAAAAACAAATCTGGAGGAAGACACCCTGGAGCTGGTCACTCTGGATGAGGTGGGAGCAGATGATGCTGGGGAGGAAAGAGCAGTGGAGGAAAGAGCAGTGGAGGGTCAGGACTGGTGCAGGGAGATCACCAAGGGAGAACCTGCAGAGCTCATCACTCTGGATGAGATTGTTGAAAAAGATGAGGAGGAGGGGGAAAAGGCAGAGGAAAGCACAGTGGAGCCCTGCCCACCAACACAGGAGAGCCAATCGGTGGAGGCCGCAGACATAGAGGTAATGTTGAGATTAATTTGAGCATCTTTGTTTCCTCTTTAGTAAAAACAGAAAACTCGATGGTCGTGATTTCGTGTCTTTGTTTTTAGACTTTTGCGACAGCAGCTGAGGAAGAAGAGAAGACATCAGGATCTGCTAAACGCAAACATGATGAAACAGGTCAGTTTCATTCTCCATCCATCCATTTTTTTAACTGCTTGTTCGAGTTCGGGTCGTGGGGGCAGTCGGAAGTTCAGACTTCCCTCATAGTCTCATTGCTGGATCTGCCCCGGGGCCTCCTCCCAATAGGACATCCCCAAACCACAGCACCTAGGAGTTGCCCAGGAGGCATCCTAGTCACACACTTAAACCACCCTACAGTGTTTGATTTGCACGGTCAGATTTTGTGGAGGAGAAGCGAATGTGTACAGCATAGTTTTTGTTGGCAGGGCTCTAGAGTGCGTCACAAATGTGACCAAATTTTTCAATGGTGTGACTAAAATAAACCTTAGGTCACACCATTGCGACCAGCTGTTCGAGTAACAAAAAAAAAAAAAATCTCTGAAAGTCCAGATATTCCTGTAGTCCTTAGTGCATGTTTGACAGTGCAGGCGGATAGAGAGAGTTGAGTATCTTGAATAAAGCGATATTGATTCATTAAATCCTGAATAGAGTTTTAAATATAAATGTATTTTGCCAGAAACACCAGAATCTCAGGTTAAAGCTCACAAAACTATTTCAACAACCACCAAACAGCAAATGAGAGAGCAGGTAAACGGATTCCACACAAAGATGTAAACACAGAGCGGACCCGACACATCAGAATCAGCTTTCTCTTTCTCAGCTTTCTCACCCAACGGCCTGTACACGGATACACCGTCGGGGCTGAAAGCCGACAGCTCACTGATTCTGATGCGTTGGTGGGTCCGTGTCTTTTTTTTTTCTTGATTCTGAGTAGCAGGTTTTGTCTCTCTCAGACCAAAATTCACTGATCCAGCAGCAAAAGAAGCAGCAAACTGCGCTTCACATTTGATAAACATCGTCATGAATTCCCTCCGACATTAGGGCTGTTTGATATAATGATGTATATCGGATGACAATATAAAAACGTCTATCGTTTCATTTTACGCTATCGTTTGTTTTGTGGTGTCACAAAATAAACTGTTTAAGGCAATATTCTTTCATCGTTTTGATGGTCACTGTAGTGGCTATATTAATTTCTTAAAGTTCTCTCTTTCTCTTATATTTAATATAACCACACTACGGACGGACAAGCGCCTGTTTTTATGCGTTGTGGTTAGCAACAACAATGGTAACACCATCCCGTGTCCGCTTGTTTATGTTCCACATAAACCTTTCACAATAAAGCTCAAGATCCTGTTTAGACTTTTCAAAATAAACTGAATCACGTGAAAGAGCAGATTATTTACGGATGAGACGTAAAAAAGAGCCGCCAGGTGCTAAAAAATAAACCTTAGACTCAAACGTTAGAACAGGCTTTTCCCCGCAGCACGCCGTGTAATAAATACAAATAAAACGGCGGCCGTTACAACTTATGTCTAAAAATGTATAGTTTCATGCATCGGTTAAAACACTCGACTCCAGCTACATAACGCGCAGCTGGAAACACTTCCCGCAAGTCGAGCTGCCCGAGATTCACAGAATTTAAAGAAAATGTTACATTTTTGTGATTTATATCGTTTTCAGGACGATAGAATTCTTATATCGGGATATGAGATTTTGGTCATATCGCACAGCCCTATCTGACATTGGCTGTTTTGCTTCCACCACGATAAAAATCACACTTCATGCACAGCTCACTCTCTCACTTTTCCGTCTCAAATCTCTGTTTTCTGCATTATTCATTTGCTCATTACCCACCAGTCTACCGTTGTTTACAGCGCTGTCGGTCGCCGCCTATTTTTTTTTTTTTATACCTCAAATGACCTCGAACAAGAAAGCCTGTTCTGCTGTTCAGTACTGAAGAAATGTAAACTTTTTAAAATTATGCAAAATTGCAGAATATTTTTAAGGTTATCTGCTATAAAAAGCCAGGCCAGGAAAATTTCCTTCATGTCATAGAAATCAGTGATGATACCCAGCCCTAGTGAGTAGCCTAGGCCCAACAGAAGTGGATGTAGCTGTGGGTAATGAGAAAAGATGAAAAGAACTACTGATAACTTTTTTGTTAAGTCCTGATCCGTCTGAAATTCATAGCCAGTGCTCTGACACAGAGCCATCAACCTCTGAACGCTGAAAAAGCACAATGTATCCAGAAAACACATTATATGTCGTGATGAATGCACTGCGCAAGTGTCCCCTCTCGCTACTGCCTTTCGGCGGCAGGCAGCAGCAAACAGGTCATCAGAGGAGGCTGATGTGATGATCAAGTTTAATATTGTCTACAATATTGCCAAAGAGTGCCAACGCATTTTAAGCACAAGCACAAGATTGTTAGTTAATCATTTACAAATCAATATTGTCTTTATGGACATCAATTTTCCCCCCAAAACTATACTTCAGCAATGAGCAGGGGAGTGTTGGAAGGAAATCGATTGCAAAACAATAACCAATATGCACATACAGGTAGAAATCTACAGGACTACATTTCCAAAATAAGAAATCCTTGGCTAAAGGCCACACTAGGTGTTTGGAAAATGGTGGTAAAAGAAAATAAGCTGCAGAAGAATATAAAAATATTAAAATGGTGTGCATATGATTCGGAATTTACACCAAATCATGTAGACCCTAGTTTTAAAAACTGGATAGGTAAAGGAATTACATTGATATGCGGTATTGTAAAGGAAGATGAAATTGTGAGTTTCCAAACTTTAAAGCAAACATTTCATTTACAGGGAGTGCAGAATTATTAGGCAAGTTGTATTTTTGAGGAATAATTTTATTATTGAACAACAACCATGTTCTCAATGAACCCAAAAAACTCATTAATATCAAAGCTGAATGTTTTTGGAAGTAGTTTTTAGTTTGTTTTTAGTTTTAGCTATTTTAGGGGGATATCTGTGTGTGCAGGTGACTATTACTGTGCATAATTATTAGGCAACTTAACAAAAAACAAATATATACCCATGTCAATTATTTATTTTTACCAGTGAAACCAATATAACATCTCCACATTCACAAATATACATTTCTGACATTCAAAAACAAAACAAAAACAAATCAGCGACCAATATAGCCACCTTTCTTTGCAAGGACACTCAAAAGCCTGCCATCCATGGATTCTGTCAGTGTTTTGATCTGTTCACCATCAACATTGCGTGCAGCAGCAACCACAGCCTCCCAGACACTGTTCAGAGAGGTGTACTGTTTTCCCTCCTTGTAAATCTCACATTTGATGATGGACCACAGGTTCTCAATGGGGTTCAGATCAGGTGAACAAGGAGGCCATGTCATTAGTTTTTCTTCTTTTATACCCTTTCTTGCCAGCCACGCTGTGGAGTACTTGGACGCGTGTGATGGAGCATTGTCCTGCATGAAAATTATGTTTTTCTTGAAGGATGCAGACTTCTTCCTGTACCACTGCTTGAAGAAGGTGTCTTCCAGAAACTGGCAGTAGGACTGGGAGTTGAGCTTGACTCCATCCTCAACCCGAAAAGGCCCCACAAGCTCATCTTTGATGATACCAGCCCAAACCAGTACTCCACCTCCACCTTGCTGGCGTCTGAGTCGGACTGGAGCTCTCTGCCCTTTACCAATCCAGCCACGGGCCCATCCATCTGGCCCATCAAGACTCACTCTCATTTCATCAGTCCATAAAACCTTAGAAAAACCAGTCTTGAGATATTTCTTGGCCCAGTCTTGACGTTTCAGCTTGTGTGTCTTGTTCAGTGGTGGTCGTCTTTCAGCCTTTCTTACCTTGGCCATGTCTCTGAGTATTGCACACCTTGTGCTTTTGGGCACTCCAGTGATGTTGCAGCTCTGAAATATGGCCAAACTGGTGGCAAGTGGCATCTTGGCAGCTGCACGCTTGACTTTTCTCAGTTCATGGGCAGTTATTTTGCGCCTTGGTTTTTCCACACGCTTCTTGCGACCCTGTTGACTATTTTGAATGAAACGCTTGATTGTTCGATGATCACGCTTCAGAAGCTTTGCAATTTTGAGACTGCTGCATCCCTCTGCAAGATATCTCACTATTTTTGACTTTTCTGAGCCTGTCAAGTCCTTCTTTTGACCCATTTTGCCAAAGGAAAGGACGTTGCCTAATAATTATGCACACCTGATATACGGTGTTGATGTCATTAGACCACACCCCTTCTCATTACAGAGATGCACATCACCTAATATGCTTAATTGGTAGTAGGCTTTCGAGCCTATACAGCTTGGAGTAAGACAACATGCATGAAGAGGATGATGTGGACAAAATACTCATTTGCCTAATAATTCTGCACTCCCTGTAGAAAACCAAAACCACTATAGATACTTACTGTTAAGAAACTTTTATACTCGAAACATTAAAAACCAAATACCCACTACAGCGAGGCCATTTATCCAACTCTTTTTAAATGCTCATAAGTCAGAAATTAAGAAAGGTGTAATCTCACAAATATACAAAAGTCTTCATGATCTCAGCAATTATTCAACCAAGTATATAAAAGAAAGATGGGAGAAAGAGGGAGGTCAGGTGATTACAGAAGAGGAATGGCAAAACATTTGTTCTTTTCATTGGAGAAGAACAAAATCACATATTTGGAAGTTCTGCTAGAAAAGTTTTGCTTGTTTTTTCATTACCCCAGCTTTAAAGGCGCATTATGATGATGGAAGTTGTGAATGTTGGAGGAACTGTGGCTACGAAACAGCACACCACTACCATATAATTTGGGATTGTAAGAATATTAAGAATTACTGGATAGAAGTCCATAAAGTGATGCAAAACATATTTAGTACATATTTACACTTTGATTTCAAATCCATATTTTTAGAATACATACCCTCAGACATAAAGGGTATAGATAAATACTTACTTTGTGTGCTGCTAGCTGCAAATAAAAAGGCACTGACCAAAAGGATCCACCAACATTAAACAGCTGTATTGATGTAACTTTGGAGATTCATAATATGGAAAAGATTACTTATTTTAGTGAATTTTGAGTATGAGAAATATGTAAAACACTGGGGAAAATGGCTCCACTGTGTGAGTTCCATAAGGCCAGATATCATTGATATTCATCACTGAAGGAATGGTTGTTTAAATATTTGCTTATTTTGTTTGTTTTTTATAATAATGTACTAATCTGCTACTTAGTGTGTTGGCTTTTCAATTGCCCTCTCTCTGGATGTATATAGTTACAAACTGTATCTAGTGGTATTTGATTAAAGCATTTATTCAATATATTCCGTATATAGTTTCAGTTAGGTTGTTACACATATGAGAGTGGCTTCTGTCTGGTAAGAGGTCATGAGTTTAGTTGGCGAGGGGAGACAGAGTGCATTTGAGGTCGAGACACACACACACACACACACACACACATAGTAGGTAGACTCATTTCTAGGTAAGAGTTCAGGCCTAGTTTGCAAGCTTGTAACTGCATTTTGTGCCTGCATAAGTGACAGTTTGTTGTAGGACGTGCGTCTGATGTTCCAGAGATAAGTGAGAGCAAGAAGATCTACAGGAAGCACCTGACGTGGAGACGGAGACAATATTCTTTTCAAATGTGTCAAAAGTCATTAACAGAACATTTGTGGTTTTGAAACTCATGCATGTGTTGTATCTGCTTGACGCAAGAGGGGGCGTAATAATACCTTGATGCTATAAAACAACTGCTTGTGTATTGTTAGGAGGAGATCTATGCTGATTGTGTGACAGCGTTCATCTTCCCACGCGTGTGTTCATTAAAATCATTGTTTGACCTAACCCTCCTGGACCAGTGTTGTGTTGTACCCCTCCTCAATATCTGAAACCGTACACATGTTTCTTTGTTTGTGTGTTTTGTTTTTTTCCTTTTCTTTCTCTGTTTTTTCATACCTGCATGAAGGAAAAGTACTTGAAGTGATGGCGGTCATCCAGACTACTTAGAACAAAGGAAGTCTTAGAACAAAGGAAGCCATCAAATACTGTACATTTTATTTTATGCATAACTTCAATAAACACTTAAATAAAAAAAACAAAAAAAGTGTACATGTCAAACTGCAGTGTTAAGTGAGGCGGTTGAAAAATTTGGGTGCGCCTAACTAAGGTAGTCATCTACCTTGCTGAGAATTGTCTCATTCAACTCGTTCAACTTCAACAAAATAAATATTTAGGTTTATCCTATATCATCCCTTAGGAGAAACAGGAAACTTTATGCTTGACAGAAATATTGCTTTATTTAAATGGAGATTTTCCCACATCGCCCTGTTAGAAGACAGCATTTAACTTGGGTATATTTCAACACGAAATGAAAGTTTTTACTGCCAATACTGCCTGTGACCTCTGATTTCTTGTTTTAGAGGAGAGTTTCAATTTTGTGATGGTGGACGAGGTGGGAGAGACTGTGGAGAAGGAGGCGGTAATTACCAGGACAAGAGGTCGACCCAGGAAGAGAACCAGGCAGACCCCGGGTCAGTGTTGGGAAGGTTACTTTTAAAATGTATTCCACTACAGATTACATAATACATGCACCAAAATGTAGTTTGTAATGTATTCTGTTAAGTTGCTCAGTGTGAGTAACGTATTCTGAATACTTTGGACTACTTAATATACGGTCATGCTTTTCACAACTACATGAATGTAGCAATCACATCCTGCAAATTCCTGTTTGTTTTTGGCTTGTAAGCCCAAATCTCCTTGAATAGACAATATATTTACTGTAGGGGAGAAAAGACTTATGTTAACATAAGATAAGATGTTTGCTCGGTGGCGAGTAGCCTTCAGTAATAGTAATAAGTCACGTAGATACTGAAGTGGCACATAACCCAGGTAGCTACCACAACTAAAACAAGGTAGTTGCAGCAGGCTAACGTTAGTTTTTAAAAAAGAACTTCCAGATGTTTCTTTAGGTTGGAGCCTTTAGACCAGGGGTGTCAAACTCAATTGCACAGGGGGCCAAACGTCAAGGCACACTTTAGGTCGCTGGCCAAACAAGATAAACATTTATTGAACACACTAAAACAATGTTTTTTAAACATAAATATGAATTAAAAACAGACAGGAATATTATTCCAGATTAAATAAACTTAAAAAAAATAAACTTTAATTTTAAATATTTTGCTCTCCATAAAAACATATCCTGTCAAAATTCTGCAAGTTAGAAATATGAACATGTTGCCAAAACCCCCAGAAAAAATAAATGAAAGCATACACAAGGTTGGAGCCGCATGTAGACGGAGCTGGGGCATTGCTTCAGGAATGGAACTAATAACCCGAGGGCCATTCAGTGTCGTAATTTTCCTTGAGTACTCTCCCATTGGAATGCAGCTCCATCTGAATCTGCACAGGTGCAGTTTCCACGTCCGCTGACTTGGTTCAACATTACTTGGCAACAGGGAAAGTGAGGCAGGTTGCACTGGTGCATTTGTGACAGCGTCACTTGAAATGCCTTCACCGCATCATACATGCCCTGTCCATGAACTGACAGATTTCCTTGCTGAGCTCAAAAACTCTATTGAGAACTTTTCCCCAACTCAGCCAACGGACCTCTGTATGATGAGGAATGTCGGCAAACTCTGAATCTATTTCCCACATAAAAGACTGAAATTGACGGTGATTTAAACTTTTAGTTCGGATAAAATTTACGGTTTGCGTTACGGTGATCATTACATGCTCCATTTTTAAGACTTTACCACACAGCGTTTCCTGGTGCATGATGCAGTGATATGCTGTTAATTCACCGGTACATTTCTCCTCCTGCATCTTTACTCGCATCCTGCTGATTAGTCCGCTCTTTTCACCGCACAGCACCGGCGCTCCATCTGTTGTAAGTCCAACAAGTTTGTCCCAGGGCAGTTTCATGTCGGTTACACTTTGACATACGTTTCTCCTCAGGCTCACATTTGCCAAAATCTGCGTTTTGTCTGGACACAAGACGTTGCACACCTTCATCATGCAGCTCTTCAGAGTGCAGGGCTGATTTGGCTCCTCTGCTACAATAAAACTTGCTTTCACAACAGCTTCACTTTGTGATTTTGCTCTGGTGAAAAAAGTCTGCTGAAATGTCAGATTCTTCTTTAGACTTCTACTTTCTGTAGTTTCTTCTCTGCATTTAGGTTTTTCAGCTTATCCTGACGTTTTGTCTCGTAGTGCCGTCTTAAATTAAATTCCTTAATTACAGCCACGTTAGCTCCACTAATAAGACACACGGGTTTACCAGCATGTCTGTAAACATATATTCAGTCTCCCACCGCCGGTGCTGAAAGGCTCTGCTTTCAGAATCAACTTTTCTCTTTGCCATTGTGAGGAGCTAGCTTCGTAATAACAGAAGTTTGACTTGATTGATGTGCGAATGTTCCCAGCTAGCCTAGCGTTGGGCAAGGAGCCTACAGCGCTGCATTTTGGGATCTGTAGTTTGTGTGTTATTAGCGCCTCATATCACCGGGCCATGCATAACAATAACAATAAATCTATATAAAATGATCTCGCGGGCCGGACATAAATGTACGCTGGGCCAGATGTGGCCCGCGGGCCTTGAGTTTGACACATGTGCTTTAGACACCGAAAGCAGCTTGTTTGTTGGCAGAGTTTGCATTGCACTTTCAGATTTCACCCATCCCTTTGTTCTTTAAATATGAAGTGGTGTTGGAATTTTTCAAGTAAGAAATGTATTCCTGCCCATGCACTGCTGCTTCTCTTGTGCTGGCTCCAGGTCGTGTAACTGACGCAACCAACATACACAGGACACTTACATTAGACCCTCTTATTGTGTGTTTTGTTTGGGTTTCCAGCAATGTACCAAAAGTAGAGAGGGCCTAACATATGAAACGTTTAATCCATTTATTTCAATAAATTATCACCTATTTAAGCGGTAACTATAATGGAATACAGTTACTCATATTTTGTATTTTAAATACGTAACATCCGTACATATATTCTCCAGTGGCTGGCATCTGGGATAAAGTCGTGTCAGAGCTCTGAGACATGAAGCTTAATTAATCTGTTGTTTCCTCCCACAGTGAGAAAATCTGCTAGAGGGAAACCAGAAAGCACAAAAGATGAGACGGAAGAGGAGGAAACAACAGAACCACTGCTTCCAGCTTCTGTTAATCCCACTTTATCACAGGACCGAGACTCATCTGCGCCGCCAGGTGACGGCCAGGCGGAGAACCAGAGGACCGAAGAGGAAGCAGAGACCCAGCCTAATGCTGCACCTGCCCCTGCTGGACAGCAGCCAGAGTCTAAGTGTCCAGATAAGGAGACAGAGGAGGGAGAGGAGAAGGATGCATGGAGCACGGTTGGCATTAAAGGTACAAAGAGCTGCTTTAAATCAACAAAATACATTACTCTGATAGCGAAAACACAGTAAACTGAATATAAAAAGAAAAATTGTATAGCCTGCTACTGTTAGCCTACTACTACCTTGTGGTGGTGGTAATATGTTTTGTGGTTGGTGCTAAGGGCCCCAGTGTGTGCCAAGAATATATCCCACACCATCATCAGCCTGAAATTTTGATACAAAGCAGGATGGATCCAAGCTTTCTGACCCTGCCATCCTAATGTCACAGCAGAAATTGAGACTTTTTTATTTTACAGCGTTGCTGATCCTGTGTGAATTGTACCCTCAGTTTTACGTTCTTAGCTTAGAGAAGTGGAACCCAGTGTGGTCTTCTGCTGTTGCAGCTCATCTGCTTCAATGTTGGATGTGCTGTGTGTTCAGAGATACTCCTCTGCATACCTTGGTTGTAATAGGTGTTTATTTCAGTTATTACATTCTCATCTGAACTCAAAAGTGCATTTTCTTCCAGTGAACTGCTGCTCATTTTGTCTTTCAGACGATTTTGTGTAAACCCTAGAGATGCTTCTTTGGGAAAATCCCATCAGTGAAATGCTAAGATTAGCAAACATGCCACATTTAAGTCCACTAAATTACTTTTCTTCTTCATTCTGATGCTCAGTTTGAATTTCAGCAGGTCATCTGACCATGTCTACATACCTAGATCACTGAGTTGCTGCCATGTGATTGGCCGATTAGAGATTTACATTAATGAGCAGTCAAACAAGTGTACCTAATAAAGTGGCTGATAAACATTTCACCTTTTCAAATAAATCAAAAATCATTTGTTTAATTACTTAAGTTATAATTTAATATTTTATAAACCCGGTGGCTCCTGCAGCAGATTTGTTGATGATTAACGTGTCGCTCTTTCCATTTTCAGTTGTGGGTAAACGCAGGAGGGAGCTTGTCGGACCTGAGGCAAAGCGATCTCGCTCTCAGTCTCTGTGTGTTGTAGCAGACTTCAGACTGCCTCAGTTCAACCCCAATAGCCCCCTCGGTGAGACACACACATAAACACACACGCACGCGATTCAAATGCTGTGTTAACACTTGTCTAATTTTCCTGTTTCTACTCCTCTGCAGGTCAGGAGTTTGTGATCCCAAAATCAGGATTTTTCTGTAACATCTGCTCTGTTTTCTACCTGAATGAGAAGACCGCCAAGGAACTCCACTGCTGCAGCCAGAAACATTACAGCAACCTGCAGGTACGCATGCGCACACACCATTCAGTACACAAAATCACACTCTTGGCCTAATGATGTTTGGTTTCTCACTTTTCTGTTTTTTTGTAGAAATATTATGAGAAACGTCGACAAAGAGCTTCAAAAACATCATCTCAGATGTCTCAAGGCTCCGTTTCTGACTGATGGACCTGATCTACTGATTATTTTAACACATCACTGTGGAGAACAAGCCAATGTTTTTGATCCTACTAGTTCAGAAACTAAACTAATCGCCATGTGACACATTTTGTTGTAAATGATATGTCTTCATTCATGAATTGTCTCGCAGCCTTTCAGTTAATGCTTCTGTTTTTGTTTGTACAGGCTGGTGAAGAGCACCATTTTAAAATTTTGTTATTATTTTATCTTTTATGTGAAAATATTATTGAAAAATTAATTAATTTAGTTAACAGGTCATCAGGAGGTACCTGACAGGTGTTGATAGTTTATTAAATCTTTTTTTTTTTTTTTCTTTGGTCATTTAGATTTTTGGCTTCAGTTTCTTTAGAAGAAAAGGGTCCATCAACCTGAGTGTGTCTCACATTTTCCAAACTCACTGGCTCAAGTTTGAAGCTGAACAAACGACCAAATTCGGTCAGAAGCTGTGAGGTTCAAAATGAGAAAGCTGAACTCTTGATAAGAAAGGTTTAAGAGAATTTTAAGTGTCTGTGTCGTTGTTTTCATTCTTTAACCCATTTTAACATTGAGACAGTAATATTATACATACCACATTTCATTACATGGCAAATCAGTGTGCTTAACGGAGAAGAACACATAATCTTGGTTTACGATGCCTAATGGAAAACGGCAAAATATAATTTCAAAAAAACAATGTCACCTTACTGCCACTAGAGGTCAGTAAATAAAGCCCAGAGTTTGTTTGAGGTTGGTTGAAGGCACTGAGGTGTAAATACACTGTGTGCGGAGGTGGAGCAGTGCCTTGTGAGAACAACACGTCTGCTTAACCTCCTCTCATAGTAGGTGTGGGGCTGGAGATGAGAGTGGGAAAGCATCAAGAAAGATTTAATGTTTTTGAAACAGAGACACTATGAAAGTGGCATTAAATCTACCAAAATATTGGCGTGGAAATTGAAAAAAAAGACAGCGGAAAATACAATTTATAAAATTAGGGACCCAAGTACAAAAGTGATAAAAAATAAATTAAATGAAATACAGGAAGCCTTTGAAAGATTCTATAAAACCCTATACTCTGAAGCCCCTGGCGGGACTGAAGCTCAGATTGATAGTTTCCTGAACCCTCTAGACTTACTGACTTTAGATGAAGAACAAAATCAAACAATGATAATGAACATCACTGAAGAAGAATTAAAAGCTGCAATTAATAGGCTTAAATTAAGTAAATCACCAGGACCAGATGGTTACACGGCAGAGTGGTATAAAGAATTTAAAAAGGAACTGATACCTGTTTTACTGCCTACATTGAATTGGGTTTTGAAAAAGGCACAAATGCCCCCAAGCTGGAAGGAGGCAATTATCTCAGTTATACCAAAAGAAGGCAA
This sequence comes from Perissodus microlepis, assembly GCF_051167445.1. Taxonomy (NCBI): domain Eukaryota; kingdom Metazoa; phylum Chordata; class Actinopteri; order Cichliformes; family Cichlidae; genus Perissodus; species Perissodus microlepis. The sequence continues at coordinate 21,290,406 of NC_140463.1, read as the reverse complement.
AGATAAAACGGAATGTGGATCTTTCAGGCCAATCTCCGTTCTTAATGTGGACTATAAACTTTTCACATCTATCATGGCCAAACGGCTAGAAGAGTGATATGTAACGACCAAACGGGTTTCATACATCAACGCCAAACACAGGACAATATACGAAAGACACTACATATTATGGACCATATACAAAAACATAAAATCAAAGCAATTGTGATGAGTGTAGACGCTGAAAAAGCCTTTGATTCCGTCAACTGGAAGTTCCTTTACAGGGTATTATATAAATTTGGCTTTCATGATACGATTATTAAAACTATACAAGCACTATATGACAATCCTACAGCCAGGATTAAAATTAATGGATGCCTATCTAACAGTTTTACCCTAAAAAGGGGCACTAGACAGGGCTGTGCATGGTCACCGTTACTTTTCGCATTATACTTGGAACCACTAGCTCAATTCATTAGGCAAAACGAAGACATTAAGGGAATTTTTATTAAAGGGACGCAATATAAACTGGCTTGCTGAGGTGTAAATACACTGTGTGCGGAGGTGGAGCAGTGCCTTGTGAGAACAACACGTCTGCTTAACCTCCTCTCATAGTAGGTGTGGGGCTGGAGATGAGAGTGGGAAAGCACTCAGCAATGAGCCTGAGAGGAAGCACTCCACAACCGGACACAAAGACCCCAAAACACAAACAGGACAAGTAGACCATCAGTGGTACATTTATTTAAAATAAATCAGTCCTCTCATCAGAGTATATGATTCTTTCTCACGCACCTTTGTTTTGTGTCACCCTGTTCTTTCATCTTTGCTGACACAGAATTCCTGACTATCTTTCTGGTGTGCTATAATTTTATTATTTTTATATAAGATAAGATAACCGTTATTAGTTCCACACGTGGGAAATTTGTTTCGTTACAGCCGAAACTGGACAGTGCAATGTTACAGCAGCGAAAATTAAGAAAAAATACTGGAATATATGATAATAAGAATAAGATACTGTGCACAGTAAAACAGAATAAAATACAATTTAGTCAGAAAAAGAGAATTGCACTTTGTGTTATTGCACGTGTGGATTTGTGTGTTTGGTCAGCTGCGAAGTCTTTGTTGTGGAGTCTGACAGCAGTAGGAAGGAAAGACCGGCAAAATCTCTCCATCCCGCATCATGGGTGCCAGAGCCTGCCACTGAAGGAGCTGCTCAGTGCTGTCAGAGTCTCCTGCATGGGGTGGGAGATGCTGTCCAACAGGGATGACAGCTTAGCCTCCATTCTCCTGTCACTCACTGTTAGAGAATTGTGGATCAATATGGTTGTCATTGTGCAAGATGATTAGATCTTTAGCAAGAATGCTCACCTCTCTTTTCTACACACTGGTTCGTTAAAAGGTTACGCCATACATGGGGTGACTAGGGACATCAGTGAAAGGTCACAGTGATATGTGGTGTAGCAGAAAATGTCACACACACACATCACAGGCGTACATGTTCACATGTGAGTGTCTTAACTGTCATATGATTAATGAGATGTTTGTGTAACTACTGTTGTTGATAAAAGGACTGTGAGGGGAGGCCGAATTCAGAGTTGGCTGAGTTCGGGTGAAGAGCTTACAACTCTAGACCCGACCGGACTTCCCTTGCAAGTAAAAACCGATGGAGCTCTGAGTGTCTTGCTTCGTTCACAGTAACAGGCCACTGAGACAGCGAGGTCTGCAAGTTTAGACCTAACACTCACCATCTCCACTGGGTCCAGAGGGCATCCTAGAACAGAGCTGGCCCTCCAGATCAGCCTGTTCTCTTCCTGTCCCCAGCAGAGATGCTGCCGCCCCCGCAGACAACACCGTAGCAGATGGCCTAGGCCAGGGGTCAGCAACCTTTAACACCCAAAGAGCCACTTGGACCCGGTTTCCACGCAAAAGAAAACACTGGGAGCCGCAAATACTTTTTGAAATCTAAAATGAAGATAACACTGTATATATTGTTTGTTTTTTTTACCTTTATGCTTTGTGTGAACAACTAAAGTAAGTAAGTAAAGTTTATTTATTAAGCGCTTTTCACAGACAGTCAGTCACAAAGCGCAGTACACAAATATTAAATTAAACAATACAATCAATAGACATTATACACAATGTAAAAGATCAAATGTAAAGAATGTAAACAATATAAAATACGCAGATCAACAAAAGGCTTGTTTGAAAAGAAAAGTTTTTAACTGCTTTTTAAAAGAATCCACAGAGCAACAAAGGTGTGTTGCTTATGAAATCCATGAAGTGCTACAGAGAAAATTACATTTTATTTATGTAATTAACACATTTTGAACTCTTAAAGAAATATAACCAAAGGAAAGACACCCAGCTGAACTAAAATGATCCATGTAGCAAACAAAAACTGTTGTGAGCCGCCACCCTCATATCGCCTTTGGGCTTTTGGAGCCTTGACCTGACTTTTAAAAAGTAATTGGAAAAAAAGCACTATGCTGCTAAAAAAAATTATAGATGTTTGCAAAATTCTGCCTAAATATGTATTTTACCTGGTTAATGTGTGTGGCGGGGCGTGGTCTGCAGTGCCGCTGCATGGGAGTCGGACGCACCTGAGCCGCACCCGCAATCACGCCTCGCCGCCTTAAAGTCTGTGCTCTCTCTGCTGTTGTGTTGTCGGGCTGTGAGCTAAAAAGCTACAGCCGGCTGTATGCGTACAGCAACCGTGTGTGAAAAGTGGTCAATAAAGAGATGCTGAAAAGCATGTTCATGGAAACATCGTCGGGTTTGCCGTGATATGTTTACAATAAGACTTATGGTCCCGAACCTCTGCGCACAGCGTCTGAAAATCGGGGCTTTCATCTTTACGGAGGACTAAGCAGTCATCATTCAATATATTAAAATTTTATGAATAAAAGGGGAACTTGTGATATTATTACTTGTGATTGCATTAGTATTATAATTATTTGGCAGAAAGCTTATTTCAGGGAGAATCATACCTTATTTCCCCCCTTTCCCATGCTTCCTTTTCGCAAACTTACTCATGTCTCACAGTCACAACATAAATTATATTTTTATAATGCAAAATTAATCTGTGCAGCATTGGTGATGGGGTGTAAAAGTAATTTCACATATTAAAATTCAGGCTGTGTTATAGTGGTAAAAAAAGATATGATAGATCATCATCAAGGACATTTATATATGAGTTGTTTTCCTATGGAAATAGCGCCACCGTGTGAAAAATTAATTATAGTACACTTATCCTGCGGCCACAATAAGCCATCACAGAGAAAGATGTAGTGAAACTTCCAATAACACACTCAATAAAAAATTTAGAACTCACAGTTGTATTTTTCTAAAAAGTAAACAAATTTTAAAAAAGAAAAACAAGTGCTAATTCCTTATAATAATAATAATAATAATAATAATAATAATATGATGCACGGAATGCATCATGTTAGTGGAATTACGACAGTATCTTGAAAGTTGTCGTTTCCCTTCGTGCTTTTATTTTGGAGGCAGACCATTGAAACGGAAATCGTTGCGCTGGGTCACGTGGTTAGCGTTTCCTTTCCGTTAGCAAAGCTGTAGATTGCAAGAAGTTCTTCGTGAGGATTCATTTGAGTACATCAGGACAAACGGATTCCACACATATAAAGCACGGTATGTACCCCGAGTTGTTGTAAAAAAAAAAAAATCCCAAACAAACCTGCAAGCGATCAGCTTTTCCTTACAGCCGCTGTTTGTCGACTTGTGGTAGTTTGTAAGCGGGCCTGCAGGAGGTTGCAGTGCTCCTCGGTAGCTGCATACATTGCCTTGCCCTTTTTGCCTCCTCGTGGCTGGACTGGTGGATTATGGTCTCGCCTCATATCTCACTGCTGCACGGATTTTGCGCAATCCAACTTAACTCAGTGGCACGACTGTCGTTATCCCACGTATCCCCACAGCCACCGTTTTCCTTTATTTTCATTGCAAGCTAGTTAGGTGGGAAAACCCAGGGGAACAGCCACACTACACATTTTAAATGCATTCATAAAAGGCAGCATTTACAACAAATACTGACAACATGAATTCTACTGATTGAGAAAAACAACCACTTGTCCTTCACTTATGATAAGCCCCCACTCCACTCCACAGACCTGGCTTGTATTAAAGTTTTCTCTCCTTTAGTGATGCATGTTCAGGGCTCGCAAAATTTCAAAATCCCTGGTAGCCCTTCGGGCAGGGACTCTTCAGTTTTTGGTAGCCCAAAATAAATTTAAGTAGCCCGAATAAAAAAGAGAGCAATTTTTTGATTGAAGTTTTGTTTCCTGTTTTGTTTCCTTTACAATATTATACATTAAAGTATAATATTGTAACGGAAACAAAACATTAATCAAAAAATTGTTGAAACACAAATTACAACATTGTATAAAAATTACAATCATCAACTCAAATACTTGGTTCTAATTGAACAAAAATTTCTATGAATCAGTCTGTGTCAGATCCTGAATTTGAAATTTCCGCTGAAGTCACGAGTAAGAGGCAAGTGGAACCAAGATCTAGGACATTTGCTTTTTGAAGTTTGCAAAGACTGCTAAATTTTGCCAGCGGTAGTTCACTCTTTGCAACATAGTACACTGTTCTAAACAGATTTTTCAGGTTTATTTTTAGTATGTTATTTGCAATTGGTTTGTTCTGGGAAAGATATTGCAGACTGAGCAATAATGCATTTCTTGCATTTCTTATGGGTTCTAATGGGGGCCTTTCTTAAAATTACTGGTCCCAGTAACAAAGGTGCTTGTCGACTCAGAAATCGAGGGAAAACCAACAACACACCCGGCAGAACATTATGTTATTTACACGGGTGCACATAAGTGGTCCTCATGTGAGCATTCGCTGTCAAAATAAAAGACGCGCACCAGATAAGAAGTTGCAGCGCGCGTTTGCGTCCATATAAAAGGCACTGTTTTTGTCCGCTAGAGTGGGATTTTCACGGCACATTCCGCACCACATCTCTGTGCGTTCATCATTTGTTTGAAGCCAGCTCACCTCCTGCAACCACTTTTCCGAGAATACGCGCTTCTTTTGTGGTTCGGACTCCTTCTGACATTTCTTTGGAGGTGGAGGAACACCAAAGTAATTGCTTAAAGGAGCTTGCTTCTTCGACATCTTTAAGAGTTCTAAACAAATGTCTGTCCTCCTCCAGAAAATCCTATGTATGCAAATACGCGTTGCAACTTCTTATCTTGTGCGCGTTTTTTATTTTGGCAGCGAATGCGCACCTGCGGACCACTTATGTGCACCCCTGGTTATATAGCTTGTCATATTGCAGCCACAGAAATTCTTTTGTCCATGAAACCATAAAGCTGCACTTTCTTTTTGTCTTATAGTCTGATTTGCCATAACTTTTCCGTTTTGTGGTAAGCTTTTCTTTGGCTGTCACTTCTTCACCCTGGCATGTCTTATTTGGCTCAGCAAAACTAAAATATATATCCTGCTGCTTTTACACACGCACTCACATAACGCTCAGCGATTCTCTGCGCGATCAACCTCTCATATGTTTAAGCTTGCTGCGGGAGATTTCACTTGTCATGTTTGCATAGTAAGCTAACGACTGATAAGACGATGTCAGAGGAATTGGTGCGCAAATGATCGTCACTCACCAATCAGTGCTGACGCTCTCTATACACAGTTCGCGCGATTGCAAAGTGAAAGCAAAAAACAAGCGCAAATTCTGGCTCACCGATGCCAATGACATAATTACCCAGCTACATTTCCGAAAGAATGCAAAAGCATTGACATATATTTTTCCTTCCTATGATAGCCCGACGGGCAGGGCAGAGAAAGATTTTGGTAGCCCGACTGGAAAAATCGCTAGCCCCGGGACGTTGGGCTAGCGATTTTGCGAGCCCTGACGTTAATCCCGCTCTTAAGACTCATCCCAGACGTGATGGTATTGGTTATCAGTGGCCTGGCATTAGACATTAAGACAGTTGGATGCTCAGACTATGGAAAAGATCGCCTGTCATTAACCTGCTCCCATGCATGTGCAGTGAGCAAAAATCACTTATCCACTGCTGCAGGTGCTTACATAAAGGCAGTGTAAAGATGGCTGCAATGTAGGGTAGGCTGACTAAATCCTTGTCTAAAACTACAGATGTCATTAAGGCCTGCACAATAAATCGAAAATTTATTGTCATCGCGATATCAGCCTGCGCCATGGGCCCATCGCAAAAGACGACGTAAACTGCGATAATTGGGTACCTTAAAATGTTTACACACGTGCTTTAAAGAATTTACCAATCAAAGAAACCCCTTTATACATTTGACCAGTCGAATAGAGCCCTTCACGGCATTAACCAATCAAATGGATTAGAGGCCCGCCTCCTACGCAGGTGGGGAGCAAACAACGCTGCAGCAACGAGTCAGAGTTGTAAAGGCTGAGAGCGAGACGCATGACGAGAACGCTACTGACTATGAACTCGTGCCTAAAAAAAATAGTACCTCGCTTATTTGGAGGTACTTTGGATTTGATAAAGACGAAGTTCTCCAAACACAGGTACTCTGCAAAACTTGCCGAACACTCGTGGCAACCACCAGAGGAAACATGACTAATCTCCACCATCATCTTCAATACAACCACAGAGAACTGTTTGAAGAGTTCCAGAAAGACAGGGCTAGCCAAACAAAGGTTGCTAATGTTAAGACAAAGAGCACCGCAGTCCAACAGCCGTCTCTGTATCAGAGTTTTTCAAGTGGAACTCCTTATGAGAAAACGTCAAAGCGCTACAAAGAAATAACAGAGGCCATTACACATTTTTTGACAAAGACATGATGCCTATAAATACAGTTAGCAGAGAGGGCTTCACCACCTTTATGTCTGATACATAAAGTGGACCGGAGATACCGCATCCCCTCACGAAACTACTTTTCCCATGTCGCCATACCACAAATGTACGAAACATGCCGCAAGACCGTCATGTTTGAACTGAGCCAAGCTGAAAACTACGCAAGCACTACAGTAAAGTGAGCGATCGTGGCTCAAGAGTTGGGAGTTCGCCTTGTAATTGGAAGGTTGCCGGTTCGAGCACCGGCTTGGACAGTCTCGGTCGTTGTGTCCTTGGGCAAGACACTTCACCCGTTGCCTGCTGGTGGTGGTCAGAGGGCCCGGTGGCGCCAGTGTCCGGCAGCCTCGCCTCTGTCAGTGCGCCCCAGGGTGGCTGTGGCTACAATGTAGCTTGCCATCACCAGTGTGTGAATGTGTGTGTGAATGGGTGGATGACAGGTTGTGTAAAGCGCTTTGGGGTTCTTAGGGACTAGAAAAGCGCTATACAAATACAGGCCATTTACCATTTAAAGTTTCCTCTCCAGTTTTGACTTACATCATAACTACTTGGTGAGTTGTAAAATGATGAACAACTGCATTGAGATAATTTGCAGTATAATTTAAGTTATTTAAAACTAATTCTAGAGACCAGGAAGGATGTCTTTCAGAATTCAAGCCTCAGAAATTTTTTTATGGGGGCAATGTTTCAATGTTAAAGTGCACTTTGTTGTTACACTGCTAATACAGCAGCTTTCTTTAAATAAAACTGTTGCAGTAAAACGGAAATTATGTATTTGGTTTTTTTTTTATATTTATTTTATCGCAAGTCATATCGTTATTGCAGTATTGATCACAATTATCGCACATCGCAGGTTTTCCTAATATTGTGCAGCCCTAATGTCATTAACAACTAATCATGTTGTGTTCAGCTGAGCTGTTGGTTAGTTGTGTTGTTCTATATTACCACTTAAGGATCTATGTTTTTTTTTAAACATTTATATATTTCATTTGCGTTATTCTTCTTTACATCTGGTAGGTGTGTGTATCTATGCAATTCACTTTCTCTGAAATTACTTTTAAGCATAACCTAGCTAACACAAGCAATACAAACCCCCCCCCCCCAAAAAAAAAAAACAAACAAACAAACAAAAAAACAGTAACATTGAGGGAAATCTGTTGTGTTCACTTTTGGCCTCCAAATATTGTCATTGTCTCTGATTTTGCCATTGATGTCATCATTGATGACTTTGGTAGTAAGGATCTATATAGAAGACATGCACCAGTCCAGTTTTGCACTGGATAACAGTTTGTCCCTAAAATTAGAGAGCCATCGTAGCACAAAGGGAGCAAACAGCAAATGTTCAGTAGTTTGTAGCTGCAGTTTTACCAACTACTTTTCTTTGGAGGTTTGCAACGGTTTTCAAAAAATCGTCATTGGTTTTCATTCGTGACAATGCTTTCTCTCACTGTTGCTGTTGGGACGCTTTTACTGCACTTCTCGGAACATAACCTGTTGCATATGTGAAAAGTTTGTAAAAAGTACTTGCATAATGATCAGGTACAAGGTCTGTACAGATAGTGTACGGATTAATTAAATTATTCCACGGTGCAAAATGATTTTACAGTGACACTAAAGTCACTGAAAGTGCAGAGAGCTAATATAACCAGTTAAATTAAGTGCAAGCAGACAACAGAGCATCAATTATGGTACTCAACTTTAGTCCCTTATCTGCTGCAATTCAAGATGAGTGGAGGAGTCTAATTGTGTCCCCTGAGGAGACAGAAGATCATCATAAGCTGCTCTATGCCACCAACCTGCCACTGAGCATGCTCCTTTGGTTTATTGCGATCATGTTTAGGGGGTAGGAGGATGTGTTCATGACAATGGCAGTTTGCACCGGTTGAGGTCCATCTGTGTGCTGTCATTACCAGAAAGTCAACAGCAGATCCAGCTTCCTTCACCAACTTTCCAAGCCATACGTCGTCTCTCTTCTGAATGCTGCCTACCTAGCACAGCACTGCAACTTGTGGACTGGACTTGGAGATTGTCATAATAAAAAACCACACCCGTGTAGCAAAATTTTCAAAGTTGTGTGCATATGTTAGTTCGACCTTATTGGGTACTAATCATGGGTCTTGTTAGAAACATCTGGACATTGGACGACTAGAGTGCATGTTCCGTGTCTCTATCCACAGATCAGGGACATGCAAAGGATAGAGGAGGATAAGATAAGCTGCTTTGGAAGATCTATTAACCTTATTCTTCTAAGATTAACACCACCTTTCTATTTTGTTGTTGTTGTCTCCTGTGTCTCTATTGTTTAAATCTCTTGTTTTCTCTGTTTCTCTGTTTTTGATGCCTTTGTTTCCACCTTTCCTTCTTACTAGTGAAGACCTGAAGATGATACTAACAGAATGAATCCGTATGAATGAATGAATCCTCGGGAAGCAGAGTCTGCAAATTAAGAAAAGGCCTCCCGGACGATGGATTTCATCTTTCCAAGATTCTGAGGCCCAGTACAACTCATTAACCTTTATTCTTTGTTTTCTTTATTTTTAACTTTCCAGCTTTCCATTGTCATTGAAGCGTTACACCCCTTCTCCTGCACCAGGGCCCCAACAGAGCCCCCTACTGGGTGGGCTCCCAGGGAGCTTTTTACTGATTGGACAGCAAGCTGCATGCTTGCGGCTGGCTCAGCTGAAAGCCCACCTTGCGTTGACACAGATAAATAACGCTATTGCTGTTGATGGCCGAACCAACACACACGCCCCATTTATACCCACAACACCCCCCTGCCCGACAGCTGCAGCCATCAGTCTACTAAACCTTCTGAAGGTTGCTAACACCATGTCCCATCCCTCATACAACCCCTATGCCTCTGGGAAACAAAGTTCAGCCCAGGGGTGCTATGGACAGTCCACTATGCAGGCAGAGAGAGACTCTCATAAGACATCTCCTCATCTTGGGCCTGGGTCCAGCTTTAGCTCTTCTGGAGTTTCATCTGCGACTCCTGCAAAATCTGGGGGAATAATGAGCTACAGGCCAGAAGGGAGTAAGACTTCAATGGAAGAGGACATAAAGAGGTCCATAGACATGCATATAAGCAGAGCCAGAGAGGAGGTGAGAAATCAGCCTGTAAAAAAGAACAGTCATTTTACTCAAAGAGATGAGTATCATTCTTCAAGCAAAGATGTGACTTCCTACATGTTGTCTTCAACCTCTCAAAGACCCCCTGATGTTGCAAGTAGCACTAGCTCCATGGACTGGTTGCCAAGCTACAAACGGGAAACTGAGGATGATTCGGCTAAATACTGTTCATCATCTGCTTCATTGAGCTATCAAAGCACTGGTGACAGTAGGTTTAATGCCTCGAATGAAAGAGAGCGCAATGTGCAATCCATTCCAGGCTTAGGTGATTATGACTACCCAGTGCCAGACAAACCTGTGGGCTCTGCAGAGTCTACTCGTCCCAAGTACACTTCGGAAACAGCTGTGAACATCCTTTTGCACTTTGGACTTGAAAAAGAAGACCTGGAACATCTGATCTCATACCCCGAAGATCAGATTACTCCTGACAACCTGCCTTTTATCTTACGACAAATCCGCATGGAAAAGGCAAAGAGATCTGCAACAGCAGGTCCATCAAAATTGTACTATGATCCTCATTCCACCACAAGTATGAGTGGAAGGGAAAGGTTGAGTACTTCAAGAGGGGAAGGGATGCGTCAGGATGAATTGTCACCTATTGTCCAACCAAGTAAAGTGATTGATTATGGACATACTGGCAAATATACTGGAAGTTTTGGGGATGAAATTGGAAGGAGGAGCAGTGGAGCCAGTAGTGGTGGAAGTGGAGGTACGCTGCTGATGGGCTCCTATGATAGTAGCGGTCACAGTCGAGAACCACTGCAAAAAAGTATGACAGAGGTGAAAAACAGCACCTTGGTTTCTTCCCGTGATCAAGGCAGCTCTTTTACCAGTCATGGCTCAATGCGAAGCAGCGATCCAGCTCAACAACTGCACACCCAACCGAACCAGTCATCTCAAGAAATCTTCAAAGGTTTCTCTCTGCCGAAGACAGACACAGACATAAGACCTCTTAAAGCAGAAGTCACTAAAGCCCTTCCTTTGAAAAATCCAGAGCCGGATCGCCAGTCAGCGTCTAAAAGCCAACTAACTCCTAATATAGTTCGTAGTGTGCATCCCAGCCGACCAGGCCTTGTACTCATTGGCAGCAGCAGCAGCGACAGTCACATCAAAGAAAAGAGTAAGACTCACGGGCAAGTATCAAATGTTTCTGAGCAGATGAACAAACAGCAAATTCAGCAGAAGCAGGTACAACAGCAACAAGTGAAACAGACAATGCAACAACCACCACCAAAGCAGCAGCAGCAGATGCAACAACTGAAGCAGCAGCAGACGCAACAGCAACAACTGCAGCAGACGCAACAGCAACAACTGAAGCAGACGCAACAGCAACAACTGAAGCAGATGCAACAGCAACAACTGAAGCAGCAGCAGATGCAGCAACAGCAACAACTGAAGCAGCAGCAGACGCAGCAGCAGACGCAACAGCAACAACTGAAGCAACAGCAACAACTGAAGCAGACGCAACAGCAACAACTGAAGCAGACGCAACAGCAACAACTGAAGCAGACGCAACAGCAACAACTGAAGCAGACGCAACAGCAACAACTGAAGCAGCAGCAGCAACAGCAACAACTGAAGCAGCAGCAGACGGCCCAGGTACCTAACCTGCCGATTGGGTTGCAGCAGATGCAGAATCAGCCAGCTGTGCATATGGGACAAGCTTTGCAGTCTCAAGTTTTTTCGGCTGCAAAGCCAGTTCCACAGCCGTCCCTCATGCCAGGGCTCATAGTGCCCGTTCCTCCGGGTCTCTCTCCGCTAATGCAGAACTTCATGAATTTCATTCATATACCGCAGCCCGCTTCCACGAAGCAGCTTCCAGCAAAGGTAGAAGTGACAAGGAATATCCCAGTGCTGGTCCAGATGCAAGACTACACTGCCGCTTCACCTAGGGTCTTTCCTCATACCTGCTCTCTATGTAACAAGGAATGTACTCAGATGAAGGTAAGTGGAAGATTGTTCTAAGTTTTTTCTTTCTGTCCGTTTTTATTTATTTGACATGCAATGTTTTTTGTTTGTTATTTGATTTTGGATCCCATTATAGGATTGTGGTTTTGAAAAAGCTTCATGTATGCTACTTTCAAGTCTATTTGGTTTGTTTTATACACTATTCCTGCATAATGATGACTGTAGGAAGACTACCAACTTGGAATACAAACATTTGGACAAATTTTCACATATTTCTGCAATTCAGTATTCTGTACCAGAATTTCTGAAGGATTACAGCGCAGACTAAACTTAACTATATGTCTATCAGATATTGTAATTGAAAAACACTACTAATAAGAGAGCTTCAGAATCTTCAGTGGTCTGTACTTGCAATTGATAGATTTAATCTCTTTTAAATTGACATAAACTGATGTGAAGACATTCAAGGCTTTTGCTAACAATGGAACCAAGGCCTCAGATGACGCGATGAGGAGGAACCTGCAAACCTGAAGAGCCTGTGCATCAGAAAATGTTGGAAGACGGCTGTTTTTTCATTTGTCTCTGTCCTTGGGCTGCTGTTCCACAGTGCACATTCAGCTTTGCTTTTTCTGGAACTGTTGCTGAATGTGAAAGTTCCCTTTTTTGTCTTTTGTCATTAGAGTTAAGAATAGTGTGTTTTGTCCTTTATTTCACATTAGTAGGCACCTTGTTTTTGTGTAATACTCGCTTCTTCTTCTTTTTTTTTTTTTTTTTTTTTTTTTTTACTCATACTTTCTTTTTAAGTTAGTGTTTCTGTGTCCCAAAAGGCAACTTCATGTACTACCACAAACATAAGCACCCGCTGCACCCACTCATGAGCTACACAAGCACCAGATTTGATTTGTTGTTGAATCTCTCTTTATGGATCGGCCTTCCTTCGCTGTACCAAATTTCACATTTGAGCTCCTCGTCAAAGAAACAGCGCCTTCCTCTTCTGGCCTATTTCAACGTCATCTTCCTGTCGCTACTCCAACTGTGATCGTCATAGGTGGTGCATTTTGTCCTAATCCAAACTTGGCCTCTCCTGAGACGACCTTCTTGGAGCCTCGGGAAAGTTTGATGCCATAAGAAGAGCCTGAGAGTCCAGAATCCAGAGCCTAATTGACCTTTTGTTTTGTTTTGGTTGTGTGTAATCAGATGTTTGACTTGTGTTTTCTATATATACTAAATAATTTCACTTTTAAAATTTTATCCCAGGAGAGGTATAATGTGTCACGCTTATTTGTTCCTGGTTTTTGGCCTATGAAGGTTTAAATACAATCCAGGCTCCTGGCTAATGTTATAATGCTTCTGCGTTCAGTGAAGGACTAACTGTTAATATTTTAAGAATTTTATTTAAGGCCACTGCAAAGTTTAGTGACCTTTTATCAGCAAGTGATGTCAATGACAAACGTTGCTCCTGATAATAATAAACCTTGTCTAAATGTTTGTTTTTTGTTGTGACCACTAGGATTGGGTCTCCCACCAGAATACCAGCCTTCACATCGAGAACTGCAAACTTCTGCGAAAGCGGTCAATCTTTCTTCTCTGTACTTCGTGATTATGAACCGATATCTTTGGGGCAGCACAACCATGGGTGTGCCAAAATGATGCTGGGGTTGTAATGCTAGGATAGCTTCCTAAGAACTGTTCATTTGTATTTTTTCATTTAAAGCACCTTAATGATTTGCAGCATTTACCATGAGCCATTTCCCCTAACCTAAATTGTTGAAAGGCTGAATACATTTCTGAGTTTCTGGATTAATGAACAATAATATATTTTTAAGGACATTCTACCTTGCAACATCTGACAAAAATGTATCTGTGTTTTTCCACAGATACCCAGAGTGGAACGGTGAAATAGCATCACTGCTAGGGTAAATATCTTCATTTGAAGTCATTTGGCGAATAAAAAAACATGCCAGTATTGGAGGCTTTCATTTTCTTTGATTTAACATGTGCCTTTCTTTTTATATGCAATTGTTAGTGCGTCAGGTGCCAAGCCCTCTCCCTCAACTTCTGCTGAGACTTCCCAGAAGAAAACCAGACATGAGAGTCGTTCCCGTTCCTGCAGCCCCCGGAGCCATCGTGACTCGGAGCGTAGCAGGGACAGGCAAAGTAGCCGTTCCCGCTCTCGCAGCCCCCGCACTCATCGTGACTCGTTGCGAAGAAGAAATAGACGAAGTAGTCGTTCCCGCTCCCGCAGTCATCATGACTCGGAGCGTAGCAGGGACAGACGAAGTAGCCGTTCCTGCTCCGGCAGTCCACGTCGCCGCCGTGACTTGGAGCGTAGGAGGGACAGACGAATTAGTCATTCCCGTTCTCGATCACGCAGCCCCCGAAGGGAGAGACACAGAAGCCGATCACGATCTCCGTACAGCTCCAGACGTAATCGCAGGTCTGTCCAACATACATTTTGAGAACTAGGATCAATCAAAAAAGATTTAGCTCTCCAGTGGAGAGGGCGAAATGTAATTTATTTAATAATGTAAACTTAAAAACACTTAATTGGTGGACTATTTACCTTTTGTATCCATGCTGGATGTGTGCTTTGAGATGTTTATGAGTCATTAAGTTCTTTGATCCATACTTTTTTCAGGTCCCGGTCTCATTCTGACTCCTCGTGGTATGACCGTCCTTCCTCTTCACGATATCGATCACGCTCAAGGGGACGCGAGAGAAGATCCTCGCCGAGAAGAAGAGATGAGAAACGTTCATCACCAAGGAGAAGCTGGGAGAGGCGATTGTCGACGGAGAGGTCATCTCCTATGCGAAAGTTGAGCAGCTCGAAGATCTTGGCAAAGAAACTGCTGGAAACATCAGGTTTGAAAATTGCTTCATGGTATCTTTTGGTATGTACTCATTAGGTTTTTCTAAGATCAAAGTTGTCCCCCCCCCCCCCCCCCCCCCCCCCCCCCAAACACACACACACACACACACATTAACTTTACTAATGCACATTATAAATAAAGACCAGTGCCACCAGAAAATGTCAGTATAGTTTTTTCTACTATTATAAAACTTTCAGAAGCAGTAGATGATTTTTGAGACTTGGCACCCACCAAAGTGTGAATCTCTTTTGTACCTGTGGTCTTTTAGCTCTCCAGTCCTTATCAAAACAGTCTGACCTGGAGACTGTCGTCAAAACTTTGGCTCCTGCCCTACTGGCTGAGCTAGCCAAGATGAAGTCGTCGCCATCAACATCATCATCATCGTCCTCACGTTCTGCATCTCCAGAATCAATTAAAGGGAGGCCTAGCACAGAGAAGACCAAGGTGACTTCACATTATGCCTTTTTTCATGAATGGACAGTTTTGGACAATTTATAATGTGGTCAGTGACAGATGACGTGATTGTTGATGCCACAAAACCAAGATTAAATCCTTCAAAACAAATTTATACAAGCAGATACTTTGAGTCCAGTTGTCATGATGAAATCTGCATTTGGTTTGTTAATATTTTTCTTCTCTGTTTCCACAGGCTGCTAAATCTTCCCCTCCAACCATGGTGAGGCTACAAGGGATTGTCAGTAGTCTCTCTCACAGTGAAGTGATTTCTGCTGTGGAGAAATTCGGAAAAACCAAGTCAGTTGTTTTGTTTAGGTCAAAATTACAGGTATGTACACTGAAATTTGCTCACTGTTATAGATGGATGAGTTCATTGACCTACTTGTGAATCTAGAGAAAATGTGTCTCCTGGTTTGCTTCTGCAATCTAAGATAGATATTTATGCACCGTAGCTACAATTCTCTATAAATATACTGTCCGTTCATGGTTGTAGTCCTGCATTCATCATGCGGTTTAAAGTCAGTTGGTTATCCTTACTTTTCTTCTGTGGTCTTGCAGCCCTCTCATTCATGGCTACTTTGGATTATGCTGAGCTTTTATATAGACATCGCAATGTCAGAAAGTTTCTGCTCAAGTCTAATCCTATGAAAACATACACACTGTATTTTGTTTTTATTTTGCTGCTTTGCATTATGCATTTTTAATCTATTTATACACATTGCACTGAAAACATCATTGGAATTGCATTGGTTGCTTGCAAGTTGCCACCGTTGCTTGTAGTTTGCTTGGAAAACTCAAACTTGTCAGTAAATACTTGTAAGCTCGTGACAAGTGCTCATGTATGATTTTTAGTGTGAATGTAGTAACTTAACAGTTTTGGTAATAATCCAAATTAATGTGTGTGTGTGTGTGTGTGTGTGTGTGTGTGTGTGTGTGTGTGTGTGTGTGTGTGTGTGTGTGTTTGTGCACACCCAGGCAGTTGTGTGTTTCGAGAAACAGGAAGATGCTGAGAAACTGAAGAGCTTAAAGAACTTTGACATAAAAGAAGTAACTGTCAGTGTTGTTAATGAAAAGGTAACTTTGTTTTCCCTTGATAAATACAAATATTAACATTGCTGCTCTTCTGTGGCAAAATGATCAGCAATCTGATTAATCCGAAATAATCTTTGTTTACAGGAAATTGCATCCAAGAAAACCACAAAAACTAAACTGGAAACTACAGCAAAAGTCTCGGTTTCCAAAGCGAAAAACATCTCAGCTGAGCAGAAAGCTAAAACTGTAAAAACTGGTGATAAGGCTGAAGAAGCAGCTTCAAGCCTCGAAAAATCTAAGAGTAAATCTACGAAGAGTCCCGAAAAGCAGCCTAACACCAGTGATTTGAAAGGAAAACCTAAACCCAAAGGGTCTCAAACCGGTGCTAAAGAAGCTGTGGTGGCACCTAAAAATACAGCCAATGCTATGAAGGCTGTTGAACCAATTAAAGATGCTGCAGTTGATGGTGAGCTAAAAGTCTTGACTTCCAAAGCAGAAACGGCCTCAACGACGCAGAAATCTAAAACAGCAGGAACTCTGAAAAAAGAAAAAGTGGATCCATCTAAATCAATAACGTCAGAGAATAAGCCTGATGTAGAGACAAAACACAAGAAACCTGAAACAAAGATTCATGAATCTGCGATGGGGCCTAAAGGTGAAGCACGAAAAGCATCAGCTTCTGAAAGGGAGGACCACACAGAAGTTGAAACTTCTACTGACGGCAAAGATAATCAGGCGTTACCAGCTATATCGAGTGAGAATCAACTACCAACTAGTGCAGCTGAGACCAAGCCAAATATATCGCCACCAAAACCCACTGATCCACCTCAGAAACAACAAACTGTCATCAAAAGTCCAGAAGATTCACTCAAAGCTTCAGAACAGACCGAACAGAGCTCAGATTCTGCTGTACAAGAAGAAACACAACAGCAGACTGCAGGAAAATCACCTGAGATTTCTGTGGAGGCAAAGCAGAAAGTTGAAAGTGTAGAAACGGTTACAAAGGACAAAGGTAAGTGGACAGAAAACACCTTCATGTGTGGAGTATCGTTGACAGCAGGATGTTGGACGGAATCAAAAGCTAAAGACTGTGCTTCTTGACGAGAACAGTTTTCAGATTTTTATTTAAATCAGCTGGGTAATTTGCATCCTATCTAAACTACCACTATTTAACTTAACTACATTTCCTTTATTCTAAGTCTCTGTGACTGCAAAGAAGATCTCAAAGGATCAGCCGGTCGCTCCTACCCACCCAACATTTGGGGAGCGGATACAAGAGCAACTGCGTCCAGAAAGAATCCGTAAGAAATCCCCAAAGATCTGTATGAAAGATTTCTCAATGTGAAGATATTTTCTATTTTATAATAATTTTTTTGTTTTTCTTTTGCTCTGCACTTTACAGGTTGTCTCAAGACAGTCAGACTTCCCCATTCAAAGGTAACATTAAAAAAAACACTTAAATTATACCTGTAAGAAAAACATGCTTTGTCAAAGTGGTTAAGTTTTGATCTGAAATAGTTCAATTTGTTTTAAAAGTTTATAGTTGGGTTATATCTCATTGTCAGGTGACACTCAAGTAGGTGTAAATGCAGAAAAATGTTAAAAATTCAGTAGGGATGTCGCAATACCAGAGATTTTGTAGTGAGTATAGACACCAATAGAATTGCACGATTCTTGGTTACCAATTTGGTATTGTAATAAAACAACTATCTCATGTACTAACACATACTAAAACTCCTTTATTAAAAAGCTAGTTTAAAATGTTCAAATTACATGCACAGTCATCCAGCACATGGTGGTTTTGAGTGCTTAAAAAAGTTTTTCCTTCCCAAGTTTGAAAAGCGCAGTAGTGCTGTTTACACATTGCCTTTTGTGAATCAGTTATCACTCTTTAAGGATCCACCTTAAATGAAAAGTACTTTCATAGCTGACTCTTACTGCCTTTTTTATCAGCGAGTCAAGGTAGAGCTGTACTACGTAAAAAAGAAAGAAAGAAGTAAAGTAAAAAGAAAGTTACCATCAGAAACATTTTGTAATAGGTATTTTATTCTGATGTACCCCATTGTGTTCATAGTTGTAGACAGTGCTCAAAGTGAGGCAGAGTTTACAAGTTAATGTTTGCATTTTTCAGATTTCTGTCTGGAATTTCTTCAATTGCAATTGTAAACTGATTCTGAATTTCTTTTCTTTTGCACAGCTTGTTTCGCTTGATTACAAGGTGCTGTTAATAAGCAACCTGCCAGAGTATTACGATGGCTGTTACGCAGAGGAGGACATCGCCGGTCTGCTCACTCGACACAGATTTGAATATTACGACGATACGATCTACGTTATACCACAGGCGCGCATGGTAAGCACCAGGTTATGAATTTGCATTGGGCTGGATTATTACCTTCATTTTAATGGGATTCTAAATGTCTTTTCTAAGACGAGCTAACTAACATTTAGTTAGTTAATACATATTTTGTGAGTGCCTGTCTTCATGATTATTCAGTTGAAATCAGTGTTTGGTTGTTTGTTTTTCCTTCAGGCTTTTGCCCTCATGCCGACAGCAGTGGCAGCTAAAAACATCGTGCTAGCATCAGAAAAACATGATTTTATTCTCAATGGGTCTAAACTTCGACTGCAGGTTGAGAAGGGCGACATTTTAATGACGCCGGTAAGCACTGTGTGTAGATAATGCACTTTACTGTTGAGACAGATGTTATTAAAATTATTCGAAAATAATCGGTTTCTGCTTCTTCTTTTTTTTAAAGTGTGATTATAAATTTTTAAAAATATTTTCTTTTTGTAGAAAAAAAACATCTTTAAGCTGAAATAAATCAAACCGAATCCAAAGTGATGTAATGATTTTTAACTATTTTTTTTTTTCTTTCAGCTTGAGTTTTATAAGTCTCTGATGAAACGGCTGTGCTATGTAAGTAACACACATATCTCAGGAACAAAGACTACACTAGAATACCTTTAGATTTATTGGTCAGAGTATAAAGTCATAACTGGAAGCACTCACGTCCAAGTCAAAACACCTTGAAAAATGGGGACATACCCGTTTTTTCAGATATTCATACAGGGGTTAGGAAAGGTTTGGAGAACTTTTTTCCTGGAATAAATTAAATCCTCATTTAAAACTGCATTTTGTATGTTTTTTTTAAACATTTGTTTAATGATTTGAAACGTGTGCAAAAAACTACAAAATTGGGAAGGAGCCAAGTGTGTTTTTCACAGCACTGTGTGTACATTAGTTTAAATATTTTTTCAACCAGTGTTATCAAAAACAGCAAGAGCTGCAATTATAAATTGTTTGAATAAAGAAGATAGCTGCCAGGGTGCATACCTGCTGTGTGAATATAAGTGCAAACTTATGACCTTGATCTTGGAATTGTAGTTTAAGAATGTTTCGAATCTCATACTGTTTGTGGGTTTTTTTTTCATGTTAACCCGGTTTTCTTGAAGCAGCAAGTGACTGACAATGGAGCACGAACAATCTACATCAGGAACATCTCACCAGGCGAGTCCCGGGATCTCAGAGAAGCTTTGAAAAAAATGGATTTTATAAGAAACTACCTGCCTCTTCTCAACAAGGTATAAACACTCATAAATGCCAACAAGTGCATGTGTTAGAAGTTTGTGAAAGGCTGAATGAGGTATGTGCTTGTGTAAGTGTATTCTTAACCATACAGAAAAATTGACAGATTAACTGCTTACACACCAAACTAAATGACATGCACCAACCCTCATAAATCCATCCTTAAAAAGAGATAATGTGTCTGGATTTGAATGCTACTTATCTTGAGGAAAGCACAACTGCAAAACTATAGAGATAGTAAAGACAGACTGCTGTGAAGCACTAGTGTTCATCACATTAGAGCATTAGTGCAGGGGTCACGTTGAGCATGGCTCCAGTGCATCATTGAGCCAGGATTTCTGACTTTTGAATCCAGTGAACTCCACAATAAAGCTGTGCTTAGCTCACTGTTTCCATGTGTTCCATTTTCTACCATTTAGAATGTGAAATTAAAATGTTTAGAGTAAATTTTCTTTCTTGTGTTTCAGGTGTTTATCGAATTTGAGTCTCTTCGTGATGCTGATCGCCTTGGTGTTTGGTACAGTCTTCTAAAACGGGCCACCGGCCACAAATTGTCAAGGCTGGAAATACCACACAGTGGATGTACCTCACTGCGTAAGTGTTTTTTAAATGGGATTTTAAACAAATATGATTTAAAAAAAAAAAAAAATAGGTAAAGTTAATGGAAGGTCATCTGGTAAGGCCTTTCTTTAGCTTTCTGTTTGTGAAACACTCTTGAATATATGTCTGTGAAGGTTCTCAGTCATCCAGGTCATCGTAGTCAAAGGAGCTTGCAAAGAAAGGCGTCTGGACTTCTTTAAGTTGCTTGAAGACGTTTCACCTCTCATCCGAGAAGAATATATTTTTTTCTTGAATATATTTTTCAGTTCTCCCCTGGACTGTGGATAAAGTGAAGAAAAAACTGCTGCTTTATCGTCATCCACAATAAATCATTGTGACACATTCCCTCAACTTTTATCCACTAACACTGTGATTCTCCTTCCCACAAATCCTTTGATGCTCATTGGCCCCTCCAGAAATCTTTGCTCCATCAGCGGTCAATTCCCTTCTGCTTGTCTCTGCCCTAGACACATGAACCAGAGCCATTACTTAAACTCCACTTTTTCAGACTGGCATTTGGTCTAACTCTCTAATCATTTTTTTTCTGATGCCTATGATACCTTGGGTATCTGTAAAGGTGCTTGAAGTTAAAATAAAAGTCAAAACATTGAAATTACTGGATCACTGTAAACATTAAAAACCTGTTGTGCTTTTTCCTTTTTTTTCCCCCACAAAAATTTAAACAAAACTTATTTTTGCTTGTGCAGCACCAAGATTGCCACACAAAGCTTTGCCAGACAGCGAGGTTGCTGTTGACGGGGCAGCTGTCCCAACAGAAGATATGACCATCCCACAACGCAGCACTTCACCATATTGGATCACAATGACAACTAGTCCCTTTGTGTTCCCCACTGTCTCTCCTTGGTTCACAATCCCAGGTGAGAGAAACTAAAATTAACCTCCAGATATAAAGTGTTGACTGTTACTAACTGTGTGTGTTTTACACTTCTAGAGTATTTAACTGTCAGGGAACCTGATGACATTGAGGTGAGTGCATTTTATAAACCAAGGTTTCATGTGTTAAACAGGAATCCTTGAGTAAATATCAAGAGGCGTCCATTTGTCCAAATACCGACCTCAAAAGCCACATTTCTTTTTTTTCTGCCAAACTTGGTTTCATTTTGTCTTCTCTATGTGGTCAGTTATAGTAATATATTTTTTAAAAAGTACTGCAAAGTTTCTCTTCACATCAACTTTGGTTCTTGAACCTTGTGTCTTGTAGAAAGCCCAATCTCAAGGTTCTACGTTCTCCACGATCATGTTGACCGGTTTGCCAGAAGGAAACTACAGACAGGAGGATGTTGCCAAGCTGGTGTGGCGTTACTTCCCTGATCAGACTGTTCAGACTCTGTACTACAACATAATTGTTTTATCACTGCAGAGGAGGGTGAGGAGTAGACCCAGCAGGCTGATACAGAGAAATTTGCATTTGCAAATTTAATTCAATTTAATGATTAATATTGAATGTTTCCTCTGCATCATTTTTTCCCCTTTCTTCCTCTCCAGGCCTTTGTGTTTTTTAACAGCTGGGATGCGTGCTGCGATTTCGCCAGAGATTACCTCAAAGATCCAGTTACAGTTGGAGAGTGGATGCTCAAAATCCACGTTGTTTTGCAAGACGTGCATCCTGGTTCAAGTGAGGTATTAATATTGGAGCTGAAAAATCGGGTGCTGTTAAATCAGGGGCATGCTCCTGTTTCACTCAAACTATTCAGATGCCAATCAAAAAAGATTTCTCCTCTAAGGAGTGAGCACAGCATCATCCTTCTCTGGGCTAATATTAATAGAATGAGACTCAGAATACTTTATTGATCCCTAGGGGGAATTATGTTGGTTACAGTACAAACAGTAACAAAGACAGATAATACAAGAAGTAAGAAATAGCACAATATATACATACATATAAGTCACTTATTGATAAATATCTGAATAAGAAATGGAAAAACTAAAAATATGCATGAATTTCAAATCAAGTACATATTATTTTGTCTGTATTTGTTCCTTCCTTTTTGCGACAGCAGCACAAAAGCTGCGTGAACTTTATCCACTTTTCTGTTCATAGGTGACAACCCATGTCATTCCGCCACCACTTTAAAGTTTCCACAGAGCTTCTTGTGAAGTCAGCACCGTGTCCCCAGACATAGGTTATAGAGTGTTTCACTGACTATTAAGCAATGCCCTCACTTATTTTGAAACTTCAGTTGCTGCTAACCTTCTAGCTTCAGCGTTTCCCATCTCAAGGTTTCTTGCGGGCTAGCTATTCAGGCCCTTTGTGAGAACTCTCTCCACAGCTACATGTTAAGAGGAATTGAGGTCTGACAACTGTTGCGGAAAGTCACTGAGACTCAAATAGTTCCTGCAAAACTTCGGTTATATGTTGTGTCGTTACTGTCCTAAAGTATGAATCCTTTGCCACAAAGATGCAAACCAGGATCGAGTTACTTCTCACTTACAGTGGAGTCCAATATTTATCTTATGAAATAGGGTCAATAGAACATTAAAAACACTCTAACCAGGAGGAGAGTTATTCAATAGTTATTTTACAAACAGAGGTAATTGATGTAATCCGCTTTCATCTTCTACTCTTTTCACAGGAGAGCATGTACAGAAGCATGATGAAATGGAGCAGCACTGTAAGTCAGCAGTCACATCAATCTGTCCTGTAAGAGCAGCAGGCTCGGGTCTCCCTGATCTTAACACTGGTTGTTTTTCAGCATGTTCCAGAGTCTGAGTCTCTGGAGGACCGGCTGCTGATTGTGGAGGTCTCCGAGGTGAATGTGGACCTTCTCATGATGATCATGGAAGTGGTGGCGTCCATTGCTGCTTTTGTCAGATTCTTGCCTCTCGCCAACAGGGTACGATTTCATAAACATCTGCAACTTTTTCATGTTTTACATCTGCAAGGCTTGTCATGGTGTCTGCTGCTCTTTTAATATTGAGAAACTTTTTAAATGAGTCTGAAGGAGACTTTGTTTTTTTTTAACACTAGTTGAGCAAGTTTAAATATTCCATGTACAGACAGTCCCTGCGGCAGGCAATCTGAATTTTACATGCCTTTGCAAATACTGGTGAAGGACTGCCTGAATTGCAAGTTCTCAACCAAGTGATAATCTTATGACCTGTTCAGCCTTTCGTCCTGGCCCATCTAGCAGGGAAGATGCCTGCAGTTTGAGGCAGCACTAAGTTATTCTTTTATTGTTTCTTGCTCAGTGGTTTTATTGTTCAATCAAAAACTTGCAAAAGTATAGACATATGTTTGCACTTATTTTCCATTTGCAATTTTAAAACCCCAAGATTTTTTTTTCTTTGCCTTGTACTATCGTACAGGGCAGAAAGAAACTTGCCAGGACCTCTGTCCTGTTACTTTCACAAATTGGGCCTGTAGCGCACCCTTTGAGTACCACTGTGTTGCTCAAATTTCCTCAGGAAGAAAACAATTGTACTGTCACTGATGTAATATCTTTCTGTTTTCTCAGATATGCATTGAGATGGCTGAACCTGGTGGATTAACACAGGTGATGGAGAGCAATGTTGCCAAGGACTATTTATCTTCTTGGTAAGTGTGTCCCACAATCAGAAGTGAGACAAAGAGGAAATTGATTTTAGACTGTGTGTTTTTTTTTTTTCTTTAAAGTGTCTTCATGCTTGTCTGACCTTGTGCTTTTTTTCTCTCCTCTTCATAGGAGTAAAGTCGGACGTATTGAGTCGTGAGTATCTTTCATTTTCAGGTTTAGTGGCAGAGTCAAAACAGTCATGATGACTGCTACACTCCTCAAAGGTTGTGCTATAGTAAACAGTTCCCAAAGATGCAAAAAGAGAAGAGTGTGATTTAGACATAAGCAACTCTAGATTAGAAATTTGAAATGGAATTTCTTATTTCACATTAACATTTTGTGACAACAAACCTCTTTTCATAGTAACCTACTGGCATCTTTGCTTTTAAATTCAGTTTAAAGAGCCTGAAACAGCGTCTGCAAGACTTGGGTGAGAACATACTTAACCTCGAACTGGAAACCGAGAAGGCCGCAGAATCGACCGCTGTCCCGCAGCCAAGTGAGGAAGGCCAGAAAGCAGCAGTGAAGGAAGAGGGGCCACCACAAACTTTGGTCACTGCTCCTGATGCAAACGCCGCCCCCGCCGCTTCTAACACTGCTCCTTCAGCAAAAAGCCCGTCTGAGGAAAAAGACTCAAAACTTCCTCACATCAACGAGGACGTTTTCATGGCCATTACAGCGGCGCTTCGTGAGCATAGACAGGGTCGAGAAAGTAGGGCACAGAGCAAGGAAAGAGAGGTAACACTTTAAATTTCACTGTGTTGTCCCAAAATATCTTAAGACACTAAAAGCCTTATGTTGGAGATCACATATGAGCATTGTATAGTAGTACACTGTCGATTGTTGCGGTAAAGCTGCAGGCTGTATGAATAAATAATGCTGATGATACAGTTTTTAGATTTGCATTATTTCTGGAACTGATAAATTAAGCGAAGGTCATCATTACATATACTCTTATTTATTTTTTGTAAGCTTGTGCATGTCCAGTCCTTAGCATCACCACTCACTAAACACATTTTAGGCTATATTTTAGCGCTTGCCAAAACCAGCACAGAATAACGCGAAATCAGTTCAGTTTAATTTTTTTTTCTTATCTTCATTTCTAGAGCAAAAGCAGCAGCCCTAGTAGGGCACAGGATGAAGACGCACCAAACGAAAAGGTAAAAGTTCATCAGACCCACGAGGATTTCTTACCCCTTGTTGGTGGCCTATTTAAAATAGTAATGAAGTATTAATGTTTGGTGGGGTTTTTTTGTTTTGTTTTGTTTGGTTTTTGTGGGGGGGGGGTGTTGGCTAACTCAAACACTTAATCACACTGACAAAATTCAATGCTGTTTTTTCAGTGTAGATTGTCTTTCACTGCCTGTATTCTTACATGGCCTCTTAACCATTATTGTTGTTAAATTAAAATGTGATGCTTTTCTAAGGTGTTATAGGTATGTAAATGCTACAAAATGGTCATTTCTGAGGGGCATAATTTGTTTACTGACATCCTGATCATATAGGAGGAGACATTTGGTATATTGTAGTAAGTTTTCTACATACAAGGAACCATATACAATGTCACTAAGGTTATATTTGTGATAGTTACACTCTGATTATAGTGTAAGCTGTTTCATGGCTCCACAGACTGTTTTTGGTTTTTCCATCTAGGTTCAAGTTGGTAATTTAGAGAAGAAAGTTTCTTCAGAGAGCCGCCCTTTTGGTGAGCCGGATTTCAATGTGGACGACTTTGTCACTGTTGATGAAATTAACGAGGACGCAGCAGACGCAGACCCCAATGATGAAAGCTCCTCTTCAACTAAGCCAAAGTCCTCAGAGAATGCGGAAAGTCAAAGCTCAGCTGCATCTCCTGCTTCCAAACGAACCTCAGCAGGGTCCTCCAAAGACTCCAGCAGCTCAGCCTCTTCCTCATCCAAGCCCACGGAATCTTCTGAGAAAAGCAGTTCAACCTCCTCACTACGAAAAAGTAAAGACTCATTTGAATCCACCAAACCCGAATCCTCTGTGAGTGTCAGTAAGCCTGTTTCCTTTTCTGGTGAGAAAACGCAGCCAAGCAAACCTCCAGACAAATTGTCGCATTCTTCGTCCTCGGGTTATAGGACCCGTTCAAAAATGGCATCAACCGCTGCTGCAGAGCTAACAGAGGAGAGTGCAGCAACAAAGTCTGACCTCAAAGTGTCAGCAAAGGAAAATCAAACTAAAATGGAAACATCATCAGAGACACAGCCACCTGCAGAGGGATTAGGGATGAACAGCCAAACACAAACTCTGGAGACTGAATGTAAGGATGACCCACACAAAGAGTCAAAGAAAAGCAAAGAAGATGGGGAAAAAGACAATGCGGGGAAATATCCACAGGAGGAAGATGATGGTGAAAGTTACCAGATCCTTGATTCGAACGACGAGCCAACAGATGAACAGATAGATGAAGACTCAAACCAAGAGACTAAAACAGAGTCATTAGGGCCTGAGCAAACCCAGAGTTTGCATGAGGGGGAAAGTCAGGTCTTGAACAGCATTGATGATAAAGGCTCAGAGGAGTCCAGTAAAACTGAAACAGATGCTCCTCTCTATGTGATAGACAACGTTAGTGAAGACCAAGCCAGTACAGTCCAAGAGGACAGTCATCTGGTCAAAGATGAAAGTGCCACAGCAAAGCAGCTGTCTGAGGAAAAGATTCAAGAACCAGATGCAGCTGATAAAAAAGAAGGGTTGGATCCAAGCATGAACCAAACTCCAAGGTCCAGTGGAGATGGAAAAGAAATGAATGAGGAGATGCTCTCAGAAAAATCAAGCAAAGCTTCCAAAGCATTTTGCCAAACTCCAAATAATGAAGAACAAGAAAACAGAGGCAGTTCAGCAGATGTTACTAAACAGAAAGCCTCTGAGAAGTTAGATTCAGTCAATGATCACACCAGAGGAGAAGATGACGAGAAGAAACTTAATACTTCGAGCCAGCAGGTATCTAAAGCAGTCACTGAAGGAACTGAAGAAGAGGAAGAAGCTTACCAGGTAATTGATTCTGTGGAAGAAGAGCCACTGACCACAGAGACCGAGGCAGAGGCTGAGAACAAGGAGGAAAAAACCAAGAAAGACGTTGAAGTGGCTAAACGAGCTGAAAGACCAACAAGGAGGGGTAGACCGAGAACAAGAACATCTAAAAGAGAGGAGAAAGACACACAAGAGGAGATGATCTTTGAGGTAGTGGATTCTGTTGAAGATGAATTTGTTCAAGATGTCTCCACCACAGAGAGGCCTGGTAGAAGGAGGTCGGCCAGAGGAAACAAAGAAGATAAAAAGACGCCAACTTCCACAGTTGCATGTATAAAACCCGTCAGGGAAGAGGAATCTACGTCCGAGATCCTAGACTCAGTGGAGGGTAAGGCTGCCATGAACGAACCAACCATCACAACAAGGTCAACCAGAGGAAGAAGAGAAACTAAAGAAGACGTCTCAAAAAAAGACAAGACGCCAACGAGAAGGAGGCCGACACCTGCCAGAGATTCTCAGGAACCAAACAAGGAGGAACCTCAGCAAGTGAAAGAGAGCACACCAACAAAGAAGAGCGAGGAGAATGCCACCTTTACAATAGTAGACCCAGTGCAGGATGAAGTTATTAAGGATGAACGGGCCAAAACTCCGGAAAAAAGAAGAAGGGGAAGACCAAAGAAGGACACTAAAGTAACTAAAAAACAAGCTGCCATGAAGAATGCTGCGTCTAGTAAAGTGGCTGATGAGGAGGAGGCCATTTATCAGATTGTTGACTCGGTTGAGGATGAGACGGCTGACAACGAGCCTTTGAAAGACCAGAGTACAGAAGAGCCAACAGTGCCTAAAGACGATAAAGACTCAGCATCGCCAAACAATGCAGATGATGAGGAGGTGGTCGATAAAGAGGAGTGTTTGGATCACACTGCTGAGGTTAGTGATGCTCTATCTACTGAAGAAGGGTCTGGTACAGCAACGAAGGAAGAGAAGCCAAAAACAGATACTAAAGAGGCCACTGGGTCCCAAAGTGAGGCTGCTGCACCAGAAGAAAAAACAAATCTGGAGGAAGACACCCTGGAGCTGGTCACTCTGGATGAGGTGGGAGCAGATGATGCTGGGGAGGAAAGAGCAGTGGAGGAAAGAGCAGTGGAGGGTCAGGACTGGTGCAGGGAGATCACCAAGGGAGAACCTGCAGAGCTCATCACTGTGGATGAGATTGTTGAAAAAGATGAGGAGTGGGAAAGGACAGGGGAGCCCTGCCCACCAACACAGGAGAGCCAATCGGTGGAGGCCGCAGACATAGAGGTAATGTTGAGATTCATTTGAGCATCTTTGTTTCCTCTTTAGTAAAAACAGAAAACTCGATGGTCGTGATTTCGTGTCTTTGTTTTTAGACTTTTGCGACAGCAGCTGAGGTAGAAGAGGAAGCAGAGAAGACATCAGGATCTGCTAAACGCAAACATGATGAAACAGGTCAGTTTCATTCTCCATCCATCCATTTTTTTAACTACTTGTTCAAGTTCGGGTCGTGGGGGCAGTCGGAAGTTCAGACTTCCCTCATAGTCTCATTGCTGGATCTGCCCCGGGGCCTCCTCCCAATAGGACATCCCCAAACCACAGCACCTAGCAAACAGGTCGTCAGAGGAGGCTGATGTGATGATTAAGTTTAATATTGTCTACAATATTGCCAAAGAGTGCCAAAGCACTTTAAGCACAAGCACAAGATTGTTAGTTAATCATTTACAAATCAATATTGTCTGTATGGACATCAACCCCCCCACAAAAAAAAAAAATGCACATGTAAAACTGCGGTGTTAAGTGATGCGGTTGAAAAATGTGGGTGCGCCTAACTTTTGTGCTGGCACCAGTGCAACCGTGGAAACAAGTTAGTGTGGAGCCCTGGTTGGTGTCATGTATTTGGATTTATCAGTCCATTTAAATAATTTTAAAGTATCTTCAGGTGTTTAAAGGCTGTTCAAATTCACTTTTTCTGTGTATTTGATCCAAAGGAAGAATCTAAAAGACTAAAGAACATGATGAAGTTAAAAGACAACATTAGTCTGTGTGGAAGCCGGGTTACGATTTATGGGTTGAATAACCAGAAAATCTGAAGTTTAAATCAGTTTGCTTCCATATGGGTCAAACTTAATAGAGACATTAAAAGCAATCCCTGCTTCCAAAAGTGAGTTAGATTGATATTTTACTGATCCAGAGCACAATGAAATAGAAATAAAGAGCAGGAGCCGTAGAGCTGCTGATAAAGCAATAAAAATTATTAGTGTGCAAAAACATTGCTCTACAGCGACGTGAAATACAGTCACAGTAAAGTCAACAAAGTTTGATTCATCCGTGTTTTGACAGACAACGCAAAAGACTGTTGACAATCAGACACTAACCTAATCATGTGGTTAGACCAGAGTTAGGAAGTCCTCTAGGAAAGTTGGAAAAGCAAGATTTGTCTTGCTTCTGAGCAAGGTAGTCATCTACCCTGCTAAGAATTGTCTCATTCAACTCGTTCAACTTCAACAAAAGCATTTAGATTAAACTTAATCCTATATCATCCCTTAGGAGAAACAGGAAACTTTATGCTTGACAGAAATATTGTTTTATTTAAATGGAGATTTTCCCACATCGCCCTGTTAGAAGACAGCATTTAACTTGGGTATATTTCAACACGAAATGAAAGTTTTTACTGCCAATACTGCCTGTGACCTCTGATTTCTTGTTTTAGAGGAGAGTTTCAATTTTGTGATGGTGGACGAGGTGGGAGAGACTGTGGAGAAGGAGGCGGTAATTACCAGGACAAGAGGTCGACCCAGGAAGAGAACCAGGCAGACCCCGGGTCAGTGTTGGGAAGGTTACTTTTAAAATGTATTCCACTACAGATTACAGAATACATGCACCAAAATGTAGTTTGTAATGTATTCTGTTAAGTTACTCAGTGTGAGTAACGTATTCTGAATACGTTACTCAGTGTGAGTAACGTATTCTGAATACTTTAGATTACTTAATATACTGTCATTGCTTTTCACAACTACATGAATGTAGCAATCACATCCTGCAAATTCCTGTTTTTTTTTGGCTTGTAAGCCCAAATCTGTCTGAATAGACAATATATTTACTGTAGGGGAGAAAAGACTTAACATAAGATAAGATGTTTGCTCGGTGGCGAGTAGCCTTCAGTAATAGTAATAAGTCACATAGATACTGAAGTGCCATATAACCCAGGTAGCTACCACAACTAAAACAAGGTAGTTGCAGCAGGCTAACGTTAGTTTTTTAAAAAGAACTTCCAGACGTTTCTTTAGGTTGCAGTCTTTGGATGCTGAGAGCACCTTGGTTGCTGGCAAAGAGAGTTTGCATTGCACTTTCAGATTTCGCCCATCCCTTTCTTCTTTATGAAGTGGTGTAGGAATTTCCAAGTAAGAAATGCATTCCTGCCCATGCACTGCTGGTTCCGTTGTGCTGTCTCCGGGTCGTGTAACTGACGCACATACACAGGATGCTTAGATTAGACCCTCTTATTGTGTGTCTTGTTTGGGTTTCCAGCAATGTACCAAAAGTAGAGAGGGCCTAACATATGAAACAGAAAAAGACTGCCGTTTAATCCATTTATTTCAATAAATTATCACCTATTTAAGCGGTAACTATAATGGAATACAGTTACTCATATTTTGTATTTTAAATATGTAACATCCGTACATATATTCTCCAGTGGCTGGCATCTGGGATAAAGTCGTCTCAGAGTTCTGAGACATGAAGCTTAATTAATCTGTTGTTTCCTCCCACAGTGAGAAAATCTGCTAGAGGGAAACCAGAAAGCACAAAAGATGAGACAGAAGAGGAGGAAACAACAGAACCCAAGTGTCCTGATAAGGAGACAGAGGAGGGAGAGGAGAAGGATGGATGGAGCACGGTTGGCATTAAAGGTACAAAGAGCTGCTTTAAATCAACAAAATGCATCACTCTGACAGCAAAAACACAGTAAACTGAATATTAAAAGAAAAATTGTTTTATTTTATGGCTCTGATCTCATGTTTGTGTTCCTCACTGTGCTACATACATTCAGCCTGCGTGATGCCTGGTAGTTTTTTTTCCTTCTTCAGTGATTACTAACAGCCTTGAGATGCTTTACCACCACCTTGTGGTGGTAGTAATATGTTTTACATATGTGGTTGGTGCTAAGGGCCCCAGGGTGTGCCAAGAATATATCCCACACCATCACCAGCCTGAAATTTTAATACAAGGGAGGATGGATCCAAGCTTTCTGACCCTACCATCCTAATGTCACAGCAGAAATTGAGACTCATCAGACCAGGCAGCGTTTTTATTTTACAGCGTTGCTGAGCTTGTGTGAATTGTACCCTCAGTTTTGCGTTCTTAGCTTAGAGAAGTTGAACCCAGTGTTCTTCTTCATTCTGATGCTCAGTTTGAATTTCAGCAGGTCATCTGACCATGTCTACATACCTAGATCACTGAGTTGCTGCCATGTGATTGGCCGATTAGAGATTTACATTAATGAGCAGTCAAACAAGTGTACCTAATAAAGTGGCTGATAAACATTTCACCTTTTCAAATAAATCAAAAATCATTTGTTTAATTACTTAAGTTATAATTTAATATTTTATAAACCCGGTGGCTCCTGCAGCAGATTTGTTGATGATTAACGTGTCGCTCTTTCCATTTTCAGTTGTGGGTAAACGCAGGAGGGAGCTTGTCGGACCTGAGGCAAAGCGATCTCGCTCTCAGTCTCCGTGTGTTGTAGCAGACTTCAGACTGCCTCAGTTCAACCCCAATAGCCCCCTCGGTGAGACACACACATAAACACACACGCACGCGATTCAAATGCTGTGTTAACACTTGTCTAATTTTCCTGTTTCTACTCCTCTGCAGGTCAGGAGTTTGTGATCCCAAAATCAGGATTTTTCTGTAACATCTGCTCTGTTTTCTACCTGAATGAGAAGACCGCCAAGGAACTCCACTGCTGCAGCCAGAAACATTACAACAACCTGCAGGTACGCATGCGCACACACCATTCAGTACACAAAATCACACTCTTGGCCTAATGATGTTTGGTTTCTCACTTTTCTGTTTTTTTTGTAGAAATATTATGAGAAACGTCGACAAAGAGCTTCAAAAACATCATCTCAGATGTCTCAAGGCTCCATTTCTGACTGATGGACCTGATCTACTGATTATTTTAACACATCACTGTGGAGAACAAGCCAATGTTTTTGATCCTACTAGTTCAGAAACTAAACTATTCACCATGTGGTACCTTTTGTTGTAAATGATATTTCTTCATTCATAAATTGTCTCCCAGCCTTTCAGTTAATGCTTCTGTTTTTGTTTGTACAGGCTGGTGAAGAGCACCGTTTTAATTTTCTATTATTCTATCTTTTATGTGAAAATATTATTGAAAAATTGTCCCTATTAATTTAGTTAACAGGTCATCAGGAGGTACCTGACAGGTGTTGATAGTTTATTAAATCTTTTTTTTTTTTGCTCATTTAGATCTTTGGCTTCAGTTTCTTAAAAAGAAAAGGGTCCAGCATTATGTGTTTGCTGCTGTTCTGTTAAACATCAATTAAAACCTGAACAAACCACCAAATTCATCGAGATATTTGTGCCTGTTGTGTTCATAGTTTTCTGGACATCAAGAAATGCTCTGCTTTTCTTTTTGGAGAGGGTTAGTTTTACAGCTCAGTTTGCAAGTTTTTTTTCTAGCCAGTTTATTTTTTTTATGTTACTTGAATCCTAGCATATTGTATAAACTGCTGCATTGGGCCTGCTTTATTATTATTATTAATGAATCAATAAATCAATTAGTTTGTTTATTCAAGTGTTTAGTAGAGATGGCACGATACCACTTTTTAATGTCCGATACTGATACTGATATCATAAATTTGGATATCTGCCAATACCAATATGAATCCGATATAGTGTATTCTTAATCAATAAAATGTTTTTTTTAATATATATTGCTGCATTTTGTATAAGTTCATACTCAAGTTTAAATAAACAACAACACTAAAGCTATGCTGTTATACCTGTATGTAAAAAATACACTACACCCAAAATATTTCATAGTTCAGCAATACTGATCAATCTAATAAACTTAAACCTACACCATCCTCCCTATTCTGGTATTTTAAAGAGTACTTAGAAGAAATATTAAACAACCTAACTAATAGGGCTGCCAACTCCCAGCAAAAAAAAAAAAATAGGGAACCACCCTCCACCTCATGATACTTAATCGGCGTAATCAACTTTAATTTAACGCATGTGGAAAAACAAAATGCACAGAAATCAATTATTTTTCCACAATAATTAAATAGATTCAACATCTTTCTTCAACAGAACTGCAGACGGCACAGATGGTACCGTCCCAAAGGAAAAAATACTATAGCTTACTAGGGTATATTAGACTTAATAGTTACTATATACAATAATGGACTTCTATACATTTGACATCAGATTAAAACTTTGGGTGTAAGATTTAGATAATTATTTATTAAAAGCTAGACATTTTAAATGAGAATAAGAAAGAAAAGTATTTCTTTGTGCCCCCCTTTCCCTGTTAATGCCCTATCGGCCCCCCTGGCAAAACTTTGCTAGACCCGCCCCTGCACAGTTACCAGCTGTCAGCTATGTAGAAAAGGATCCTGGTCTAGAAAGTAATATTAAATAAATTCTAGTGACAGCTTATCAAGCTTAAAGGTGCTGCTGTTGTTTAGCCGCTGGTTTCCTCTTACTGGTGCAAAGTGGGCCAAAAACAAACAAGAGAGACGGAGTCGGGACAGAAAAGCCGATCAGCTGATCATTAATCAGTTTCACGATTGAAGTAGCAACAGGAGAGGGAGGGAGAGAGAAGAGGCAGTCGCTCCATATATCGGTTGTTAAGCTTAATGTGGGAATGCTTTACAAACATTCAGAGATGAACTTACACACTTGCTTTACTTCTCTCTGGGATAACTTTCTCTGAGATTAAATTCCGGTTTGGTAGCGAGACCACCGAGAGGTCTCGCACGCCACAGCCGCTCTATCACGTGATGCATACTGCTCCGACATGCTAAGGTTATGAGCTGGGTTACACCATGTCGCAGTTTACTTAATATCGGATCGGTCCATCTCTAGTATTTATTACCATTTTGGACCCCAAAGTTAATGAATTAATTTACCAATACAGTACATTCAGCCCGATGTTCCCTCTAATTTTTCATGTGTCTGAGCAAACACACAAACTCCCTGAGCGGTCCCTTGGACCACTGTGAGCAACAGTAGACGTGTGCACTGTGGTCATGCCAGCATCGAATCCATCCAAGTTACATGGTTTATTAAAATAATCAAATTACAGCATTTACATTTATGTTAGACTACTTTTAATTAAGTGCTTTAGACCTCTACAATGAAAATTTAAAAAAATCTTGTTCATGACCTGCGTAGTATATTAACAGTATTGGAAGTAAAAATAACTTGAACTCCAATTTTGAAAACAAAACTTTCTTATATATATATATATATATATAATATTTATATTAGGGGTGCAACGATACACAAAATTCACGGTTCGGTTCGGTACTTTGGTGTTACGGTTCGATATTTTTTCGATATAAAAAATGTTCATGCCTTTTTAATTTGTCATTTATTAAAATTATAAATATATATTTTAACTCAAAAGTACAGTTTTTAAATTTAATGTTGCTGAAACAACAAAATAATAAAAAAAATAAATCTGATTGAGAAATCACTCATCTTTGGAAAAGAGAGTTTATTACAGAGAAATGTCTCTTTCCAAAATAAAAGCTATACTATACGCTTCTTCTGGGGTATACTCTCAGCAGCATATTAAACATATCAGGTCCTCATAAGGAGAATCATGTGCTAACGGCTTTCTAAATGACTCGGGTAAAGTTTGTAGCATGCGTGCTTGTTGTTTTTGTCTGCTTCCACTTGTCTTTGCACTAGGATGATGTCGGTGTAAATGTGCAGTCATATTCGTTGTGTTCCCACTTAGGGCTGGCACGATTAGTCGACTAGTCACAATTACGTCGACTATCAAAATCGTCGACGACTGATTTAATAGTCGTCGCGTCATTTTAAGCTTTGTAAGATCACAAAAGACGCAGGAATAAGTAGTAGGATTTAAGAGTGTAACTAGAAAGTGCATTTTCTGAAGAAACTGCAGTGTGAATGCTTGAATCTGAATGTATGCACTGAAATGAATTAATTGCTGAATTTTAAGTTATAAATTTGGAATGAGATGAAAAATACAGAAATTTTCACCTGAAAACCAAAGTGCAGAACTTTTGAAAGCTGATGTTCACACAGAAGAAGTTGGAAAATAGCTGAAAATGTTTCAAATGTAAATTTGAAAAACCTAAGAAATGAGAAAAGAAAATTTAGAGTCAGAAAACATCTGAATGAATATTAAAAGTTCATACTCTTTGAATCACTGAATGACTAAAATGTGATCCCTCCACTTGGATCCACACAGTTTAAATAGTTTACATCTCTGAGCTTTGAAAGACACTGTGTTGGATAGAGAACAACATTGGCTATGTTTTGAGGGTAAAATGATGGCTGTAGAGCAAACACTGTGGACACAGCAGCAGTTGAAAGAGAAGTGTTTAAGATGAATCTTGGCAGAGTGAGAGAGAGCTCGTTAAGCAGGCAGGTGTGAGCCTGGTTGCTATAGTGACTGCACCCAATGGCTCCATACACGCACACAGACATGCGCCTCACTTCTGCTGCTTAAAATGAACAGAAACGTCAGCCCGAAACGATTCGTTCCCAAATGAAAAGTACAAGTCGTATTGACGAAATTCTTTCACCGTGAGCGGCAGCAATGTCCAGTCTACTGAATTCTCAGTTTTCATGCCTGTGGAGTTTATTATATGGACGTGGTGACAGTGTAAAGACAGCCTGTACTTCTGGTTTTCAAACGAACCTTCTGAGCCATTTTAACATTAGAGTCTATGGAAGAGTTGGAGGGAGGAGGCTGTGCATTGGTGACATTTATGAAAGAACCATAACACACATTACAATAGTAAACACACTGGATGAAAGAGGACAACGATGGCTACGTTTTGAGGGTAAAATCATACCTGTAGAGCAAACGCTGGGGACACAGCAGCAGTTTTAAAAAAGATTTTAAGACTAATTTTTTTGCTCCTCTCACTCTAGCAGTTGAGCTGTCTCACTCTAGCGGCAACATTCCGTCCCATACACACCCATTATAAACTCTGAAACGGGTGAAAAAACATCATGAAACTTAAACTGGAACTGAAGAAAAAGTATAATAGATATTGAAAAGATAAATGCAAGTTGAATAGTTGAATGTCTTGTCTTCGTTTTAAAGTTTGAATGGTGGCTCTATGTCAACGTATGTGGAAGTAGTAAGAGTTTAAAAATGAGTGAGTTGAAGGAGAATTTGAAGGCTCTCCCCATTGAAATACATGGGAAATTTTTGTTGAAAAAAGTTAAATAAAATTAAAAATATAAATGTTAAAAATGAGAAAAATAGAAGCAGTCATGTCCAAAAGAAGAGGAATCTAATGGTGTTTGAATGGTTTTTCTAAGTTGAACGGTTTTGAAGGAGATAGTCGGCGAAAAACGTACGGAATAGGAAATAATAACTAGAAAGTGCATTTTCTGAAGAAACTGCAGTGTGAATGCTTGAATCTGAATGTATGCACTGAAATGAATTAATTGCATTCTAAGTTAAAAATGTTGAATGAGATGAAAAAAACAGAATTTTTAACCTGAAAACAAAAGTGCTGAAGTGCTAAAAGCTGACGTTTACACAGAAGAAGAAGTTGGAAAATAGCTGAAAATGTTTTAAATGTAAATTAGAAAAACCTAAGAAATGAGAAAAGAAAATTTAGAGTCAGAAAACATCTGAATGAATATTAAAAGTTCATATTCTTTGAATCACTGAATGACTCAAATGTGATCCCTCCACTTGGATCCACACAGTTTAAAAAGTTTACATTTCTGAGCTTTGAAAGACACTGTGTTGGAAAGAGAACAATGATGGCGACGTTTTGAGGGTAAAATGATGGTTGTAGAGCAAACACTGTGGACACAGCAGCAGTTGAAAGAGAAGTGTTTAAGATGAATCTTGGTGTGAGCCTGGTTGCTATAGTGACTGCACCCAATGGCTCCATACACACGGACACAGACATGCACCTCACTTTTGCTGCTTAAAATGAACAGAAAAGTCAGGCCGAAACAAATCGTTCCCAAATGAAAAGTACAAGTCGTATTGACGAAATTCTTTCACCGTGAGCGACAGCAATGTCTAGTCTACTGAATTCTCAATTTTCATGCCTGTGGAGTTTATTATATGGACGTGGTGACAGTGGAAAGACACCATGCTCTTCTGATTTTCAAACGAACCTTCTGAGCCATTTTAACATTAGAGTCTATGGAAGAGTTGGAGGGAGGAGGCTGTGCATTGATGACATTTATGAAAGAACCATAATACATATTACAATAGTAAACACATTGGATGAAAGAGGACAACGATGGCTACGTTTTGAGGGTAAAATGATGGCTGTAGAGCAAACGCTGTGGACACAGCAGCAGTTTTAAAAAAGATTTTAAGATTAATTTTTTTGCTCCTCTCACTCTAGCAGTTGAGCTGTCTCACTCTAGCCCCAACATTCCGTCCCATACACACCCATTATAAACTCTGAAACGGCTGAAAAAACATCATGAAACTTAAACTGGAACTGAAGAAAAAGTATAATAGATATTGAAAAGATAAATACAAGTTGAATAGTTGAATGTCTTGTCTTCGTTTTAAAGTTTGAATGGTGGCTCTATGTCAACGTATGTGGAAGTAGTAAGAGTTTAAAAATGAGGAAGTTGAATGAGAATTTGAAGGGTCTCTCCATTGAAATACATGGGAAATTTTTGTTGAAAAAAGTTGAATAAAATTAAAAATATAAATGTTAAAAATGAGAAAAATAGAAGCAGTCATGTCCAAAAGATGAGGAATCTAATGGTGTTTGAATGGTTTTTCTAAGTTGAACGGTTTTGAAGGAGTAGGACTTCAAAAAACGTACGGAAGAATAAAATATAATAACTAGAAAAAATTGCATTTCCTGCGAAAATGCAGTGTGGATGCTTTAAAGCTGAAGCTGTATGCAAAAACTAGCTGAAAAAGCTGAAAAGTTGCAGAAATTGTAAAAACTTTGCATAAGCAAAGGAACTTTGCTAAAATGTAAGCTGTCTGCTAAAAATAGTTGAAAATAGCTGAAGAAGCTGAAGAAATCAAAGTCAGTGTTTAAAAAGTTGTTGAAATTTTAATTTTGCAGAAAAACATCAAGTTAACAAAAATGTAATAACTTAGCAGAAATGCAATAACTTAGAAGAAACATAACAATTCAGCAGAAATGTTGTAGTTTACCAGAAGCTACAACTTAGCAGAAATGTAATAATTTAGAATAACATAACTTAGCAGAAATGATATAATTTAGTAGAAAATTAATAACTTGGCAGAAATATTACAACTTATCAGAACTGCTATAATTTTGCAGAAATGTAATTATTAGGAAAAAACTGTAAACAGATAACAGCTGAAAACGATGAAGTAACCACAAAGTTACTTATTTAACTGTGAAAAATGACCAGAAACATTAGAAAAGGAAGAAAACCAATTCAATTCAATTTATAGATACAGATACAGATATAGATACAGAGAAAAACCCAACAATCATATGACCCCCTATGAGCAAGCACTTTGGCGACAGTGGGAAGGAAAAACTCCCTTTTAATAGGAAGAAACCTCCGGCAGAATCAGGCTCAGGGAGGGGCGGCCATCTGCTGCGACCGGTTGGGGTGAGAGAAGGAAGACAGGAATACCAGCCAGCAGATAAACTGATGTAAAACAAAACCAAGGTAAAATTGCAGAATTTACACAGTTGGTGAAATGTAAAAATGGCAACAAAAAACCCCCAAACAAACAAACAAACAAAAAAAAACACACAAACAACATTTAGGTAATAAATGCACAAGATGATTTGATGATAAATATGGTACCAATCTACAAAATACTGTCGAAATGAAGTCCACATTGTGATATATTTGAGGTGTGGGGAGTCACACAGCTGAACAATCGATGTGCATATTTAAAGAAACAAGGATCAAATAAAGAACATTGTTGTGGAATAAATTACAGTGAAAAATAATCACTGCCCTGCGTTAGAGAGTGACTTATGATGAGGTATTAATTGGGTTAACTTTACCTCTAACAGCTTTTCACATAGTGCTGTGACCAGGGTGAAATCCATCATAAAGTAACTGTAAACAGTAGAACCATTAGCATGAATGTTATGGTTCTACTCTGATCAAAACTCAAGTCAGCTGTGTGACCTGATATAAAATGATAAAGAGGAACACATATAAATGGATGTGACCTTTATGAACTTTTCAAAATGACTTTATATGTCTGACCCATTATCTATATATATTAGAACAGCGGTCCCCAACCCCCGGGCCTCGGACCGGTACCGGTCCTTGAGTCATTTGGTACCGGGCCGTGAGAGTTGAGGCTCAGGTGTGAAATGTATAGTTTTCAGGGTTTTTATTGGTTTTCAGCGTTATTTTGTTATCGTTTTTATCGTTTACTCGGTTTTCCTGGGTCTTTTCACGTGTGTTATGAATAAATTTTCTTTTTTTCGGTACCAGTACTAGTTTTATTTTGTTGTATTTATCCGCGACACCTTAAAGGCCGGTCCATGAAAATATTGTCGGGCATAAACCGGTCCGTGGCGCAAAAAAGGTTGGGGACCGCTGTATTAGAGCAGATGTGGAAAACCACTGTTAGACCTACTCTATACTAATGTAGTTACTGACACCCCATACTAAGGCAGGATTCATACAAACACACATTATTTATTCTCTTAAACACTTCTTTTTTCACAATTTGAGATTGTGTAATTTCTATAAAGAATACGTGTAATGGTTCAATAGATATAGTTATTTAAATGTCCATAATAATCACACGATCATTTCTGTACATCCTACAATTCAAGATTTAGAGCTGTGTGTCTGTATGAATTCAGCTTGCTATACTTATAGACTTAGATATATTAATCCACTATTTACCCAAACAAGTTAAATTGTTTGGGTAAATAGATTGGGTTTGTCCTACAAAATAATTATTCAACAATAAAAAAAAACCACAAAAAGAATCTGCACATTAATCCAGAGTTCAGTTTCATATGTCTGATATTGTTTGTTAAATCTGGTGACGCAAACACAGTCAAAAATTCATTGCTAGCGTGACATGTGGTCCTTTTTGCCTTTGACCAATGATATGCTGGTTACTTGGAGCGGTTTAGTATTTGCTGTCACAGAGGAATGTTAACCATAAATCCAAAAGACAAAACTGAAAAAAATATGTTAATTGCAAACATGTTTTTGCTTAGTAAAAGGATTGAAATTACATGGAAACTGTCAACTTAAAGCCTCATTGTAAATATAATCACAAACAGATGTTTTCCACACAGTTAACAAAGCTCCACCACATCCGATCACTGCATATAAATCTAAAAGAAAACAAAAAAAGAATAAAAAATAAATAAAATTAACACAAGGGAAGACTTTTGATTTAATAACTAAGCTTAAAATAAGTGTTACCTTTGAATATTTGTGGGAAAAATCTGATGCTACCCCAAGAATACAAAGCCACACTGGAAACAATGACAGGCTTGCAGCCCTCTGTCTTCCTGGAGTGAGGTGCCTGATCAGTAGCAGTGAGTTGACAGAAGTTGGTGTCTGTAAGAGTGGCCAAACACTGATACTCTGTCCACTTGCGTAGAGTCTAAGAAGCTGGAATGCAGGCACACTGTACAAGCTTGTTCTAAAAAATACAGAAAAAGGAACATTTTATTTGTGTTAAGGCCTAAAAACTACAAATAAGTTATACAATGAACAATGTTGAAATACCTTATAGGTGCTGCAGGCCACATAACCAGAATCCAGAGCAATCTCACACTCACATGATGGTGAGGAAAGACATGAGCTCTGCAATGAGGTTT
The DNA here is from genome assembly GCF_051167445.1 of Perissodus microlepis. Lineage (NCBI taxonomy): Eukaryota > Metazoa > Chordata > Actinopteri > Cichliformes > Cichlidae > Perissodus > Perissodus microlepis. Next base: position 21,249,435 of record NC_140463.1, on the reverse strand, counting down.
GAATGTCTCAGTTGGGACACTGAAGAACTCAGAAGACAGCAATACCTGCACAGAGAGACAGAGTAGAAAAAGCATAGGTTTGTAATCCATAATGTGAATTAAAACTCAAAAAGTGTCAAGAAGTATAATCATTTGAGTGTGAAATTATTTGTGCAATAAACAGGATTTAAATTAATTAATTGAATTAAAAACACTGACATTTTTTATCAAAGATAAAGAATCATACCTCTCTCTGCTCTGAGGATCACTGAGGATCTCTGACAGGAAATACAGTTTCCTCAGTATGAGTCATCATTGATGGTCTCAGAGGTGTGCAGTGTGGCAGCATGATGATGGTCTCCAGATCAGGCAGGAGGTCAGGTGATGGGTGTGTCATCTTCTCCATTGAAGACACACTGGTATGGCAGTTCATAAAACAGCAGTCTCTGTGTGGCATGTAGTTATCTGTGCAGTCCAGCACTGATGGATCAGGTTTGGCTCAGCAGTTCATGAAGATGGTGTTAAGATGTTGTTGTTTCAGCTGAGGATGGTGAAGTTTGAAGGTTTTCCCACAAAGGAAACAGGACTGTGTGTGCCCTGTCTGAAAAAAAAAATACATCTACAAAACATAAAGTGCTTTTAACACCACCCACCCACCCTCCCCACCCACCCATCTCAGCCCCCAAGTGTCTATGTAATGCTGGTATGGGGTGTCAGGTACTAAATCTAATTAGTGCGTCAGAAAGCGGGGGCTACACCTAAAGCCCCCGCTTTCTGATGTCTTTGTTTATTAGCAGCTTTTTCCAGCTGCTCAGAGAATTCTGACTTGGCCTTTATCCACCCAAACCCAAACCCACCCGGATAAAGTCAGAAAATGGATGCAGAAACTTTCCATGTACTTCTAAATCAGTTTTTATACATATTCTGTAAGCTGTAAAAATGTTTTTCTCTACATAATGTATAATTATAGACATCTCTGGTAGCCTAAAGATAGTTTAAAACTTTTAAAAAACTTTACCTGTAAAACATGATAAGCAAAACCTCATTCATCCCAAAAACATTTGATTCTACAAAATTTACTATAATCAAGAAAACATTATTGTCTGTATTTATTCATGTGACCCATAATAAATACCTGCATTTATCTGGAATTTATTTATTTACTATTTCATATTTGAAAGCCCTTGGAGGGGAAGATCTCGTTGAGATACATATGTCAGAGTAAAAAAAGTATCAAAAAAGGAGATGACAATTAACATCCATGAAAAAATGCATTAGTAGATTTAGTCATTTAAAACATGAGAATAAAAAATAAATTATGTCCGTTTAATACTTTTTGCAGCATATTTCAGATCTGAGGTGCATGATAACAGAAAGCAGATCTCCCGGCTCTGCATGAAGTACAGCCATGATTTGGTGAAATGATTAATAACATTGCAATAAGAAAGGGTCTTCTTACCGACAGAGTAGGGAAGACAATTTTTTCAATGAAAAATCTTTTCCATACTCTACAATCAGTAAACTCTGTAACAAACATGATCTGTAATTGTTTCAAAACTCACCAGACGACTTCATGATTGGCTCGAGGACAGGACACAAAAGACAGGGTTGTGGTAACTGTAATATGTTCTCAGGACACCTGAATGGAGACATTGATGTGGCTGAGAAATAAAAATGAGATCAAGCAGGGTGTTCTTGTCTGCAGTGGCAGAAGTGATCAGCTGTGAATACCCTCTAGACTGAAACTGCTCCAGAATCTGTTTTCTTCCACTCTGCAACTGGTTTTCATTACAATCTCCACACACAATTATTGGATGACAGTCCATTATTTCAAGTGAATCTAAAAGACTTACCAGGTTTTGCATGAACGGTGTCAAACTGTAGTCAGGGGGTCTGTACACAACCGCAATGAGCGCAGGGAATGGAGCCTGAACCTTCAACACTAAGAACTCAAGATCAGTGACATTATGCAGATACTGTTTTACCTGAACCTGAAAATGATTCCTCAAATACACAACAACTCCACCACCACTTCTGCTGGCCATGTGAGGAAAGTTTGTGTAGGACACATGTCTGTTGCGTTTGAACATGGTGTAGCCGTCCAAATGAAGACTGTCTGCAACAAAGGAGCCTTGGAGGTGAGACTCAGTGAGACACAAAACATCTGCTAAACACATTTCATGATGACTCTTGATGTCACTGATGTGAGATGGCAAACCCTCCGTATTGTGATGGATCAGTGTAAGAGTGTCAAGTCTGCTGGCTGTTTCTCTGACCTGAAGAAGAGGCATCATTTCCTCAACGCTGGCTTGTCTCATGGTTTGGAGTGCTGCAGTTACCTCGGGATTGGCGTAAATCTTTTTCTCATCCAAGTCCTGCAAATAGAGTCCACTGAGAGACGTCACCCTGCTGAGAGCAACATAAGCCATACCTGGTTCAAAAATGTTCTTCATTGAAACTACAGCTGTCTGTGTTGTAAGACCCTGAGTTTTGTGAATTGTGCAGGCGAATGCTAGCTTTACAGGAAACTGTCTGCGTACCGCTCCTTTAAACTTCAGACTCTCCTCTGCTCTCTCAATGTAAACCAGATCATCAGATGCTGCATTAGCACTGCGGGTGTTTCTTACAGACTGCCGGTTGTCCATTCTGAGCCCCAGTTTAATTATGTGTCCATCATTTTCAGATCTCACCACCTTTATCAGTATACCAAAAGCACCGTTAACCAAACCATTTAGTGTGTCCAAGTTTCTGGTCAGCATGACTCGAGCTCCTTCAGCGACGTTCAGGGTGTCGGGTAAATCATTTCGCCCACCTGTAAATGGTTTGTCTCTTCGTTCCATTCTGCCTGTACGTTTATCCTTCTGGAAATCGTCTGCAGTGATGATTATGATGTTTGAATGAAGCTTCTTCAGGGTATCTGTGTTATGGGATTCCACATTCTTGTTGGTGGCATAAATGTGTAAGACCTCAGTTGGACATTCTTCTGGTGCAGTCACAGCCTGTGACAACAAATCTCTGTCGCACTGAGAAAGCTCATCTGTCTTCTCTTTGACTCTAATCCTGTTCAGCATCTCTGCAAAGGCCACATCATCTTTCTGACGCATGATCTCGGTTAGAGTGATCATCTGAAAATGTTCCCGCCACAGGTCAATCTGTTCTGGATCGTAAACACAGAGAGGTTTAGACTGTCGCACTGGTGGCAGCTGGTAAAAATCTCCAACAGCTAAAACTGACATTCCACCAAAAGGTCTCTGAGTGCCTTTGATTTGTTTCAGTCTTGCATCCACATAAGCAAAAAGGGGTTTTGAAACCATTGAAATCTCATCAATAACAATAATTTCAGCATTCATCAGCTCAGATCTGACTTCATCCAGTTGGTTACCAAGTCCTTGAATGGGTGGTTTCAGACTCCTGGGTAGTTTGAGTAGGGAATGTAATGTAGAGCCATTGATCTGAAAAGCTGCTGTACCGGTAAATGAAGTCAGTAAAACAGTTGGATTTGATATGTCAGCTTCTTCTGCATTAGCAGGCAGTCTGCTCAGGACCTTTGATGCTTCAGAGTGAATACATTTAATCAGATGTGACTTTCCAGTTCCTGCACCACCGTTGATATAGAAGAAAAATGGATCTGGGTTCAAACCACAAACTCGCTGAATACACCAGTCTCTTATGGCATAGAACACACAGGCCTGCTTCTGGTTCAGATTCTGATACATTACACGTACCACGGCTGGATCTACTGCAGGTTGTTCTCTGATGGCTCTGATCTCTGTTACAGCATCAGACTGACGACTGTAGTCGGGGACATTCTCCTGTTCGTTCTCATCATCAGAATATCTCTCAGGAAGATTCTCATCACATTGCAGCCTCACAACTTCAGATTCAGGAGCCAGATTACACCATTCATCGATCACAACATCCCTATTTTGTTCAAACTCTTCCAGTGCACTCTCAATATCCTCAGAGTTCTTCTCATACTTGTCTTTATTTCTTTTCACAATCCGTTTCACAGACTCACTGTGGTCTGAACATGGAAGTCGCACAAAACCCGAGTTGTAGAAGGACTGATAGGTTTGGAAACATTGTGGTTTCAGTTCCTGCTCTGATCTGTGTGGAAGGTAAAGTCTCAACAGTCGACCATAATATTGCTCAGGATCTTTTTCCTGTGAACAGTGGTAATACCTGATTATAGCTGGTTTATCATTCTTTCGCCTTTGTACAAATCCAAGCTGGTTTAGAAGAGGAAGCACATCTTTTCCTTCATTTGGACCACTCACCAACCGGCACAGGGCAGCAAAATCAGCCAGCGACATTTCCTCATATTCTGGTGTCTCAGGTCTGCCTTTGTATTTATCACTCAAACTTGTCATCCAAATATTACAACTGTCATGTGTTGTGCTTTCCAGGAAGCTCATGGGCCGACTCATTTTTACCGGGTTATCATCTGTTGGTACAAATACAACACTGCGGGAACATTTTTTCATTTTTAGGCCACAGACTCGAGTCACACACTCCTGTGCACTGATCTCTCTCTTTTTTGAGTAAGCCTGCATCACAGCTCTCATTTCATCACATTCATTGACCATGTTGTTTCCAGAGTTATCAATAACTGTCTTCAGGTATTCAGAGAGGCCAGATTCTTTTTTCGTTATATATTTACAGAGGTATTCTACACATGAATAGGCATTCAAAATGAATGAGACATCTAAATTAGAGTTCCAGGCTTCAAGCAGGTCTGGGTTGTAATTGTTGATCCAACAGTCCTTTGGGTCACGTTTCAAAATGAGACCTGTTTTCTTGTTTATATCTTGGAGGCATTGTTCATACTCATTCATTGTCAAGTTGCATCGTGACAGAATCTGCTCTATGGTGAGGGAAGCAGCTTCAGGTTCCTTCAGCAGGTTCAACAAAGGTCTGAGTTTGGCTTTTGCAGCTTCAGTGTCTGAATCCTCATCCTGTCTCACAATCATTGTTCTTGTGGCTGGTGGTTTTGGAAACCCAAATCTACAACCAGAGTTCACACTCTTAAAGCAGGTCTTTGTGTGGTTTTTGCTGTGCTTTTGTAGTTCAGTGACTTTTTTGTGCAGTTCAGGTTGTTTTTCTGGATCAGGGAGTTGAGCTGAGATGTATCTGTCCACAAAGTCACAGACAGTTTGGTCGTCATCCACATCTACTTCTACCTTTTCTTGAATCCACAGCAACATGTGTATATGCGGACTACCTCTGTGCTGGAACTCAACTCTGTAAAAGTAATCAATGATTTCACCAAGGGGCTGTGCAGGAGAAAAAAGCAAATCTCTGAACAAAGCCTCAACACGCTTATCAAACATTCGCATGGTGGTTACTGGATTTGATCTTAGGATTTCACACTTTTCTGACCAGTCCAGGGCTTCAAAATCAACCTCTTCACCTTGCTGTCTCTTTATTGCTTGAATCACTTCAGGCCATCTCATCTCAGCAGCAGAGAAAGTGACAAAGAACGGAGGTGTTCCTATTTGACGAAGCATACTGAATAAATCTTTGGTAGTTTTCTGCCAGTAAGCTGGAGTTCCTCTGAGTGGCTGCATAAATCTGATTGCATCTTTATTTCTTACCAGCTTCTCTACTTCTGTCTTACTTTGTAACATTCCTGATGTGATTTTGCGTCCATCTTTGGTCATAGTTTTACCTTTCCTTAGCTGTATTGTCATGCTGGAATTAGCCATGTGTATTTCAGTGACAAACTGTGAGAAAAACAGGTAATTTGTGTCTTTAGCAAATCTTGCATCAATGTTGAAAAGCCTTGACTTGAAGTAAGCACTTGGTGTGAGTTTAAGAAGTCTCTTTTCATCCAGTGTATTCTGACCAGTAGGAAACTGCACAGGAAATGCCATGGCTTCCAAATGAGGAGTTCTGAAGAAGCTAACAGGATTGTTTCTTTCTGCCGGAGCCACACAATATGTGTTATCAGTGAAACAGAGAATCTCTTCTGAAATGTCAACAGGCTGCAGACAGCTTTCTAGAGCAAAACCTCCATTGTTCAAATCACTTTCTGGTTCCTCTGGATTGATTTCCTCTGGTTGTTCATCACAGGATTGCATATTAATATCTTGGTCACTTTGAGACTCACTTTCGCACAAAAGGGCATCTTTTTCATAGTTGTCAATTTCCATTAAATCTGCTTCATCATAATCATCGCTTCCCATGCTGGCTTCATCACTGCTGTCATCATCAGGTAACGTTGGATCACAAAGCAATGCATCATCTCTGATAACAACATCTGTGTACTGTGGGTGAATCTGTTTGAGTTTACGCAGGGCTTCAATGAGTTTAGACCAGGTGACAGCCTGGAACAGCTGATGGCCTTTGTAGCACAGTCGTCTTTTCAGCTTGATCCTCATTACCTGTGATTGGCTTCTGAGCCTCGGTAAACAGTCAACTGTTTGTTGGACTTCAGATGGTACACACACCACATTACCACGTATGAGTCTCTGTCTCCCCTTTGGAAGAGGAATAATCTTTGCAAATGGGATGCATTTGGCAATCAGATGTCTCTCCAGAATGTTGAGATCGCACAGTTCAGCTGGAATATCCTGCAGTTCCAAACCATTGACAGCAGCAAGCCTTGGCATGCGTCCACTTTTGAGGGAACGGTGACACGTGTGACAGATATACTCCTTTTTTCTCTCAACAGGAAAGTTGCATTGATCATTACATGCTTCATCACACACATGAATAAATTTACCAGTTAGACACTGCTGAGCTACAGTTTGGTATTTTGAGTAATTTGCTCTTTTGCAGATTTTCACCTGATTAGGAAAAGAAGCTTTTAGGCAAACAGTACAAACATAAGATGGTGCTGATTTAATGTTTGATCTGAAATGAGATATGGCCTCATTCATTAAACTATTATCTGGATGACACTGTAAACTTTCAGCTGGTCGATGCATCTGACGATATTTTCTTTTTATGTTCACTGCACATCTGATATTATGTATCTGTCTGAAAGAAAAACTGTTCCAATATTTTACTCTCATTCGTTCTCTCATATTGTCCTTGTGCTGTTGCTGAAATTGTCTCTCTTCTCCATAACGTTTGGTGATGTAAGATCGTTTTTTCTGTTTGAATTCTTCACTTTCTTTATATAGATTATATACATATGACTTAATGTAAGCTTTATGTTTCTCTCTGAATCTGGTACAAGTTCTGTAGGTTCTTCTTATACGCTCTTTCTGCTGTTCTCTGACTTTGGTAGACTCTCTGTATGCTCTTCTCATGCTTTCCTTCTGCTTTTCTCTGAATATAGGAGACTCTGTATATGTTCTTCTCATACGTTCCTTCTGCTTTTCTCTGAATATAGGAGACTCTGTATATGTTCTTCTCATACGTTCCTTCTGCTTTTCTCTGAATATAGGAGACTCTGTATATGTTCTTCTCATACGTTCCTTCTGCTTTTCTCTGAATATAGGAGACTCTGTATATGTTCTTCTCATACGTTCCTTCTGCTTTTCTCTGAATATAGGAGACTCTGTATATGTTCTTCTCATACGTTCCTTCTGCTTGTCTCTGAATATAGGAGACTCTGTATATGTTCTTCTCATACGTTCCTTCTGCTTGTCTCTGAATATAGGAGACTCTGTATATGTTCTTCTCATACGTTCCTTCTGCTTTTCTCTGAATATAGGAGACTCTGTATATGTTCTTCTCATATGTTCCTTCTGCTTGTCTCTGAATATAGGATTGTCTTTATACATCCTTATTACACGTTCTCTTTTTCTCTCTCGAATTTGAGCACTTTCTCTATAGAGCCTTCTCATTTGCTCCTTTTGTTTTTCCTTACAAACATCCCTTTCTCTATAGATCTTTCTGAAATGTTCTCTCTGTTTCTCTCTATATGTAGCATTTAGTTTATACAAATTATTTTTGTACACACGCTTCTTCTGTCTGTGATCAGGATCATGGGACTTACTGGAATTTTCCTTCCTTTGTGGTAGTTGTTCTTGGGACAATAATCTTCTCACCAGTTTTTGCCTTAAGTGTTTATTACATTTCAGCAGTTTACTTGCAATTTCCTGTGTTGTCTTAGTTGAACAGGAGGCAGTGTTTGAATCATTCTGAGGAACATAATCTGATATTATCTGAGTTTTGTCCACAGAAGATGCATTGACTTCTTTTTCTGAATAATAATCAGCAGGACAATTGTTGTCAGTAGCACTTGAATAATCCAATCTGGATGATGTAACTTCAGTGGTTAAAGTGCCGGTCATATTTTTCTGTGTTTGCTCAGTGGATGTTTGGGACTTTAATTTATGAACAGGTTCATTTAAAGCTGCTGCTGGAGCACTTGTAGCAGGTTGTCTGTTTTCGGTGGTTTGATTATTACCTCTTTGGACAGCAGCGTTTTCACTGTGAAACTCGACAGGCTGTAGCTCATAAGTGCAGGTTGGTGCGATGCTAAACATTCGGTACAAACGTTTGATCCTGTCAATCATGTCGTTAAGACGTGTGAATTTTAACATAACTGCAGTTCCACCACTTACACTTAGCGACAATGGCATTCCTGTAGACTTACGTGGGTGAGGGTCAAAGTATGCATATTCACCTGAAGTCAGCCTGCAAACTGCGATGACCGTTCCTCCCATGACTAGCAAAGCGTAGCGAAACTCTGAAGCCAAACACTGTAGTCCCTGTTTAAGGCTCGGAAGATGATCTGTACCATCAAATGTGCCATAACGAGCAAACTGAGACATATCCACTTGATACTCGTGTCTGCGGCTGGTGACCACTGTGGGAAGCTCATCACAGGCTAGAAACACGCTGTTCACAAACCTCTTTCTGGCATCTGAATACACGGCATGGCCTTTGTCCAACACACGGTTTAGATCTGCTCTGGTAATAAATTCATCCTCGTGTAAGAATGAGAGGAAAACCAAACTGTTAGCCATGCATTGCTGATTCCGGTACTTTCCATACTTAGGAGAGGCCTGGCTTCGGGACGCACAGATGCTACTCACTCGTGGACGACTTTCACTGTTTGCAACCTGTACATGAGACAGTTCTGGAGTTTCTCCATCATGCTGCGTTTGCAGTTACCTGGGGTTCAGTCTGGATTACCTGCTGTACTTTAGCATTTGGCACAGATGATGAGCAAACACCTCTCTTTACCACATCTGCATAAGACACTGCGGCTGTCTGAACGCTGCTCTGCACTTCTGGACTGGGAATACTTGTAACAGACACCTTTACCTCCTCAACGCTCTGAGAAACATTTACCTGTTCTTTCTGCTTTTGCCATCTAAGCTTCTGGGACTGCGACCTTTGACCTTTTCTTGGCATTTTATTGAAGTACAAACTGGACCTTATATGTATTTATACACAAATGTAAACAAAACTCAACCTGTAAACACTGAAAAACTAATGACACTTCAAGTTTCTATTAAATCAGAGATTTATCAGAATTGATGTAAAAGGCTGACTTAAATACAAACTCAATATAAAAGTTATTTAAAGTTCTTTGAAAACACTTTCGTCTGTTTTATTGTAGCTTTTTCAAAAACTGTATATTATTTCTTATATTTTTTTAAACCAGACTGGATAACAAATAGGTCTATACTTCTGTAATGTAATATGCAGAATAAATCTCAACAATCAATCAACAGGCTATAATAAAACTTCTAAGCTATTAAGTAGACTTTGTGTAAATCTTTCAGATATTTAAAATTTAAAGCAAATATAAGGAGCTGTGATGGTGTGGTGATCAGATGACAGGCGATGGGGATTCTTCAGCTGGATGTTCTGCAGCAGTCAGGAAACAGGAAGTCTGGGTTCTCAGGGCAGCCTCTAGATGACAATTGTAACTGAATACTTACACTGAGTGACAAAAATGGGTTTGTCCTTAAATAATAATAGTATAAACTTGTAGTCAAATGTTATAGCCAGTGAAACAGACTTGAAAAATGTATATGAATCAAATTTAATATTTATCTGAATACAGCAGTCTGAATGTATGTATTACAAAATAACCAGATTATCTTACTACAAATAAATCTCAACAAAAGGTGTATATTTTATATAATTTATCCAAGTAATTGCACTTGTAAGCCAAACTATCACTGTTTATTTCAAAGTGTAATGCAAAATTAAAATGACAAATGTAGGGCTCTGTAAGTAGTTTCTACAGTGAGTTCTACTGTACTGTATATAAAACTTTTTACTTGTAATTCCCAGCAAAATGAGTGGATATGAGAGAGTTTAACGACAGGAAAGAAGGAGCAGTGAGAGCAGAGATCTCTCAGATTTCTGAAAACAGATCGTCGAAGTTGTGGTAACTTCAATTTCCAAAAACTTGGTTTCTTGTCAACCTTGGTTTCTTGTCAACACAGAGGTTTAAGCTTGTCAAAATTAGATAGAGCTCATGGCGGAGAAATGATAGAAGATAGAATCTCTTGTCAAAAAAGATGGAGCAGGGAGAGGGAGAGTGATAGGACAGACTGAATTTGCTTGTTAATGGCTTGTCAAAGATAGAGGGAGAGGGTTTTCTGCAGCAGGTCACCTGTAAGACAAAAAGGGACTGGAATTAGGCATATTTCCAATAAACATGGCTTTCCAGTATTTTTCGGACTATAAGTCACACTTAAAATCCTTTAGTTTTCTCAAAAATCAACAGTTTACCTTATGTATTAATTCTGGCCGTGCTTACTGACCTCAACCCAATTTTATGTGCTACACGGGGCTCAAACATCTGTCAAAATGTTTTAGTATGACTTTGGAAAGCTACAAAGCTGCAGCGCTTGATGGATTGTTGGAGCATTACAGCTACAGTAGTCAGGAGCCTCGCCGAGTAATTCGTATTGTGTTTAAACATAATATTATGGTGTGTGTATGAGGACCTGGCATCTGTTTACAGATATGCGTACGAAGCAGATTTCAAAACAGACCAATCCATGAAGAATTTGACAGATTTGTGAACAGAAAAAGATTGTACACTTACAATCTTTTATTGTAAGTGTACTTGTGTATTGTGTATTGTACACAATACCCTTTTTATATGTATAAAAAGTGTATTGTTATGTGTTACCACTGAAAAATGTTGAGAGTTACTGTGAATGAGTTGAATACTTTGAGTTATGTGAATATTTGGTTAGCTGCATACGCCTTATAATCCGAAAAATACAGTACATACAGGGCTTTACATATTGAAGAGTTCCACAGTACATTATTCGATTGAACTGATTGAAAATGCTCAAAAATGGTGGTGGAACTATGCTAAAGAAACTTTTAGATTCTATTAACACAATAAAAACAAATAGTGTCTATAAACTTAAACCAAGATGTGCTGCTACAATAACCTACTGTAAATATCATATGGTCCAACAAAACCCACACACTGAGGTTAAAGCAGACAGTTTCAGGCCACCTGCTTAAAATGTATGAAACATCACAGGTTCCTTAATCCCCAAAGTTCTCAAATCACTGTTTCTGTGTGTACTTACCTGGGACAACAGTACATCATAATATCTGGGCACACAGAAACAGGGATTTGAGATCCGTTAACATAAAAGTAAACAATACTTTACTCAGTATGACTTTTGGCAAAATGAGAAATTTGGAGATGGATGGTTCCTACAAAGCAGTTTCTACATATTTCAGTCACATGTGGGGCATGTTTAATACACAGCCATAAGCAGTCCACGAAATATAGGACGTACTTATAATGGCTGATTTAAAGGCCAAATTAAAAATGTAGTATGACGATAATTTCTTTGTAGATCATTTAATCATAAAATACAGAAATGAGTGCTGTATCTGTGCTTTAGATTTTTTCCAGTCATCAACAAAATCTTTAATTAAAAGACTACTTCAAAGAGCAGTTTTCAGAAAGTGACTCAATTTAATGAAGAGAAAGAAGCTTTTGAAATCCACAAGGCCCTACTTGAAGACTTAATTGCACCTAAACTGCTGCTGAGCTGCTCTAATGTGAAAAAATATGCGCTGCTACAATAACCTATCGACCTCTGTAGGTCTGGAAATGTTTACACAGACTTTTCTAGGATTTGATGACTTTTGATGATCACCAATAGCTGTGCTCACTCAGACCACTACACTGAATCTCCTATAATGAGAAACGTTTCCCAGCACTGCACCTCAGAAAAACCTTTACTTACCAGACTTGAGACGATCAGATCAGCAGTCTAGAGAAAGGAAACAATTCATCAGATCACTGTTTGATGATTCAGACTGTAGAGCCTCTTCACACACACAATCCAATTTACTGTGACACAAATTAACTAGTAAAATCCTCAATTACTTTAAGCTTTTTTAAGTTTACTGTAGTCTAAAGAGGAGATAATTGAACTGCAGGGTCTCACATGGCTATAGCAAGTGTAATAAAAACATTATTACTACAGAAATGCAAAGAATAGGCACCAATATTTGTTGGCACAAGTGCAGGATACACCAAATATTTCCTACACAGACGCCGTGTGGCTCCAACATTTTCTACAACAGGTCAGAGCTAATAAAGTGTGAAAAACCAAAACTTTTAATGTCCTTTCAGGTTAAAAACATTAAATACAAAGTAATTCTTTAAATCAGAAGCAACAGAAAAACTCATCATGTTTTGGTTAGTCTGATATGAATATGCAAATCCTAAAATACATGTAAATATTGACAAGTTACAATAACAGAGGTGCACAATGTTTTGTGATTAAAATTAAATGTCTTAAAATATTACACTAAAAAGTCCTTTCATTATACCCGTTGCTAGGAATATTTATGTATGTTGCAATGTCCCTTTTTGGCAACATTTCTATTTAATTGTAAAACACATTATATTCACTAAATAAGTAATAAACTAATTAAACGCACTGGCTGTAATTTACCTAAGAATGTCCACTCACACCTCTGGTTCTCTTCGTTTTTATTATTTTTTAACTGTTAAAGCTATTACTTATACTGACTCAGCCAAAATACTTCTACTGTGTTCTGACTTTAATGTAATACATCAGCAGAATTTGAGAGACAATATAAATCAATCACTGTGCAGCTCTTAAGTGTTTGAGCACTTTCATTGTTTTTACTGCTACTTAAATCCACAAACATAAGGAGAAAATGAACAACTGTATAAAGACATCTGACATTTAACTATGTTTGGATTTGACTAACCATCAAAACAAAAATTTTAAATCATACATAAATGGGCTATTAAACTTCTGGGACATTTTCAGGGACAGTCAGACGCCCTGTGTGGGGGCTTTGCTGCTACAGGTCACAAATCCTGACTGTGTGTTTTTGCCCATCAGTAAATGGAAACATATCACAAAAAGTCAAACTACTGTATGTAAGTTGTCAAATGTGCTACGCAATGACAGGTTCATACTGCTTCAGTTACAGTCACTGTTTACTTACCAGCAAAGGCAAAACCAAAGATCTCTTTCACTCTGTGTAACAAAAGAAAGCACAAAAACACAGAATGAGACAACTCAAATTAGCATCACAGTCAATACTACATCACTCTGTGTAGTCCAAAAGATTCAGTACACTTCTTTGTTTACCACAGCAACAAACAACTCACCTCTTTTTTCTACACCTTATTAAAGATTACTGTCTTCATTAAGGTAAAATGTGGTTTCATCCATTTGTAATAAGCCACACACGTTTCTCAGTTATGTGATAGCTCTATTAGTTTGGTGCTATTAGATAACACAGTAGATTTAATAAGCAATGATTTGCTACACCTAGCAATGCACACTTTATCAAATTCTGACATCACAATTTCAAAGTATGAACAATCATAAATGAAAGCTTGGATGATATATTTGTAGGCTTCAACATTTGAGTTGGTCTGCATTCAAATTCTGCTTCCTAAAAATATTATCACCTGCACACAGTATCATTTAGTATCATTTAATATGCTGTTGTTGAAATATCTACATATCATATTTATAATATTAATGGTGCACTGCTGCATTTTATTTATTTGAAGATGGCCTTTTTTAGATTTCATTAATTTTTCACAAAGTCAGAAGTTAAACAGAGCTGCAGGTGTAGGATATATTCAAAAAAACAACCTGCACAAACAAGTGTTTGTTAAACAGTTCTTAAAATTTAACTAAAAAAACTAAAATTAATTAATTTAAAAAAAACTTCTTCTTGTTAAGAGATGTTATTATTCTTATATTATGTGTTTTAGCCTCACTCTCTCTCTCTCCCTTCTCTTAATTAACCCACAACACAAACACAGGCACGTGACTGTTTTTCTCCCGGCTTTCAGTCAGAGGCGGTAAAATGGCTCCTTTGAAGTTGCCGACCCTGCTGCTTCAGCAGCTAATCGGTGGTTCTAAAATGGCGGCTCATTACTTTACAACCTAAAGAATGAGGCCGTTTTAACTGACTGATTTGTGAAGAGAACTAACTTCAGCTTCCCTAACAGACTCAGAAACACTAACAAACCGAATGAACCAAATACAACACAATAACTGTATTAAACAATCAAATGAACCATATTAATTTCACACTGGGCCTATAGCAGCTAGGCTAGGCGTTAGCGCTTAGGTTGTTAGGGCTAGCATACCAAACACTCCTTTTAAATACTAAAATTACAACGTTTCACTAAAAAAGCAGTCATTGTGTTACTTTAACACGACTTATACTTCGACTGGCTTTATAAGTCACTAACAACAACTGGGTGAATCACTCAAACAGCTTATAGACATTTCATTTCAGAGAAGAGAGACAGAGAAGCAGCGCTTACCGGCAGGGATCGAGCAGAGAGTGGGCGGAGATTCAGGAGTCAGCCAGAGACATAAAAAAAGAGGCATTCACGGGTAGTGGGAAACTTCGCCATTACACAAAATTGGCATTGAAAACGTGAAAAATATATGTAAATTTAAATATTATTATACTAGGTTTTTTTGCAACAAAAAACAACTAGCAGAAATTTAATTCTATAAGTTTAATAAATGTTTCAAACAGGATTCTTTGAATTTGAAATAATGGTTAAAAGACATAAATAAACACAAGGTCATTTTGTTAAAATGTACTGTATTATAATGGATTCATTTAACTGAATGCAGTAATAAGAACAGTCTTCTTCTGAACACCAACACCAAGGAGCTGGTGTAGGAGCTGCAGAGTCTCACCTCACTGCTCTGCAGGACTCAACAGGTTCAAGAGGTCCTTTAACCCCACTGCCATGAGACTTTAACAGTGACTCCTGACATGTTCATTGCACATTTATTTCTTTTATTCTAATACGTATTGATTGTAATCATAAGAATTCTGACCTAAATGGACTTGCACCCCTGCTGCAGTGAGGTAAAGCTGTGGCTGTCTCCAACAAGACTCTTCAGTGAAGGTTTTAAAGACAACCATCTAAACTATAGCCTTAACAGTTACACTTTCTGAAACCACATGTTAATGTAAAAATCATATTTGTAAGAAAAATCGGTTTCATAGAGTGGAAACCTGTTAATACACAAAGACTTGTTCTGAACTAGTAATTAGTGCAGGGGTGGCTTTTACACACACACACACAGTAACAGAGAGAGAGAGAGAGAGAGATACACGCTTTCAGCCAGCACATAAGCAAACACAGCACAAAAATTAGGTAAAAGTGAAAATGACTGGAGTCATAGGAAGTGTCTCTTCTTGAACACAATGAGCTGATGATGGAGTTCACCAGACCTATAACATGGTGCTGGTCACTCTGCATAGATAATAATAGATTGGATTTATATAGCGCTTTTCAAAGCACCCAAAGCGCTTTACAATGCCACTATTCATTCACTCTCACATTCACACATTGGTGGAGGCAAGCTACAGTTGTAGCCACAGCTGCTCTGGGGATAAGATAACACAAATCCTATGATTTAGCAGAAATACTATAATTTAGGAGAAGTACTAAATTGGAACCTCAGCTTCTTCAGCTATTTTCATCTTTATATTTTCAGCTGTATCTATGACAAGCAAACGGCCTGGATCTGCTGCTCAATTTGAATCCCCCAATATGAGAGTCTGTTTACTTTTTCCCACCAAAACACCTGCACTCCTTACACACACACACACACACACAGTAGCATCAGCAGCAAGTGAACAGGGACTCTTAACAGTCTTGGCAGCATGTTTCTAGATATGCTAAAATTTAGTAAATATAATATACTAAAATTAAGCAGAAATACTATATTAGGCACAAATCCTATAAAAAGTAGAAATTGTATGATTAAGTATAAATACTACATTTAGTAAAAATACTATATTTTAGCACAAATACTATAAAAAGCAGAAATACTAAAATTCAGCAGAAATACTATATTAAGCACAAATCCTATAAAAAGCAGAAATAGTATGATTAAGCATAAATACTACATTTAGCAGAAATACTATATTAAGCACAAATCCTATAAAAAGCAGAAATACTAGATTAGGCACAAATCCTATAAAATAGCAGAAATAGTATGATTTAGCAGAAATGCTGTATTTAGCACAAGTACCGAAAAGTAGCAGAAATACTATGATTTAGCAGAATAGTAATAACTTACAAAATTACAAATATGGACGCATATTGAAACACAAATGCACAGAGGGACACACAAACACAGGCTCTAATCCAGTCAACCAGTCCAACTATATTCAATTTAAATCCTACAATGAGATGCTGCCAAATAAGGGTAGGGTTCTCTCTCTCTCACTAAACACACACACACACACACACACACACACACACACACACACACACACACACACACACACACACACACACACAGGGAGAGAGAAGTAAGTTTCTAGCTCAGTCAAGCTGCCTGGGAGCTGCTGAATTTGAATCCACCAATCAGAGAGGCTGTGCACTTTTTCCCGCCAAAACAGGTGCACGCAGCACAGACAGACACAGGATTTTTGCAGTCTATTTCTCATAATGACGACTCCCCTCAAACAAATGACCATAATTTCCTAACCGTAGGGGCTAGAACGGTCATTCTTACACCGTTTTGTTCAGAAGAGATGGGGGAATCTTAAAGTGTTGACAATTTATCATTAAAATATGAATTATTAAAGATATTTGACTTGTAATGCACCATAACTGAGGAGAGCAAAGCAAAAACTGCCTTGACTTGCCCTCAAACAACGCTTTGTAACTCGAAATCTATTTTGAGTATCGATATCATTCTTTCACCGTAAGAGACAGCAGGCTTTGGTGAACAGTCATGGAAATTTTCAGGTCTCTGTGGAAAACCATCAAAAAGATATGACGAGAGAAAAAAGTGGTTCATTTCCAGAGTTTGAAATCTGAAGAAATCTGATCGAAGGACGAATTTCCTACCCTCAAACAAGTCCAACTCATCTCAGAACGGTAATAGGTGAGAAAAAAATTCTTGAATTGTGAGCGTCAGGAGTGTCTGAAGATATACGGGGACAAGCCTCATGTTTTAACTTCGCTTCGTTAAGGAGATATGACGATTCGAATATGCCTCTCATTACAGAAATCAAGCGGTGATTTTGAACAAACTCTCCATTGACTTTCTATGGAGAGTTTTGAGACCTTGTGTTGGTCTGAGGAGATTTGCCAAAATTCTATAAATCCCACAACAATGATAGTGACATTTTCTGAAAGCCAGCAAAAATACCTACGTTTTGATGTATAATTTGTGGAAGTTGAGTGAAAATTGAGCAAGTAGCAAGAAGTTGTTCGGACATGAAGAGAAGACTGCGAAACCTTCAGTGGCACACTGGAAGCCAAGAGCATAGCAACCATAACAACGCATGTATTTTGTGAAAAATCAAAAAGATGAAACTCAAAACTTGAAGAGGGATAAGATGAAAACGGTAACAGATATGAAAAAGCTGAATCATACATGAATAGCCCAATAATTTGTGAACATTTTAAAATTTGAATGGTTGTTCTAGGCGAAAGTATGAGGAAGTAGTTAAGTTTCAAAAACGAGCAAGTTTTAGCATAATTGCGGAAGTTTCCCATTCATTTCAATGGGACAAATTAAAGGAAAAAAGCTTAATATTTTAAAAAGTATAATAGTAATAAATAGCAAAAATCATAGCAGAAATTAGCAGAAATAGCAGAATAGTTTAAAATTTGAACGGTGAAAATAGCACAAAAATTGTGGAAGTAGTTAATCGGCGAAATACGGAGCAACTAGAAGAATAACTAGAAAAATTTGCATTTCCTGCGAAAATGCAGTGTGGATGCTTTAAAGCTGAAGCTGTCTGCAAAAACTAGCTGAAAAAGCTGAAAAGTTGCAGAAATTGTAAAAACTTTGCAGAAGCAAAAGAAGTTTGCTAAAATGGAATAACTTAGCAGAACTGCAATATCTTAGAGGAAACATAATACTTGGCAGAAATGCAATAGCATAGCAGAACTTAGCAGAAATATTGTAACTTACCAGAAACATGATAACTTCTCAAAAATACAAGAATTTAGGAGAAATAGTATAAGATAACAGAAATAATATATTTAGCCAAAAATACTTGAACATTACAGAAACACGATGATTTAGAAAAATAGTACAACATAGCAGAAATACTGTGATTTACCAGAGACACTGTGATGAACTATGAATATTGTAATTTTAAATCAATACTATGTTTTAGCACAAATAGTATAATTTGACAGAAATACTATCATTTGGCAGAAATACTATATTCAGCAAAAATACTCTGGTTTAGCACAAATATTATAACAGCAGAAATACAATTATATAGCAGAAATACTATATTTAGAAAGAAAATTATAATATAGTAGAAATACTATGATTTAGCAGAAATACTGTATTTAGCACAAGTACCAAAAAGTAGCAGAAATACTATGATTTAGCAGAAATACTATGATTGAGCAGAAGTACTAAGATGTAGTAAAACTACTTTGATTTAACAGAAATACAATTATGGAGGAGTAATACTTTAAAATGGGAAAAATATTGATACACACACACATACACAGAGCAAAAAGGGAAGAGTACTTGTGCCATGGAGTGTTAACAAGAATGTGAGGTCCATATTAGAAAAGCTGGTAAAATGCTAAAAGTTTGCAGAATTGTAATAAATGATGAATATGAATTACTGGTCTGTGATAGTGTATTAATTTGTAGGGAAAAAAACATGTTGACTAAGGTGGAATCAAACCCACGACGTTTGGGTTGCAGACCCGTGTCATTACCAACTGCGCCACTGGGAAAGAGAGCGGGCGCCTTGAAAAACAGGGTGATGAGCAGTCAGAATTAGATGGCGGTGAGAGGCGAAAAACGCCGTTTTTTGGAGTTACAAAACGTTGTGTAACTCAAAAACTAGGTGGATTAGAAGCATAATTCTTGTACTGGGTGAATCAGCGGACTTTGGTGTACTTTGACCGCGATTGTCATTGCTCTCTGTACATCCGTCGCTGAGATATGACGAGAGAAGAAACGGCAGACCTCAGATATGATTGGCTGGCTGAGAAGCCGTGCAGGCCCTGATATGTGCATTTGAATGTCTGAGTCCTCACAGAGGATTGGCTGCCTGGCAGAAATATATAGAAATAGTATGATTAAGCATAAATACTACATTTAGCAGAAATACTATATTAAGCACAAATCCTATAAAAAGCAAAAATACTATATTAAGCACAAATCCTATAAAAAGCAGAAATACTATATTAAGCACAAATCCAATAAAAAGCAAAAATACTATATTAAGCAATATAAATATCCTATAAAAACCCTATAAAAAGGCAAAAATACTGTACTATGATTTGGTAGAAAAACTATAATTAATAACAAATACTATATTTGGCAGAAATACTAAATTAACACAAATCTTATAAAATAGGAGAAATAGTATGATTTAGCACAATAGTGATAACTTAAACAGAAAAATTGGAAAAGCAAAATGGACAGCTGAAAAAATGCTGAACATGCTGAGGGTCCCTAAAATATACTTGTTAAATGAAAAAAATCAGCAAAAAAATATATAACAGCCACACAATCACAAATATGTACACATAAGGAAACACACATGCACAGAGAGACACACACACAAGATCCAATTCAGTCAACCAGTCTAAATATATTGAATTTGAATCTTACAATGAGATCG
>NC_140463.1:21196898-21226898 GCF_051167445.1 Perissodus microlepis | reverse complement strand
TACACCGTTTTGTTCAGAAGAGATGGGGCAATCTTAAAGTGTTAACAATTTATCATTAAAATATGAATTATTAAAGATATTTCACTTGTAATGCACCATAACTGAGTAGAGCGACGCAAAAACTGCCTTGACTTGCCCTCAAACAACGCTTTCTAACTCTAAATCTATTTGGAGTATCAATATCATTCTTTCACCGTAAGAGACAGCAGGCTTTGGTGAACAGTCATGGAAATTTTCAGGTCTCTGTGGAAATCCAACAAAAAGTTATGACGAGAGACAAAATTGCCTCATTTCCAGAGTTTTAAATCTGAAGAAATCTGAGCGAAGGACGAATTTCCTACCCTCAAACAAGTGTAACTCATTTCAGAACGGTAATAGGTGAGAAAGAAATTCTTGAATTGTGAGCGTCAGGAATGTCTGAAGATATACTGGGACAAGCCTCATGTCTTAACTTCGCTTTGTTAAGGAGATATGACGATTCGAATATGCCTCTCATTACAGAAATCCAGCGGTGATTTTGAACAAACTCTCCATTGACTTTCTATGGAGACTTTTGAGAGTTTGTTTTGGTCTGAAGAGATTTGCCAAAATTCTATAAGTCCCACAACAATGATAGTGACATTTTCTGAAAGCCAGCAAAAATACCTACGTTTTGATGTATAATTTGTGGAAGTTGAGTGAAAATTGAGCAAGTAGCAAGAAGTTGTTCGGACATGAAGAGAAGATTGCGAAAGCTACAGTGGCTCACTTAGAACCAACTGCATAGCAACCATAACAACGCATGTATTTTGTGAAAAATCAAAAAGATGAAACTCAAAACTTGAAGAGGGATAAGATGAAAACGGTAACAGATATGAAAAAGCTGAATCATACATGAATAGCCCAATAATTTGTGAACATTTTAAAGTTTAAATGGAGTTTCTATGTGAAAGTATGAGGAAGTAGTTAAGTTTCAAAAACGAGCAAGTTTTAGCAGAATTGCAGAAATTTCCCACTCATTTCAATGGGACAAATTAAAGGAAAAAAGCTTAATATTTTAAAAAGTATAATAGCAGAAAATACCAAAAGTCATAGCAGTCATTAGCAGAAATAGCAGAATAGTTTAAAATTTGAATGGTGAAAATCGGACAAAAATTGTGGAAGTAGTTAATCGGCGAAATACGGAGCAACTAGAAGAATAATAATAAAGTATAAAGAACTAGAAAAATTTGCATTTCCTGCGAAAATGCAGTGTGGATGCTTTAAAGCTGAAGCTGTATGCAAAACTAGCTGAAAAAGCTGAAAAGTTGCAGAAATTGTAAAAACTTTGCAGAAGCAAAGGAACTTTGCTAAAATGGAATAACTTAGCAGAACTGCAATATCTTAGAGGAAACATAATACTTGGCAGAAATGCAATAGCATAGCAGAACTTAGCAGAAATATTGTAACTTATCAGAAACATGATAACTTCTCAAAAATACAAGAATTTAGGAGAAATAGTATAAGATAACAGAAAGAATATATTTAGCCAAAAATACTTAAGCATTACAGAAACACTATGATTTAGAAAAATAGTACAACAGAGCAGAAATACTGTGATTTACCAGAGACACTGTGATGAACTATGAATATTGTCATTTTAAATTAATACTATGTTTTCGCACAAATACTCTGGTTGAGCACAAATATTATAACATAGCAGAAATACAATTATATAGCAGAAATGCTATATTTAGAAAGAAAAATATAATATAGTAGAAATACTATGATTTAGCAGAAATACTACAATATAGCATAATAACAATGATTTAGAACAAATACTATGATTGAGCAGAATAGCAATAACTGAAGTAGAAATATTGGAAAAGTAAAATGACAAGATGCAAAAAAAAAACGGAACATGGTTAAGTTCCCTCAAAACTAATTGTTGTTCACCTGTGAAAAAAAAAATAAAGAAATAAAAATAAATTTAAAAAACAAGAAGGAACAGCCAACAGATACACACAAAATCAAATATGTATACACAAATGCACAGAGAGAGAGACACACAGAGGGTCTATGCTAGTCAACCAGTCTGAATATATTATATTTTTTTCCAACAATGAGATGCTGCCCTAAAGAGGGTCTCTGTCTCTCTCTCTCTCTCTCACGCACGCACACACACACACGCAAGTTTTCAGTCAAGCAGCCTGGGAGCTGCTAAATTTGTCTGCTGAAGATAGTTGAAAATAGCTGAAGAAGCTGAAGAAATCAAAGTCAGTTTTTAAAAAGTTGTTGAAATTTTAATAACTTTGCAGAACAACATCAAGTTAACAAAAATGCAATAACTTAGCAGAAATGCAATAACTTAGAAGAAACATAACAATTCAGCAGAAATGTTGTAGTTTACCAGAAGCTACAACTTAGCAGAAATGTAATAATTTAGAATAACATAACTTAGCAGAAATGATATAATTTAGTAGAAAATTAATAACTTGGCAGAAATATTACAACTTATCAGAACTGCTATAATTTTGCAGAAATGTAATTATTAGGAAAAAACTGTAAACAGATAACAGCTGAAAATGATGAAGTAACCTCAAAGTTACTTGTTTAACTGTGAAAAATGACCAGAAACATTAGAAAAGGAAGAAAACCAATTCAATTCAATTTATATAGCGCCAAATCACAACAAAAGTCGCCTTAAGGCGCTTCATAGATACAGAGAAAAACCCAACAATCATATGACCCCCTATGAGCAAGCACTTTGGCGACAGTGGGAAGGAAAAACTCCCTTTTAACAGGAAGAAACCTCCAGCAGAACCAGGCTCAGGGAGGGGCGGCCATCTGCTGCGACCAGTTGGGGTGAGAGAAGGAAGACAGGAATACCAGCCAGCAGATAAACTGATGTGAAACAAAACCAAGGTATAATTGCAGTATTTACACAGTTGGTGAAATGTAAAAATGGCAACAAAAAAACCCCAAACAAACAAACAAAAAAAACCACACAAACAACATTTAGGTAATAAATGCACAAGATGATTTGATGATAAATATGGTACCAATCTACAAAATACTGTCGAAATGAAGTCCACATTGTGATATATTTCAGGTGTGGAGAGTCACACAGCTAAACAATTGATGTGCATATTTAAAGAATCAAATAAAGAACATTGTTGTGTAATAAATTACAGTGAAAAATAATCACTGCCCTGCGTTAGAGAGTGACTTATGATGAGGTATTAATTGGGTTAACTTTACCTCTAACAGCTTTTCACATAGTGCTGTGACCAGGGTGAAATCCATCATAAACTGTAAACAGTAGAACCATTAGCATGAATGTTATGGTTCTACTCTGATCAAAACTGAAATCAGCTGTGTGACCTGATATAAAATGATAAAGAGGAACACATATAAATGGATGTGACCTTTATGAACTTTTCAAAATGACTTTATATGTCTGACCCATTATCTATATATATTAGAGCAGCGGTCCCCAACCCCCGGGCCTCGGACCGGTACCGGTCCGTGAGTCGTTTGGTACCGGGCCGCGAGAGTTGAGGCTCAGGTGTGAAATGTATAGTTTTCAGGGTTTTTGTCGGTTTTCAGCGTTATTTTGTTATCGTTTTTATCGTTTACTCGGTTTTCCTGGGTCTTTTCACGTGTGTTATGAATAAATTTTCTTTTTTTCGGTACCAGTACTAGTTTTATTTTGTTGTATTTATCCGCGACACCTTAAAGGCCGGTCCATGAAAATATTGTCGGGCATAAACCGGTCCGTGGCGCAAAAAAAGTTGGGGACCGCTGTATTAGAGCAGATGTGGAAAACCACTGTTAGACCTACTCTATACTAATGTAGTTACTGACACCCCATACTAAGGCAGGATTCATACAAACACACATTATTTATTCTCTTAAACACTTCTATTTTCACAATTTGAGATTGTGTAATTTCTAAAAAGAATACATGTAATGGTTCAATAGATATAGTTATTTAAATGTCCATAATAATCACACGATCATTTTTGTACATCCTACAATTCAAGATTTAGAGCTGTGTGTCTGTATGAATTCAGCTTGCTATACTTATAGACTTAGATATATTAATCCACTATTTACCCAAACAAGTTAAATTGTTTGGGTAAATAGATTGGGTTTGTCCTACAAAATAATTATTCAACAATAAAAAAAACAAACAAAAAAAGAATCTGCACATTAATCTAGAGTTCAGTTTCATATGTCTGATATTGTTTGTTAAATCTGGTGACACAAACACAGTCAAAAATTAATTGCTAGCGTGACATGTGGTCCTTTTTGCCTTTGACCAATGATATGCTGGTTACTTGGAGCGGTTTAGTATTTGCTGTCACAGAGGAATGTTAACCATGAATCCAAAAGACAAAACTGAAAAAAATATGTTAATTGCAAACATCTTTTTGCTTAGGAAAAGGATTGAAATTACATGGAAACTGTCACCTTAAAGCCTCATTGTAAATATCATCACAAACAGATGTTTTCCACACAGTTAACAAAGCTCCACCACATCCGATCACTGCATATAAATCTAAAAGAAAACAAAAAAAGAATAATAAATAAATAAAATTAACACAAGGGAAGACTTTTGACTTAATAACTAAGCTTAAAATAAGTGTTACCTTTGAATATTTGTGGGAAAAATCTGATGCTACCCCAAGAATACAAAGCCACACTGGAAACGATGACAGGCTTGCAGCCCTCTGTCTTCCTGGAGTGAGGTGCCTGATCAGTAGCAGTGAGTTGACAGAAGTTGGTGTCTGTAAGAGTGGCCAAACACTGATACTCTGTCCACTTGTGTAGAGTCTAAGAAGCTGGAATGCAGGCACACTGTACGAGCTCATTCTAAAAAATACAGAAAAAGGAACATTTTATTTGTGTTAAGGCCTAAAAACTACAAATAAGTTATACAATGAACAATGTTGAAATACCTTATAGGTGCTGCAGGCCACATAACCAGAATCCAGAGCAATCTCACACTCACATGATGGTGAGGAAAGACATGAGCTCTGCAATGAGGTTTGAATGTCTCAGTTGGGACACTGAAGAACTCAGAAGACAGCAATACCTGCACAGAGAGACAGAGTAGAAAAAGCATAGGTTTGTAATCCATAATGTGAATTAAAACTCAAAAAGTGTCAACAAGTATAATCATATGAGTGTGAAATTATTTGTGCAATAAACAGGATTTAAATTAATTAATTGAATTAAAAACACTGACATTTTTTTATCAAAGATAATGAATCATACCTCTCTCTGCTCTGAGGATCACTGAGGATCTCTGACAGGAAATACAGTTTCCTCAGTATGAGTCATCATTGATGGTCTCAGAGGTGTGCAGTGTGGCAGCATGGTGATGGTCTCCAGATCAGGCAGGAGGTCAGGTGATGGGTGTGTCATCTTCTCCATTGAAGACACACTGGTATGGCAGTTCGTAAAACAGCAGTCTCTGTGTGGCATGTAGTTATCTGTGCAGTCCAGCACTGATGGATCAGGTTTGGCTCAGCAGTTCATGAAGATGGTGTTAAGATGTTGTTGTTTCAGCTGAGGATGGTGAAGTTTGAAGGTTTTCCCACAAAGGAAACAGGACTGTGTGTGCCCTGTCTGAAAAAAATACATCTACAAAACATAAAGTGCTTTTAACACCACCCACCCACCCTCCCCACCCACCCATCTCAGCCCCCAAGTGTCTATATAATGCTGGTATGGGGTGTCAGTTACTAAATCTAATTAGTGCGTCAGAAAGCGGGGGCTACACCTAAAGCCCCCGCTTTCTGATGTCTTTGTTTATTAGCAGCTTTTTCCAGCTGCTCAGAGAATTCTGACTTGGCCTTTATCCACCCGAACCCAAACCCACCCGGATAAAGGCCAAGTCAGAAAATGGATGCAGAAACTTTCCATGTACTTCTCAATCAGTTTTTATACAAATTCTGTAAGCTGTAAAAATGTTTTTCTCTACATAATGTATCATTATAGACATCTCTGGTAGCCTAAAGATAGTTTAAAACTTTTAACATTTTTTACCTGTAAAACATGATAAGCAAAACCTCATTCATCCCAAAAGCATTTGATTCTACAAAATTTACTATAATCAAGAAAACATTATTGTCTGTATTTATTCATGTGACCCATAATAAATACCTGCATTTATCTGGAATTTATTTATTTACTATTTCATATTTGAAAGCCCTTGGAGGGGAAGATCTCGTTTGTTGAGATACATACGTCACAGTAAAAAAAGTATCAAAAAAGGAGATGACAATTAACATTCATGAAAAAAGGCATTAGTAGATTTAGTCATTTAAAACATGAGAATAAAAAATAAATTATGTCCGTTTAATACTTTTTGCGGCACATTTCAGATCTGAGGTGCATGATAACAGAAAGCAGATCTCCCGGCTCTGCATGAAGTACAGCCATGATTTGGTGAAATGATTAATAACATTGCAATAAAAAAGGGTCTCCTTACAGACAGAGTAGGGAAGACAATTTTTTCAATGAAAAATATTTTTCATGCTCTACAATCAGTAAACTCTGTAACAAACATGATCTGTAATTGTTTCAAAACTCACCAGATGACTTCATGATTGGCTCGAGGACAGGACACAAAACACAGGGTTGTGGTAACTGTAATATGATCTCAGAACACCTGAATGGAGACATTGCTGTGGCTGAGAAATAAAAATGAGGTCAAGCAGGGTGTTCTTGTCTGTAGTGGCAGAAGTGATCAGCTGTGAATACCCTCTAGACTGAAACTGCTCCAGAATCTGTTTTCTTCCACTCTGCAACTGGTTTTCATTAAAATCTCCACACACAATTATTGGGTGACAGTCCATTATTTCAAGTGAATCTAAAAGACTTACCAGGTTTTGCATGAACGGTGTCAAACTGTAGTCAGGGGGTCTGTACACAACAGCAATGAGCGCAGGGAATGGAGCCTGAACCTTCAACACTAAAAACTCAAGATCAGTGACATTATGCAGATACTGTTTTACCTGAACCTGAAAATGATTCCTCAAATACACAACAACTCCACCACCACTTCTGCTGGCCATGTGAGGAAAGTTTGTGTAGGACACATGTCTGTTGCGTTTGAACATGGTGTAGCCGTCCAAATGAAGACTGTCTGCAACAAAGGAGCCTTGGAGGTGAGACTCAGTGAGACACAAAACATCTGCTAAACACATTTCATGATGACTCTTGATGTCACTGATGTGAGATGGCAAACCCTCCGTATTGTGATGGATCAGTGTAAGAGTGTCAAGTCTGCTGGCTGTTTCTCTGACCTGAAGAAGAGGCATCATTTCCTCAACGCTGGCTTGTCTCATGGTTTGGAGCGCTGCAGTTACCTCGGGATTGGCGTAAATCTTTTTCTCATCCAAGTCCTGCAAATAGAGTCCACTGAGAGACGTCACCCTGCTGAGAGCAACATAAGCCATACCTGGTTCAAAAATGTTCTTCATTGAAACTACAGCTGTCTGTGTTGTAAGACCCTGAGTTTTGTGAATTGTGCAGGCGAATGCCAGCTTTACAGGAAACTGTCTGCGTACCGCTCCTTTAAACTTCAGACTCTCCTCTGCTCTCTCAATGTAAACCAGATCATCAGATGCTGCATTAGCACTGCGGTTGTGTCTCATAGGCTGCCGGTTGTCCATTCTGAGCCCCAGTTTGATTATATGTCCATCATTTTCAGATCTCACCACCTTTACCAGTATACCAAAAGCACCGTTGACCAAACCGTTTAGTGTGTCCAAGTTTCTGGTCAGCATGACTCGAGCTTCTTCAGCAACATTCAGGGTGTCGGGTAAATCATTTCTCCCACCTGTAAATGGTTTGTCTCTTCGTGCCATTCTGCCTGTACGTTTATCCTTCTGGAAATCGTCTGCAGTGATGATTATGATGTTTGAATGAAGCTTCTTCAGGGTATCTGTGTTGTGGGATTCCACATTCTTGTTGGTGGCATAAATGTGTAAGACCTCAGTTGGACATTCTTCTGGTGCAGTCACGGCCTGTGACAACAAATCTCTGTCGCACTGAGAAAGCTCATCTGTCTTTTCTTTGACTCTAATCCTGTTCAGCATCTCTGCAAAGGCCACATCATCTTTCTGACGCATGATCTCGGTTAGAGTGATCATCTGAAAATGCTCCTGCCACAGGTCAATCTGTTCTGGATTGTAAACACAGAGAGGTTTAGACTGTCGCACTGGTGGCAGCTGGTAAAAATCTCCAACAGCTAAAACTGACATTCCACCAAAAGGTCTCTGAGTGCCTTTGATTTGTTTCAGTCTTGCATCCACATAGGCAAAAAGGGGTTTTGAAACCATTGAAATCTCATCAATAACAATAATTTCTGCATTCATCAGCTCAGATCTGACTTCATCCAGTTGGTTACCAAGTCCTTGAATGGGTGGTTTCAGACTCCTGGGTAGTTTCAGTAGAGAATGTAATGTAGAGCCATTGATAGAAAAAGCTGCTGTACCGGTAAATGAAGTCAGTAAAACAGTTGGATTTGATATGTCAGCTTCTTCTGCATTAGCAGGCAGTCTGCTCAGGATCTTTGATGCTTCAGAATGAATACATTTAATCAGATGTGACTTTCCAGTTCCTGCACCACCGTTGATATAGAAGAAAAATGGATCTGGGTTCAAACCACAAACGCGCTGAATACACCAGTCTCTTATGGCATAGAACACACAGGCCTGCTTCTGGTTCAGATTCTGATACATTACACGTACCACGGCTGGATCTACTGCAGGTTGTTCTCTGATGGCTCTGATCTCTGTTACAGCATCAGACTGACGACTGTAGTCGGGGACATTCTCCTGTTCGTTCTCATCATCAGAATGTCTCTCAGGAAGATTCTCATCACATTGCAGCCTCACAACTTCAGATTCAGGAGCCAGATTACACCATTCATCGATCACAACATCCCTATTTTGTTCAAACTCTTCCAGTGCACTCTCAATATCCTCAGAGTTCTTCTCATACTTGTCTTTATTTCTTTTCACAATCCGTTTAACAGACTCACTGTGGTCTGAACATGGAAGTCGTACACAACCTGAGTTGTAGAAGGATTGATAGGTTTGGAAACATTGTGGTTTCAGTTCCTGCTCTGATCTGTGTGGAAGGTAAAGTCTCAACAGTCGACCATAATATTGCTCAGGATCTTTTTCCTGTGAACAGTGGTAATACCTGATTATAGCTGGTTTATCATTCTTTCGCCTTTGTACAAATCCAAGCTGGTTCAGAAGAGGAAGCACATCTTTTCCTTCATTTGGACCACTCACCAACCGGCACAGGGCAGCAAAATCAGCCAGCGACATTTCCTCATATTCTGGGGTCTCAGGTCTGCATTTGTATTTATCACTCAAACTTGTCATCCAAATATTACAACTGTCATGTGTTGTGCTTTCCAGGTAGCTCATCGGGCGACTCATTTTTACTGGGTTATCATCTGTTGGTACAAATACAACACTGCGGGAACATTTTTTCATTTTTAGGCCACAGACTCGAGTCACACACTCCTGTGCGCTGATCCCTCTCTTTTTTGAGTAAGCCTGCATCACAGCTCTCATTTCATCACATTCATTGACCATGTTGTTTCCAGAGTTATCAATAACTGTCTTCAGGTATTCAGAGAGGCCAGATTCTTTCTTCGTTATATATTTACAGAGGTATTCTACACATGAATAGGTATTCAAAATGAATGAGACATCTAAATTAGAGTTCCAGGCTTCAAGCAGGTCTGGGTTGTAATTGTTGATCCAACAGTCCTTTGGGTCACGTTTCAGAATGAGACCTGTTTTCTTGTTTATGTCCTGGAGGCATTGTTCATACTCATTCATTGTCAAGTTGCATCGTGACAGAATCTGCTCTATGGTGAGGAAAGCAGCTTCAGGTTCCTTCAGCAGGTTCATCAAAGGTCTGAGTTTGGCTTTTGCAGCTTCAGTGTCTGAATCCTCATCCTGTCTCACAATCATTGTTCTTGTGGCTGGTGGTTTGGGAAACCCAAATCTACAACCAGAGTTCACACTCTTAAAGCATGTTTTTGTGTGGTTTTTGCTGTGCTTTTGTAGTTCAGTGACTTTTTTGTGCAGTTCAGGTTGCTTTTCTGGATCAGGGAGTTGAGCTGAGATGTATCTGTCCACAAAGTCACAGACAGTTTGGTCGTCATCCACATCTACTTCTACCTTTTCTTGAATCCACAGCAACATGTGTATATGCGGACTACCTCTGTGCTGGAACTCAACTCTGTAAAAGTAATCAATGATTTCACCAAGGGGCTGTGCAGGAGAAAAAAGCAAATCTCTGAACAAAGCCTCAACACGTTTATCAAACATTCGCATGGTGGTTACTGGATTTGATCTTAGGATTTCACACTTTTCTGACCAGTCCAGGGCTTCAAAATCAACCTCTTCACCTTGCTGTCTCTTTATTGCTTGAATCACTTCAGGCCATCTCATCTCAGCAGCAGAGAAAGTGACAAAGAACTGAGGTGTTCCTATTTGGCGAAGCATACTGAATAAATCTTTGGTAGTTTTCTGCCAGTAAGCTGGAGTTCCTCTGAGTGGCTGCATAAATCTGATTGCATCTTTATTTCTTACCAGCTTCTCTACTTCTGTCTTACTTTGTAACATTCCTGATGTGATTTTGCGTCCATCTTTGGTCATAGTTTTACCTTTCCTTAGCTGTATTGTCATGCTGGAATTAGCCAAATGTATTTCAGTAACAAACTGTGAGAAAAACAGGTAATTTGTGTCTTTAGCAAATCTTGCATCAATGTTGAAAAGCCTTGACTTGAAGTAAGCACTCGGTGTGAGTTTAAGAAGTCTCTTTTCATCCAGTGTATTCTGACCAGTAGGAAACTGCACAGGAAATGCCATGGCTTCCAAATGAGGAGTTCTGAAGAAGCTAACAGGATTGTTTCTTTCTGCCGGAGCCACACAATATGTGTTATCGGTGAAACAAAGAATCTCTTCTGAAATGTCAACAGGCTGCAGACAGCTTTCTAGAGCAAAACCTCCATTGTTCAAATCACTTTCTGGTTCCTCTGGATTTTGTTCCTCTGGTTGTTCATCACAGGATTGCATATTAATAGCTTGTTCACTTTCAGACTCACTTTCGCACAAAAGGGCATCTTTTTCATAGTTGTCAATTTCCATTAAATCTGCTTCATCATAATCATCACTTCCCATGCTGGCTTCATCACTGCTGTCATCATCAGGTAACGTTGGATCACAAAGCAATGCATCATCTCTGATAACAACATCTGTGTACTGTGGGTGAATCTGTTTGAGTTTACGCAGGGCTTCAATGAGTTTAGACCAGGTGACAGTCTGGAACAGCTGATGGCCTTTGTAGCACAGTCGTCTTTTCAGCTTGATCCTCATTACCTGTGATTGGCTTCTGAGCCTCGGTAAACAGTCAACTGTTTGTTGGACTTCAGATGGTACACACACCACATTACCACGTATGAGTCTCTGTCTGCCCTTTGGAAGTGGAATAATCTTAGCAAATGGGATGCATTTGGCAATCAGATGTCTCTCCAGAATGTTGAGATCGCACAGTTCAGCTGGAATATCCTGCAGTTCTAAACCATTGACAGCAGCAAGCCTTGGCATGCGTCCACTTTTGAGGGAACGGTGACACGTGTGACAGATATACTCCTTTTTTCTCTCAACAGGAAAGTTGCATTGATCATTACATGCTTCATCACACACATGAATAAATTTACCAGTTAGACACTGCTGAGCTACAGTTTGGTATTTTGAGTAATTTGCTCTTTTGCAGATTTTCACCTGATTAGGAAAAGAAGCTTTTAGGCAAACAGTACAAACATAAGATGGTGCTGATTTAATGTTTGATCTGAAACGAGATATGGCCTCATTCATTAAACTGTTCTCTGGATGACACTGTAAACTTTCAGCTGGTCGATGCATCTGACGATATTTTCTTTTTATGTTCACTGCACATCTGATATTATGTATCTGTCTGAAAGAAAAACTGTTCCAATATTTTACTCTCATTCGTTCTCTCATATTGTCCTTGTGCTGTTGCTGAAATTGTCTCTCTTCTCCATAACGTTTGGTGATGTAAGATCGTTTTTTCTGTTTGAATTCTTCACTTTCTTTATAAAGATTATATACATATGACTTAATGTAAGCTTTATGTTTCTCTCTGAATCTGGTACAAGTTCTGTAGGTTCTTCTTATACGCTCTTTCTGCTGTTCTCTGACTTTGGTAGACTCTCTGTATGCTCTTCTCATGCTTTCCTTCTGCTTTTCTCTGAATATAGGAGACTCTGTATATGTTCTTCTCATACGTTCCTTCTGCTTTTCTCTGAATATAGGAGACTCTGTATATGTTCTTCTCATATGTTCCTTCTGCTTGTCTCTGAATATAGGATTGTCTTTATACATCCTTATTACACGTTCTCTTTTTCTCTCTCGAATTTGAGCACTTTCTCTATAGAGCCTTCTCATTTGCTCCTTTTGTTTTTCCTTACAAACATCCCTTTCTCTATAGATCTTTCTGAAATGTTCTCTCTGTTTCTCTCTATATGTAGCATTTAGTTTATACAAATTATTTTTGTACACACGCTTCTTCTGTCTGTGATCAGGATCATGGGACTTACTGGAATTTTCCTTCCTTTGTGGTAGTTGTTCTTGGGACAATAATCTTCTCACCAGTTTTTGCCTTAAGTGTTTATTACATTTCAGCAGTTTACTTGCAATTTCCTGTGTTGTCTTAGTTGAACAGGAGGCAGTGTTTGAATCATTCTGAGGAACATAATCTGATATTATCTGAGTTTTGTCCACAGAAGATGCATTGACTTCTTTTTCTGAATAATAATCAGCAGGACAATTGTTGTCAGTAGCACTTGAATAATCCAATCTGGATGATGTAACTTCAGTGGTTAAAGTGCCGGTCATATTTTTCTGTGTTTGCTCAGTGGATGTTTGGGACTTTAATTTATGAACAGGTTCATTTAAAGCTGCTGCTGGAGCACTTGTAGCAGGTTGTCTGTTTTCGGTGGTTTGATTATTACCTCTTTGGACAGCAGCGTTTTCACTGTGAAACTCGACAGGCTGTAGCTCATAAGTGCAGGTTGGTGCGATGCTAAACATTCGGTACAAACGTTTGATCCTGTCAATCATGTCGTTAAGACGTGTGAATTTTAACATAACTGCAGTTCCACCACTTACACTTAGCGACAATGGCATTCCTGTAGACTTACGTGGGTGAGGGTCAAAGTATGCGTATTCACCTGAAGTCAGCCTACAAACTGCGATGACTGTTCCTCCCATGACTAGCAAAGCGTAGCGAAACTCTGAAGCCAAACACTGTAGTCCCTGTTCAAGGCTCGGAAGATGATCTGTACCATCAAATGTGCCATAACGAGCAAACTGAGACATGTCCACTTGATACTCGTGTCTGCGGCTGGTGACCACTGTGGGAAGCTCATCACAGGCTAGAAACACGCTGTTCACAAACCTCTTTCTGGCATCTGAATACACAGCATGGCCTTTGTCCAACACACGGTTTAGATCTGCTCTGGTAATAAATTCATCCTCGTGTAAGAATGAGAGGAAAACCAAACTGTTAGCCATGCATTGCTGATTCCGGTACTTTCCATACTTAGGAGAGGCCTGGCTTCGGGACGCACAGATGCTACTCACTGGTGGACGACTTTCACTGTTTGCAACCTGTACATGAGACGGTCCTGGAGTTTCTCCATCATGCTGCATTTGCAGTTACCTGGGGTTCAGTCTGGATTACCTGCTGTACTTTAGCATTTGGCACAGATGATGAGCAAACACCTCTCTTTACCACATCTGCATAAGACACTGCGGCTGTCTGAACGCTGCTCTGCACTTCTGGACTGGGAATACTTGTAACAGACACCTTTACCTCCTCAACGCTCTGAGAAACATTTACCTGTTCTTTCTGCTTTTGCCATCTAAGCTTCTGGGACTGCGACCTTTGACCTTTTCTTGGCATTTTATTGAAGTACAAACTGGACCTTATATGTATTTATACACAAATGTAAACAAAACTCAACCTGTAAACACTGAAAAACTAATGACACTTCAAGTTTCTATTAAATCAGAGATTTATCAGAATTGATGTAAAAGGCTGACTTAAATACAAACTCAATATAAAAGTTATTTAAAGTTCTTTGAAAACACTTTCGTCTGTTTTATTGTAGCTTTTTCAAAAACTGTATATTATTTCTTATATTTTTTTAAACCAGACTGGATAACAAATAGGTCTATACTTCTGTAATGTAATATGCAGAATAAATCTCAACAATCAATCAACAGGCTATAATAAAACTTTTAAGCTATTAAATAGACTTTGTGTAAATCTTTCAGATATTTAAAATTTAAAGCAAATATAAGGAGCTGTGATGGTGTGGTGATCAGATGACAGGCGATGGGGATTCTTCAGCTGGATGTTCTGCAGCAGTCAGGAAACAGGAAGTCTGGGTTCTCAGGGCAGCCTCTAGATGACAATTGTAACTGAATACTTACACTGAGTGACAAAAATGGGTTTGTCCTTAAATAATAATAGTATAAACTTGTAGTCAAATGTTATAGCCAGTGAAAAAGACTTGAAAAATGTATATGAATCAAATTTAATATTTATCTGAATACAGCAGTCTGAATGTATGTATTACAAAATAACCAGATTACCTTACTACAAATAAATCTCAACAAAGGTGTATATTTTATATAATTTATCCAAGTAATTGCACTTGTAAGCCAAACTATCACTGTTTATTTCAAAGTGTAATGCAAAATTAAAATGACAAATGTAGGGCTCTGTAAGTAGTTTCTACAGTGAGTTCTACTGTACTGTATATAAAACTTTTTACTTGTAATTCCCAGCAAAATGAGTGGATATGAGAGAGTTTAACGACAGGAAAGAAGGAGCAGTGAGAGCAGAGATCTCTCAGATTTCTGAAAACAGATCGTCGAAGTTGTGGTAACTTCAATTTCCAAAAACTTGGTTTCTTGTCAACCTTGGTTTCTTGTCAAACTTGGTTTCTTGTCAACACAGAGGTTTAAGCTTGTCAAAATTAGATAGAGCTCATGGCGGAGAAATGATAGAAGATAGAATCTCTTGTCAAAAAAGATGGAGCAGGGAGAGGGAGAGTGATAGGACAGACTGAATTTGCTTGTTAATGGCTTGTCAAAGATAGAGGGAGAGGGTTTTCTGCAGCAGGTCACCTGTAAGACAAAAAGGGAGTGGAATTAGGCATATTTCCAATAAACATGGCTTTCCAGTATTTTTCGGACTATAAGTCACACTTAAAATCCTTTAGTTTTCTCAAAAATCAACAGTTTACCTTATGTATTAATTCTGGCCGTGCTTACTGACCTCAACCCAATTTTATGTGCTACACGGGGCTCAAACATCTGTCAAAATGTTTTAGTATGACTTTGGAAAGCTACAAAGCTGCAGCGCTTGATGGATTGTTGGAGCATTACAGCTACAGTAGTCAGGAGCCTCGCCGAGTAATTCGTATTGTGTTTAAACATAATATTATGGTGTGTGTATGAGGACCTGGCATCTGTTTACAGATATGCGTACGAAGCAGATTTCAAAACAGACCAATCCATGAAGAATTTGACAGATTTGTGAACAGAAAAAGATTGTACACTTACAATCTTTTATTGTAAGTGTACTTGTGTATTGTGTATTGTACACAATACCCTTTTTATATGTATAAAAAGTGTATTGTTATGTGTTACCACTGAAAAATGTTGAGAGTTACTGTGAATGAGTTGAATACTTTGAGTTATGTGAATATTTGGTTAGCTGCATACGCCTTATAATCCGAAAAATACAGTACATACAGGGCTTTACATATTGAAGAGTTCCACAGTACATTATTCGATTGAACTGATTGAAAATGCTCAAAAATGGTGGTGGAACTATGCTAAAGAAACTTTTAGATTCTATTAACACAAAAAAAACAAATAGTGTCTATAACCTCAAACCAAGATGTGCTGCTACAATAAGCTACTGTAAATATCATATGGTCCAACAAAACCCACACACTGAGGTTAAAGCAGACAGTTTCAGGCCACCTGCTTAAAATGTATGAAACATCACAGGTTCCTTAATCCCCAAAGTTCTCAAATCACTGTTTCTGTGTGTACTTACCTGGGACAACAGTACATCATAATATCTGGGCACACAGAAACAGGGATTTGAGATCTGTTAACATAAAAGTAAACAATACTTTACTCAGTATGACTTTTGGCAAAATGAGAAATTTGGAGATGGATGGTTCCTACAAAGCAGTTTCTACATATTTCAGTCACATGTGGGGCATGTTTAATACACAGCCATAAGCAGTCCACGAAATATAGGACGTACTTATAATGGCTGATTTAAAGGCCAAATTAAAAATGTAGTATGACGATAATTTCTTTGTAGATCATTTAATCATAAAATACAGAAATGAGTGCTGTATCTGTGCTTTAGATTTTTTCCAGTCATCAACAAAATCTTTAATTAAAAGACTACTTCAAAGAGCAGTTTTCAGAAAGTGACTCAATTTAATGAAGAGAAAGAAGCTTTTGAAATCCACAAGGCCCTACTTGAAGACTTAATTGCACCTAAACTGCTGCTGAGCTGCTCTAATGTGAAAAAATATGCGCTGCTACAATAACCTACCGACCTCTGTAGGTCTGGAAATGTTTACACAGACTTTTCTAGGATTTGATGACTTTTGATGATCACCAATAGCTGTGCTCACTCAGACCACTACACTGAATCTCCTATAATGAGAAACGTTTCCCAGCACTGCACCTCAGAAAAACCTTTACTTACCAGACTTGAGACGATCAGATCAGCAGTCTAGAGAAAGGAAACAATTCATCAGATCACTGTTTGATGATTCAGACTGTAGAGCCTCTTCACACACAATCCAATTTACTGTGACACAAATTAACTAGTAAAATCCTCAATTACTTTAAGCTTTTTTAAGTTTACTGTAGTCTAAAGAGGAGATATTTGAACTACATGTTCTCACATGGCTATAGCAAGTGTAATAAAAACATTATTACTACAGAAATGCAAAGAATAGGCACCAATATTTGTTGGCACAAGTGCAGGATACACCAAATATTTCCTACACAGACGCCGTGTGGCTCCAACATTTTCTACAACAGGTCAGAGCTAATAAAGTGTGAAAAACCAAAACTTTTAATGTCCTTTCAGGTTAAAAACATTAAATACAAAGTAATTCTTTAAATCAGAAGCAACAGAAAAACTCATCATGTTTTGGTTAGTCTGATATGAATATGCAAATCCTAAAATACATGTAAATATTGACAAGTTACAATAACAGAGGTGCACAATGTTTTGTGATTAAAATTAAATGTCTTAAAATATTACACTAAAAAGTCCTTTCATTATACCTGTTGCTAGGAATATTTATGTATGTTGCAATGTCCCTTTTTGGCAAAATTTCTGTTTAATTGTAAAACACATTATATTCACTAAATAAGTAATAAACTAATTAAATGCACTGGCTGTAATTTACCTAAGAATGTCCACTCACACCTCTGGTTCTCTTCGTTTTTATTATTTTTTAACTGTTAAAGCTATTACTTATACTGACTCAGCCAAAATACTTCTACTGTGTTCTGACTTTAATGTAATACATCAGCAGAATTTGAGAGACAATATAAATCAATCACTGCGCAGCTCTTAAGTGTTTGAGCAACCACTTATACTGACTGCCCTAAAACACTTTCATTGTTTTTACTGCTACTTAAATCCACAAACATAAGGAGAAAATGAACAACTGTATAAAGACATCTGACATTTAACTATGTTTGGATTTGACTAACCATCAAAACAAAAAATTTAAATCATACATAAATGGGCTATTAAACTTCTGGGACATTTTCAGGGACAGTCAGACGCCCTGTGTGGGGGCTTTGCTGCTACAGGTCACAAATCCTGACTGTGTGTTTTTGCCCATCACTAAATGGAAACATATCACAAAAAGTCAAACTACTGTATGTAAGTCGTCAAATGTGCTACGCAATGACAGGTTCATACTGCTTCAGTTACAGTCACTGTTTACTTACCAGCAAAGGCAAAACCAAAGATCTCTTTCACTCTGTGTAACAAAAGAAAGCACAAAAACACAGAATGAGACAACTCAAATCAGCATCACAGTCAATACTACATCACTCTGTGTAGTCCAAAAGATTCAGTACACTTCTTTGTTTACCACAGCAACAAACAACTCACCTCTTTTTTCTACACCTTATTAAAGATTACTGTCTTCATTAAGGTAAAATGTGGTTTCATCCATTTGTAATAAGCCACACACGTTTCTCAGTTATGTGATAGCTCTATTAGTTTGGTGCTATTAGATAACACAGTAGATTTAATAAGCAATGATTTGCTACACCTAGCAATGCACACTTTATCAAATTCTGACATCACAATTTCAAAGTATGAACAATCATAAATGAAAGCTTGGATGATATATTTGTAGGCTTCAACATTTGAGTTGGTCTGCATTCAAATTCTGCTTCCTAAAAATATTATCACCTGCACACAGTATCATTTAGTATCATTTAATATGCTGTTGTTGAAATATCTACATATCATATTTATAATATTAATGGTGCACTGCTGCATTTTATTTATTTGAAGGTGGCCTTTTTTAGATTTCATTAATTTTTCACAAAGTCAGAAGTTAAACAGAGCTGCAGGTGTAGGATATATTCAAAAAAACAACCTGCACAAACAAGTGTTTGTTAAACAGTTCTTAAAATTTAACTAAAAAACTAAAATTAATTAATTTAAAAAAAAACTTCTTCTTGTTAAGAGATGTTATTATTCTTATATTATGTGTTTTATCCTCACTCTCTCTCTCCCTTCTCTTAATTAACCCACAACACAAACACACATGGGCACAGGCACCTGACTGTTTTTCTCCCGGCTTTCAGTCAGAGGCGGTAAAATGGCTCCTTTGAAGTTGCCGACCCTGCTGCTTCAGCAGCTAATCGGTGGTTCTAAAATGGCGGCTCATTACTTTACAACCTAAAGGATGAGGCCGTTTTAACTGACTGATTTGTGAAGAGGAGAACTAACTTCAGCTTCCCTAACAGACTCAGAAACACTAACAAACCGAATGAACCAAATACAACACAATAACTGTATTAAACAATCAAATGAACCATATTAATTTCACACTGGGCCTATAGCAGCTAGGCTAGGCGTTAGCGCTTAGGTTGTTAGGGCTAGCATACCAAACACTCCTTTTAAATACTAAAATTACAACGTTTCACTAAAAAAGCAGTCATTGTGTTACTTTAACATGACTTATAC
Organism: Perissodus microlepis; assembly: GCF_051167445.1. Taxonomy (NCBI): domain Eukaryota; kingdom Metazoa; phylum Chordata; class Actinopteri; order Cichliformes; family Cichlidae; genus Perissodus; species Perissodus microlepis. Next base: position 21,207,539 of record NC_140463.1, on the reverse strand, counting down.
TTAGACTGGCTTTATAAGTCACTAACAACAACTGGGTGAATCACTCAAACAGCTTATAGACATTTCATTTCAGAGAAGAGAGACAGAGAAGCAGCGCTTACCGGCAGGGATCGAGCAGAGAGTGGGCGGAGATTCAGGAGTCAGCCAGAGACGTAAAAAAAGAGGCATTCACGGGTAGTGGGAAACTTCGCCATTACACAAAATTGGCATTGAAAACGTGAAAAATATATGTAAATTTAAATATTATTATACTAGGTTTTTTTGCAACAAAAAACAACTAGCAGAAATTTAATTCTATAAGTTTAATAAATGTTTCAAACAGGATTCTTTGAATTTGAAATAATGGTTAAAAGACATAAATAAACACAAGGTCATTTTGTTAAAATGTACTGTATTATGATAGATTCATTTAACTGAATGCAGTAATAAGAACAGTCTTCTTCTGAACACCAACACCAAGGAGCTGGTGTAGGAGCTGCAGAGTCTCACCTCACTGCTCTGCAGGACTCAACAAGTTCAAGAGGTCCTTTAACCCCACTGCCATGAGACTTTAACAGTGACTCCTGACATGTTCATTGCACATTTATTTCTTTTATTCTAATACGTATTGATTGTAATCATAAGAATTCTGACCTAAATGGACTTGCACCCCTGCTGCAGTGAGGTAAAGCTGTGGCTGTCTCCAACAAGACTCTTCAGTGAAGGTTTTAAAGACAACCATCTAAACTATAGCCTTAACAGTTACACTTTCTGAAACCACATGTTAATGTAAAAATCATATTTGTAAGAAAAATCGGTTTCATAGAGTGGAAACCTGTTAATACACAAAGACTTGTTCTGAACTAGTAATTAGTGCAGGGGTGGCTTTTACACACACACACACACAGTAACAGAGAGAGAGAGAGAGAGAGATACACGCTTCAGCCAGCACATAAGCAAACACAGCACAAAAATTAGGTAAAAGTGAAAATGACTGGAGTCATAGGAAGTGTCTCTTCTTGAACACAATGAGCTGATGATGGAGTTCACCAGACCTATAACATGGTGCTGGTCACTCTGCATAGATAATAATAGATTGGATTTATATAGCGCTTTTCAAAGCACCCAAAGCGCTTTACAATGCCACTATGCATTCAGTCTCACATTCACACATTGGTGGAGGCAAGCTACAGTTGTAGCCACAGCTGTTCTGGGGATAAGATAACACAAATCCTATGATTTAGCAGAAATACTATAATTTAGGAGAAGTACTAAATTGGAACCTCAGCTTCTTCAGCTATTTTCATCTTTATATTTTCAGCTGTATCTATGACAGGCAAACGGCCTGGATCTGCTGCTCAATTTGAATCCCCCAATATGAGAGTCTGTTTACTTTTTCCCACCAAAACACCTGCACTCGTTACACACACACACACACAGTAGCATCAGCAGCAAGGGAACAGGGACTCTTAACAGTCTTGGCAGCATGTTTCTAGATATGCTAAAATTTAGTAAATATAATATACTAAAATTAAGAAGAAATACTATATTAGGCACAAATCCTATAAAAAGTAGAAATTGTATGATTAAGTATAAATACTACATTTAGTAGAAATACTATATTTTAGCACAAATACTATAAAAAGCAGAAATACTAAAATTCAGCAGAAATACTATCCATCCATCCATTCCCTACCGCTTATCCTTTTCAGAGAACATGCAAACTCCACACAGAAAGACCCCGGCCTGATGGTGGAATTGAACTCAGGACCTTCTTGCTGTGCGGCAACAGTGCTAACCACCGTGCCACCATGCTGCTCACACAAATACTATATTAAGCACAAATCCTATAAAAAGCAGAAATAGTATGATTAAGCATAAATACTACATTTAGCAGAAATACTATATTAAGCACAAATACTAGATTAGGCACAAATCCTATAAAATAGCAGAAATAGTATGATTTAGCAGAAATGCTGTATTTAGCACAAGTACCGAAAAGTAGCAGAAATACTATGATTTAGCAGAATAGTAATAACTTACAAAATTACAAATATGGACGCATATTGAAACACAAATGCACAGAGGGACACACAAACACAGGCTCTAATCCAGTCAACCAGTCCAACTATATTCAATTTAAATCTTACAATGAGATGCTGCCAAATAAGGGTAGAGTTCTCTCTCTCTCACTAAACACACACACACACACACACACACACACACACACACACACACACACACACACACACACACACACACACACACACACACACACACACACAGAGGGTGAGAGAAGTAAGTTTGTAGTTCAGTCAACCAGCCTGGGAGCTGCTGAATTTGAATCCACCAATCAGAAAGCCTGTGCACTTTTTCCCGCCAAAACAGGTGCATGCAGCACAGAGAGACACAGGATTTTTGCAGTCTATTTCTCATAATGATGACTCCCCTCAAACAAATGACCATAATTTCCTAACCGTAGGGGCTAGAACGGTCATTCTTACACTGTTTTGTTCAGAAGAGATGGGGGAATCTTCCAGTGTTGACAATTTATCATTAAAGTATGAATTATTAAAGATATTTGACTTCTAATGCACCATAACTGAGTAGAGCAAAGCAAAAACTGCCTTGACCTGCCCTCAAACAACGCTTTGTAACTCTAAATCTATTTGGAGTATCGATATCATTCTTTCACCGTAAGAGACAGCAGGCTTTGGTGAACAGTCATGGAAATTTTCAGGTCTCTGTGGAAAACCATCAAAAAGATATGACGAGAGAAAAAAGTGGTTCATTTCCAGAGTTTGAAATCTGAAGAAATCTGAGCGAAGGACGAATTTCCTACCCTCAAACAAGTCATTTCAGAATGGTAATAGGTGAGAAAGAAATTCTTGAATTGTGAGCGTCAGGAGTGTCTGAAGATATACGGGGACAAGCCTCATGTTTTAACTTCGCTTCGTTAAGGAGATATGACGATTCGAATATGCCTCTCATTACAGAAATCAAGTGGTGATTTTGAACAAGCTCTCCATTGACTTTCTATGGAGAGTTTTGAGACTTTGTGTTGGTCTGAGGAGATTTGCCAAAATTCTATAAATCTCACAACAATGATGGTGACATTTTCTGAAAGCCAGCAAAAATACCTACGTTTTGATGTATAATTTGTGGAAGTTGAGTGAAAATTGAGCAAGTAGCAAACAGTTGTTCGGACATGAAGAGAAGACTGCGAAACCCTCAGTGGCACACTGGAAGCCAAGAGCATAGCAACCATAACAACGCATGTATTTTGTGAAAAATCAAAAAGATGAAACTCAAAACTTGAAGAGGGATAAGATGAAAACGGTAACAGATATGATAAAGCTGAATCATACATGAATAGCCCAATAATTTGTGAACATTTTAAAATTTGAATGGTTGTTCTAGGCGAAAGTATGAGGAAGTAGTTAAGTTTCAAAAACGAGCAAGTTTTAGCAGAATTGCGGAAGTTTCCCATTCATTTCAATGGGACAAATTAAAGGAAAAAAGCTTAATATTTTAAAAAGTATAATAGTAATAAATAGCAAAAATCATAGCAGAAATTAGCAGAAATAGCAGAATAGTTTAAAATTTGAACGGTGAAAATAGCACAAAAATTGTGGAAGTAGTTAATCGGCGAAATACGGAGCAACTAGAAGAATAATAACTAGAAAAACTAGAAAAATTTGCATTTCCTGCGAAAATGCAGTGTGGATGCTTTAAAGCTGAAGCTGTATGCAAAAACTAGCTGAAAAAGCTGAAAAGTTGCAGAAATTGTAAAAACTTTGCAGAAGGAAAGGAACTTTGCTAAAATGGAATAACTTAGCAGAACTGCAATATCTTAGAGGAAACATAATACTTGGCAGAAATGCAATAGCATAGCAGAACTTTGCAGAAATATTGTAACTTACCAGAAACATGATAACTTCTCAAAAATACAAGAATTTAGGAGAAATAGTATAAGATAACAGAAAGAATATATTTAGCCAAAAATACTTAAACATTACGGAAACACTATGATTTAGAAAAATAGTACAACATAGAAGAAATACTGTGTTTTACCAGAGACACTGTGATGAACTATGAATATTGTCATTTTAAATTAATACTATGTTTTAGCACAAATACTATAATTTGACAGAAATACTATCATTTGGCAGAAATACTGTTTCAGCACAAATACTCTGTTTTAGCACAAATATTATAACATAGTAGAAATACAATTATATAGCAGAAATGCTATATTTAGAAAGAAAAATATAATATAGTAGAAATAGTATGATTTAGCAGAAATACTACAATATAGCATAATAACAATGATTTAGAACAAATACTATGATTGAGCAGAATAGTAATAACTTAAGTGAAAATACTGGAAAAGTAAGATGACAAGCTGAAAAAAAGAACGGAACATGGTTAAGTTCCCTCAAAACTAATTGTTGTTCACCTGTGAAAAAAAAATAAAGAAATAAAAATAAATTTAAAAAACAAGAAGGAACAGCCAACAGATACACACAAAATCAAATATGTATACACAAATGCACAGAGAGAGAGACACACGGAGGGTCTATGCCAGTCAACCAGTCTGAATATATTATATTCTTTTCCAACAATGACATGCTGCCCTAGAGAGGGTCTCTCTCTCTCTCTCTCTCTCTCTCTGTCACACAAACACACACACACACACACAAGATCCAATTCAGTCAACCAGTCTAAATATATTGAATTTAAATCGTACAATGAGATCATCGCATAAAAAGGCTTTCTCTCTCTCTCTCTCTCTCTCTCTGTCACACACACACACACACACACACACAAGATCCAATTCAGTCAACCAGTCTAAATATATTGAATTTAAATCGTACAATGAGATCATCCCATAAAAAGGCTTTGTCTCTCTCTCTCTCTGTCACACACACACACACACACACACACACACACACACACACACACACACACACACACAAGATCCAATTCAGTCAACCAGTCTAAATATATTGAATTTAAATCTTACAATGAGATCATCCCATAAAAAGGCTTTCTCTCTCTCTCTCTGTCACACACACACACACACACACACACACAAGATCCAATTCAGTCAACCAGTCTAAATATATTGAATTTAAATCGTACAATGAGATCATCGCATAAAAAGGCTTTCTCTCTCTCTCTCTCTCTCTCTCTGTCACACACACACACACACACACACACACAAGATCCAATTCAGTCAACCAGTCTAAATATATTGAATTTAAATCGTACAATGAGATCATCCCATAAAAAGGCTTTGTCTCTCTCTCTCTCTGTCACACACACACACACACACACACACACACACACACACACACAAGATCCAATTCAGTCAACCAGTCTAAATATATTGAATTTAAATCTTACAATGAGATCATCCCATAAAAAGGCTTTCTCTCTCTCTCTCTGTCACACACACACACACACACACACACACAAGATCCAATTCAGTCAACCAGTCTAAATATATTGAATTTGAATCTTACAATGAGATCATCCCATAAAAAGGCTTTCTCTCCCTCTCTCTCTCTCTCTGTCACACACACACTCACTCACTCACACACACAGAGGGAGAGAGAAGCAAGTTTCTAACTCAGTCAAGCAGCCTGGGAGCTGCTAAATTTGAATCCACCAATCAGAGAGGCTGTGCACTTTTTCCCGCCAAAACAGGTGCATGCAGCACAGAGAGACACAGGATTTTTGCAGTCTATTTCTCATAGTGAAGACTCCCCTCAAACAAATGACCATAATTTCCTAACCGTAGGGGCTAGAACGGTCATTCTTACACCGTTTTGTTCAGAAGAGATGGGGGAATCTTCAAGTGTTGACAATTTATCATTAAAATATGAATTTTTAGAAATATATGACATGGTTGACTTCTTGACTTAGAAGCCACGAATTCCCCAATATGCAAATTTGAATGCCTCAGCCCACATATATGATTGGCTGGCTGGGAAGCCATGGAGGCCCCAATATGCAAATTTGAATGCCTCAGCCCACATATATGATTGGCTGGGAAGCCTGATTTGAAAATTTGAATGTCTCAGTCCTCACAGAGGATTGGCTGCCTGGGGACCTGGCAGAAATATATAGAAATAGTATGATTAAGCATAAATACTACATTTAGTAGAAATACTATGTTTTAGCACAAATACTATAAAAAGAAGAAATACTATAATTTAGCAGAAATACTATATTAAGCACAAATCCTATAAAAAGCAGAAATACTATATTAAGCAATATAAATATCTTATAAAAATCCTATAAAAAGCAAAAATACTGTACTATGATTTGGTAGAAAAATTATAATTAATCAGAAATACTATATTTGGCACAAATCTTATAAAATAGCAGAAATAGTATGATTTAGCACAATAGTAATAACTTAAACAGAAAAATTGGAAAAGCAAAATGGACAGCTGAAAAAATGCTGAACATGCTGAGGGTCCCTCAAATATACTTGCTAAATGAAAAAAATCAGCAAAAAAATATATAACAGCCACACAATCACAAAAAATTGTCACATAAGGAAACACACATGCACAGAGAGACACACACACAAGATCCAATTCAGTCAACCAGTCTAAATATATTGAATTTAAATCTTACAATGAGATCATCCAATAAAAAGGCTTTCTCTCTCTCTCTCTCTCTCTCTCTCTGTCACACACACACACACACACACACACACACAACACCCAATTCAGTCAACCAGTCTAAATATATTGAATTTGAATCTTACAATGAGATCATCCAATAAAAAGGCTCTCTCTCTCTCTCTCTCTGTCACACACACACACACACACACACACACACACACACACACACACACACACACACACAAGATCCAATTCAGTCAACCAGTCTAAATATATTGAATTTGAATCTTACAGTGAGATCATCCAATAAAAAGGCTTTCTCTCTCTCTCTCTCTCTCTCTGTCACACACACACACACACACACACACACACACACACACACAACACCCAATTCAGTCAACCAGTCTAAATATATTGAATTTGAATCTTACAATGAGATCATCCAATAAAAAGGCTCTCTCTCTCTCTCTCTCTGTCACACACACACACACACACACACACACACACACACACACACACACACACACACACACACACACACACAAGATCCAATTCAGTCAACCAGTCTAAATATATTGAATTTGAATCTTACAATGAGATCATCCAATAAAAAGGCTTTCTCTCTCTCTCTCTCTCTCTCTGTCACACACACACACACACACACAAGATCCAATTCAGTCAACCAGTCTAAATATATTGAATTTGAATCTTACAATGAGATCATCCCATAAAAAGGCTTTCTCTCTCTCTCTCTCTCTGTCACACACACACACACACACACACACACACACACACACACACACACACACACACACACACACACACACACACACACACTCACTCACTCACTCACACACACACAGAGGGAGAGAGAAGCAAGTTTCTAACTCAGTCAGGCAGCCTAGGAGCTGCTAAATTTGAATCCACCAATCAGAGAGGCTGTGCACTTTTTCCCGCCAAAACAGGTGCACGCAGCACAGAGAGACACACAGGATTTTTGCAGTGTATTTCTCATAGTGAAGACTCCCCTCAAACAAATGACCATAATTTCCTAACCGTAGGGGCTAGAACGGTCATTCTTACACCGTTTTGTTCAGAAGAGATTGGGGAATCTTCAAGTGTTGACAATTTATCATTAAAATATGAATTTTTAGAGATATATGACATGGTTGACTTCTTGACTTAGAAGCCACGAATTCCCCAATATGCAAATTTGAATGCCTCAGCCCACATATATGATTGGCTGGCTGGGAAGCCGTGCAGGCCCTGATTTGTGGATTTGAATGCCTCAGCCCACATATATGATTGGCTGGGAAGCCTGATTTGAAAATTTGAATGTCTCAGTCCTCACAGAGGATTGGCTGCCTGGGGACCTGGCAGAAATATATAGAAATAGTATGATTAAGCATAAATACTACATTTAGTAGAAATACTATGTTTTAGCACAAATAGTATAAAAGGAAGAAATACTATAATTTAGCAGAAATACTATATTAAGCACAAATCCTATAAAAAGCAGAAATACTATATTAAGCAATATAAATATCCTATAAAAATCCTATAAAAAGCAAAAATACTGTACTATGATTTGGTAGAAAAATTATAATTAATCAGAAATACTATATTTGGCACAAATCTTATAAAATAGCAGAAATAGTATGATTTAGCACAATAGTAATAACTTAAAAAGAAAAATTGGAAAAGCAAAATGGACAGCTGAAAAAATGCTGAACATGCTGAGGGTCCCTCAAATATACTTGCTAAATGAAAAACATCAGCAAAAAAATATATAACAGCCACACAATCACAAAAAATTGTCACATAAGGAAACACACATGCACAGAGAGACACACACACAAGATCCAATTCAGTCAACCAGTCTAAATATATTGAATTTGAATCTTACAATGAGATCATCCCATAAAAAGGCTTTCTCTCTCTCTCTGTCTCTCTCTCTCTGTAGCACACACACACACACACACACACACACATACACACACATGGAGAGAGAAGCAAGTTTTCAATCAAGCAGCCTGGGAGCTGCTGAATTTGAATCCACCAATCAGAGAGCCTGTGCACTTTTTCCCGCCAAAACAGGTGCATGCAGCACAGAGAGACACAGGATTTTTGCAGTCTATTTCTCATAGTGACGACTCCCCTCAAACAAATGACCATAATTTCCTAACCGTAGGGGCTAGAACGGTCATTCTTACACCGTTTTGTTCAGAAGAGATGGGGGAATCTTCAAGTGTTGACAATTTATCATTAAAATATGAATTATTAAAGATATTTGACTTGTAATGCACCATAACTGAGTAGAGGCGAAGCAAAAACCTCCTTGACCTGCCCTCAAACAACGCTTTCTAACTCTAAATCTATTTGGAGTATCGATATCATTCTTTCACCGTAAGAGACAGCAGGCTTTGGTGAACAGTCATGGAAATTTTCAGGTCTGGTCTCTGTGGAAAACCGTCAAAAAGATATGACGAGAGAAAAAAGTGGTTCATTTCCAGAGTTTGAAATCTGAAGAAATCTGAGCGAAGGACGAATTTCCGACCCTCAAACAAGTCCAACTCATCTCAGAACGGTAATAGGTGAGAAAAAAATTCTTGAATTGTGAGCGTCAGGAGTGTCTGAAGATATACGGGGACAAGCCTCATGTTTGAACTTCGATTCGTTAAGGAGATATGACGATTCGAATATGCCTCTCATTACAGAAATCAAGCGGTGATTTTGAACAAACTCTCCATTGACTTTCTATGGAGAGTTTTGAGACCTTGTGTTGGTCTGAGGAGATTTGCCAAAATTTTATAAATCCCACAACAATGATAGTGACATTTTCTGAAAGCCAGCAAAAATACCTACGTTTTGATGTATAATTTGTGGAAGTTGAGTGAAAATTGAGCAAGTAGCAAGAAGTTGTTCGGACATGAAGAGAAGACTGCGAAACCCTCAGTGGCACACTGGAAGCCAAGAGCATAGCAACCATAACAACGCATGTATTTTGTGAAAAATCAAAAAGATGAAACTCAAAACTTGAAGAGGGATAAGATGAAAACGGTAACAGATATGAAAAAGCTGAATCATACATGAATAGCCCAATAATTTGTGAACATTTTAAAATTTGAATGGTTGTTCTAGGCGAAAGTATGAGGAAGTAGTTAAGTTTCAAAAACGAGCAAGTTTTAGCAGAATTGCAGAAATTTCCCATTCATTTCAATGGGACAAATTAAAGGAAAAAAGCTTAATATTTTAAAAAGTATAATAGCAGAAAATACCAAAAGTCATAGCAGTCATTAGCAGAAATAGCAGAATAGTTTAAAATTTGAATGGTGAAAATCGGACAAAAATTGTGGAAGTAGTTAATCGGCGAAATACGGAGCAACTAGAAGAACTAGAAAAATTTGCATTTCCTGCGAAAATGCAGTGTGGATGCTTTAAAGCTGAAGCTGTATGCAAAAAGTAGCTGAAAAAGCTGAAAAGTTGCAGAAATTGTAAAAACTTTGCAGAAGCAAAGGAACTTTGCGAAAATGGAATAACTTAGCAGAACTGCAATATCTTAGAGGAAACATAATACTTGGCAGAAATACAATAGCATAGCAGAACTTAGCAGAAATATTGTAACTTACCAGAAACATGATAACTTCTCAAAAATACAAGAATTTAGGAGAAATAGTATAAGATAACAGAAAGAATATATTTAGCCAAAAATACTTAAGCATTACAGAAACACTATGATTTAGAAAAATAGTACAACAAAGCAGAAATGCTGTGATTTACCAGAGACACTGTCATGAACTATGAATGTTGTCATTTTAAATTAATACTATGTTTTAGCACAAATACTCTGGTTGAGCACAAATATTATAACATAGCAGAAATACAATTATATAGCAGAAATGCTATATTTAGAAAGAAAAATATAATATAGTAGAAATAGTATGATTTAGCAGAAATACTACAATATAGCATAATAACAATGATTTAGAACAAATACTATGATTGAGCAGAATAGTAATAA
>NC_140463.1:20926898-21186898 GCF_051167445.1 Perissodus microlepis | reverse complement strand
TGTATTAATTTGTAGGGAAAAAAACCGGTAGACTAAGGTGGAATCGAACCCACGACGTTTGGGTCGCAGACCCGTGTCATTACCAACTGCGCCACTGGGAAAGAGAGCGGGCGCCTTGAAAGACAGGGTGATGAGCAGTCAGAATTAGATCGCGGTGAGAGGCAAAAAGCGCCGTTTTTTGGACTTACAAAACGTTGTATAACTCAAAAACTAGGTGGACTAGAAGCATAATTCTTGTACTGGCTGAATCAGCGGACTTTGGTGTACTTTGACCGCGATTTTCATTGCTCTCTGTACATCTGTCGCTGAGATATGACGAGAGAAGAAACGGCAGACCTCAGATATGATTGGCTGGCTGGGAAGCCGTGCAGGATTTTTGCAGTCTATTTCTCATAATGACGACTCCCCTCAAACAAATGACCATAATTTCCTAACCGTAGGGGCTAGAACGGTCATTCTTACACCGTTTTGTTCAGAAGAGATGGGGGAATCTTCAAGTGTTGACAATTTATCATTAAAATATGAATTTTTAGAGATATATGACATGGATGACTTGTTGACTTAGAAGCCACGAATTCCCCAATATGCAAATTTGAATGCCTCAGCCCACATATATGATTGGCTGGCTGGGAAGCCGTGCAGGCCCTGATTTGTGGATTTGAATTCCTCAGCCCTCAGATATGATTGGCTGGCTTAGAAGCCATGAAGGCCCCAATATGCAAATTTGAATGCCTCAGCCCACATATATGATTGGCTGGGAAGCCGTGCAGGCCCGGTTTTGAAAATTTGAATGTCTCAGTCCTCACATAGGATTGGCTGCCTGGGGACCTGGCAGAAATATATAGAAATAGTATGATTAAGCATAAATACTACATTTAGCAGAAATACTATATTAAGCACAAATCCAATAAAAAGCAGAAATACTATATTAAGCACAAATACTATAAAAAGCAGAAATACTATATTAAGCACAAATACTATAAAAAGCAGAAATACTGTACTATGATTTGGGAGAAAAACTATAATTATTAGAAATACTATATTTGGTAGAAATACTATGTTTTGGCAGAAATACTATATTTACCTCAAATCCTATAAAATAGCAGAAATAGTATGATTTAGCAGAAATACTGTATTTAGCACAAGTACCAAAAAGTAGCAGAAATACTATGATTGAGCAGAAGTACCAAGATGTAGTAAAAGTACTTTGATTTAACAGAAATACAATTATGGAGGAGTAATACTTTAAAATGGGAGAAATATTGATACACACACACATACACAGAGCCTAAAGGGAAGAGTATTTGTGCCATGGAGTGTTAACAAGAATGTGAGGTCCATATTAGAAAAGCTGGTAAAATGCTAAAAGTTTGCATAATTGTAATAAATGATGAATATGAATTACTGGTCTGTGATAGTGTATTAATTTGTAGGGAAAAAAACCGGTAGACTAAGGTGGAATCGAACCCACGACGTTTGGGTCGCAGACCCGTGTCATTACCAACTGCGCCACTGGGAAAGAGAGCGGGCGCCTTGAAAGACAGGGTGATGAGCAGTCAGAATTAGATCGCGGTGAGAGGCAAAAAGCGCCGTTTTTTGGACTTACAAAACGTTGTGTAACTCAAAGACTAGGTGGACTAGAAGCATAATTCTTGTACTAGCTGAATCAGCGGACTTTGGTGTACTTTGACCGCGATTTTCATTGCTCTCTGTACATCTGTCGCTGAGATATGACGAGAGAAGAAACGGCAGACCTCAGATATGATTGGCTGGCTGGGAAGCCGTGCAGGATTTTTGCAGTCTATTTCTCATAGTGACGACTCCCCTCAAACAAATGACCATAATTTCCTAACCGTAGGGGCTAGAACGGTCATTCTTACACCGTTTTGTTCAGAAGAGATTGGGGAATCTTCAAGTGTTGACAATTTATCATTAAAATATGAATTTTTAGAGATATATGACATGGATGACTTGTTGACTTAGAAGCCACGAATTCCCCAATATGCAAATTTGAATGCCTCAGCCCACATATATGATTGGCTGGCTGGGAAGCCGTGCAGGCCCTGATTTGTGGATTTGAATTCCTCAGCCCTCAGATATGATTGGCTGGCTTAGAAGCCATGAAGGCCCCAATATGCAAATTTGAATGCCTCAGCCCACATATATGATTGGCTGGGAAGCCGTGCAGGCCCGGATTTGAAAATTTGAATGTCTCAGTCCTCACAGAGGATTGGCTGCCTGGGGACCTGGCAGAAATATATAGAAATAGTATGATTAAGCATAAATACTACATTTAGTAGAAATACTATGTTTTAGCACAAATACTATAAAAAGAAGAAATACTATAATTTAGCAGAAATACTATATTAAGCACAAATCCTATAAAAAGCAGAAATACTATATTAAGCACAAATCCTATAAAAAGCAGAAATACTATATTAAGCAATATAAATATCCTATAAAAATCCTATAAAAAGCAAAAATACTGTACTATGATTTGGTAGAAAAATTATAATTAATCAGAAATACTATATTTGGCACAAATCTTATAAAATAGCAGAAATAGTATGATTTAGCACAATAGTAATAACTTAAACAGAAAAATTGGAAAAGCAAAATGGACAGCTGAAAAAATGCTGAACATGCTGAGGGTCCCTAAAATATACTTGTTAAATGAAAAAAAATGGCAAAAAAAAATATAACAGCCCCACAATCACAAATATGGAAACACACATGCACAGAGAGACACACACACAAGATCCAATTCAGTCAACCAGTCTAAATATATTGAATTTGAATCTTACAATGAGATCATCCCATAAAAAGGCTTTCTCTCTCTCTCTCTCTCTCTCTCTCTCTCTCTCTATCACACACACACACACACACACACAAGATCCAATTCGGTCAACCAGTCTAAATATATTGAATTTAAATCTTACAATGAGATCATCCCATAAAAAGGCTCTCTCTCTCTCTATCTCTCTCTCTCTCTCTCTCTCTGTCTCTCTCTCTCTCTGTCACACACACACACACACACACACACAAACACAAGATCCAATTCGGTCAACCAGTCTAAATATATTGAATTTAAATCTTACAATGAGATCATCCCATAAAAAGGCTCTCTCTCTCTCTCTCTCTCTGTCACACACACACACACACACACACACACACACACACACACACAAGATCCAATTCAGTCAACCAGTCTAAATATATTGAATTTGAATCTTACAATGAGATCATCCCATAAAAAGACTCTCTCTCTCTCTCTCTCTCTCTCTCTCTGTCACACAAACACACACACACACACTCACACTCACTCACACACACACTCACACACACACAGGGAGAGAGAAGTATGTTTCTAGGTCAAAGCCTGGGAGCTACTGAATTTGAATCCACCAATCAGAGAGCCTGTGCACTTTTTCCCGCCAAAACAGGTGCATGCAGCACAGAGAGACACAGGACTTTTGCAGTCTATTTCTCATAGTGACGACTCCCCTCAAACAAATGACCATAATTTCCTAACCGTAGGGGCTAGAACGGTCATTCTTACACCGTTTTGTTCAGAAGAGATGGGGGAATCTTCCAGTGTTGACAATTTATCATTAAAATATGAATTATTAAAGATATTTGACTTCTAATGCACCATAACTGAGTAGAGCGAAGCAAAAACTGCCTTGACCTGCCCTCAAACAACGCTTTTTAACTCTAAATCTATTTGGAGTATCGATATCATTCTTTCACCGTAAGAGACAGCAGGCTTTGGTGAACAGTCATGGAAATTTTCAGGTCTCTGTGGAAATCCATCAAAAAGATATGACGAGAGAAAAAAGTGGTTCATTTCCAGAGTTTGAAATCTGAAGAAATCTGAGCGAAGGACGAATTTCCTACCCTCAAACAAGTCCAACTCATTTCAGAACGGTAATAGGTGAGAAAAAAATTCTTGAATTGTGAGCGTCAGGAGTGTCTGAAGATATACGGGGACAAGCCTCATGTTTTAACTTCGCTTCGTTAAGGAGATATGACGATTCGAATATGCCTCTCATTACAGAAATCCAGCGGTGATTTTGAACAAACTCTCCATTGACTTTCTATGGAGAGTTTTGAGACTTTGTGTTGGTCTGAGGAGATTTGCGAAAATTCTGTAAATTCCACAACAATGATAGTGACATTTTCTGAAAGCCAGCAAAAATACCTACATTTTGATGTATAATTTGTGGAAGTTGAGTGCAAATTGAGCAAGTAGCAAACAGTTGTTCGGACATGAAGAGAAGACTGCTAAACCTAGAGTGGCACACTGGAAGCCAAGTGCATAGCAACCATAACAACGCATGTATTTTGTGAAAAATCCAAATTTTGCAACTCAAAACTTTAAGAGGCATAAAAGTAAAACGGTAAAAGATTTGAAAAAGCTGATTTATACCTGAATAGCCCAATAATTTGTGAACATTTTAAAGTTTGAATGGTTGTTCTACGTGAAAATATGAGGAAGTAGTTAAGTTGCAAAAACAAGAAAGTTTTAGCAGAATTCCCATTCATTTCAATGGGACAAATTAAAGGAAAAAAGTGGAATATTTTAAAAAGTATAATAGTGAAAAATACCAAAATACATAGCCGGAAAGAGCAAAAATAGCAGAATAGTTTAAAATTTGAACGGTGAAAATCGGCTGAAAACTGTGGAAGTAGTTCAACGGCGAAAAGTGTACGGAAACACCAAGAATAATAATAATAATAATAATAATAACTAGAAAAATTTGCATTTCCTGCGAAAATGCAGTGTGGATGCTTTAAAGCTGAAGCTGTATGCAAAAAGTAGCTGAAAAAGCTGAAAAGTTGCAGAAATTGTAAAAACTTTGCAGAAGCAAAGGAACTTTGCGAAAATGGAATAACTTAGCAGAACTGCAATATCTTAGAGGAAACATAATACTTGGCAGAAATACAATAGCATAGCAGAACTTAGCAGAAATATTGTAACTTACCAGAAACATAATAACTTCTCAAAAATACAAGAATTTAGGAGAAATAGTATAAGTTAACAGAAAGAATATATTTAGCCAAAAATACTGAAGCATTACAGAAACACTATGATTTAGAAAAATAGTACAACAGAGCAGAAATACTGTGATTTACCAGAGACACTGTGATGAACTATGAATATTGTCATTTTGAATTAATACTGTGTTTTAGCACAAATACTATAATTTGACAGAAATACTATCATTTGGCAGAAATACTATGTTTCAGCACAAATACTCTGGTTTAGCACAAATATTATAACATAGCAGAAATATAATTATATAGCAGAAATGCTATATTTAGAAAGAAAAATATAATATAGTAGAAATACTATGATTTAGCAGAAATACTGTAATCAGCACATATACTGTAACATGACAGAAATTCCTCCACTTAGTAGTAATACTATAACATAACACAAATGTTATGATTTGGCACAAAAACCATGATTTGGCAAAAATACTATGATTTAGCAGAAATACTATGATTGAGCAGAAGTACTAAGATGTAGTAAAAGTACTTTGATTTAACAGAAATACAATTATGGAGGAGTAATACTTTAAAATGGGAGAAATATTGATACACACACACATACACAGAGCCTAAAGGGAAGAGTATTTGTGCCATGGAGTGTTAACAAGAATGTGAGGTCCATATTAGAAAAGCTGGTAAAATGCTAAAAGTTTGCATAATTGTAATAAATGATGAATATGAATTACTGGTCTGTGATAGTGTATTAATTTGTAGGGAAAAAAACCAGTAGACTAAGGTGGAATCAAACCCACGACGTTTGGGTCGCAGACCCATGTCATTACCAACTGCGCCACTGGGAAAGAGAGAGGGTGCCTTGAAAAACAGGGTGATGAGCAGTCAGAATTAGATCGCGGTGAGAGGCAAAAAGCGCCGTTTTTTGGAGTTACAAAACGTTGTGAAACTCAAAGACTAGGTGGACTAGAAGCATAATTCTTGTACTGGCTGAATCAGCGGACTTTGGTGTACTTTGACCGCGATTTTCATTGCTCTCTGTACATCTGTCGCTGAGATATGACGAGAGAAGAAACGGCAGACCTCAGATATGATTGGCTGGCTGGGAAGCCGTGCAGGATTTTTGCAGTCTATTTCTCATAGTGACGACTCCCCTCAAACAAATGACCATAATTTCCTAACCGTAGGGGCTAGAACGGTCATTCTTACACCGTTTTGTTCAGAAGAGATTGGGGAATCTTCAAGTGTTGACAATTTATCATTAAAATATGAATTTTTAGAGATATATGACATGGATGACTTGTTGACTTAGAAGCCACGAATTCCCCAATATGCAAATTTGAATGCCTCAGCCCACATATATGATTGGCTGGCTGGGAAGCCGTGCAGGCCCTGATTTGTGGATTTGAATTCCTCAGCCCTCAGATATGATTGGCTGGCTTAGAAGCCATGAAGGCCCCAATATGCAAATTTGAATGCCTCAGCCCACATATATGATTGGCTGGGAAGCCGTGCAGGCCTGGATTTGAAAATTTGAATGTCTCAGTCCTCACAGAAGATTGGCTGCCTGGGGACCTGGCAGAAATATATAGAAATAGTATGATTAAGCATAAATACTACATTTAGTAGAAATACTATGTTTTAGCACAAATACTATAAAAAGAAGAAATACTATAATTTAGCAGAAATACTATATTAAGCACAAATCCTATAAAAAGCAGAAATACTATATTAAGCAATATAAATATCCTATAAAAATCCTATAAAAAGCAAAAATACTGTACTATGATTTGGTAGAAAAATTATAATTAATCAGAAATACTATATTTGGCACAAATCTTATAAAATAGCAGAAATAGTATGATTTAGCACAATGGTAATAACTTAAACAGAAAAATTGGAAAAGCAAAATGGACAGCTGAAAAAAGGGTGAGAGAAGTCAGTTTCTAGCTCAGTCAAGCAGGCTGGGAGCTGCTGAATTTGAATCCACCAATCAGAGAGCCTGTGCACTTTTTCCCGCCAAAACAGGTGCACGCAGCACAGAGAGACACAGGATTTTTGCAGTCTATTTCTCATAATGACGACTCCCCTCAAACAAATGACCATAATTTCCTAACCGTAGGGGCTAGAACGGTCATTCTTACACCGTTTTGTTCAGAAGAGATGGGGGAATCTTCAAGTGTTGACAATTTATCATTAAAATATGAATTTTTAGAGATATATGATATGGATGACTTGTTGACTTAGAAGCCACGAATTCCCCAATATGCAAATTTGAATGCCTCAGCCCACATATATGATTGGCTGGCTGGGAAGCCGTGCAGGCCCTGATTTGTGGATTTGAATTCCTCAGCCCTCAGATATGATTGGCTGGCTTAGAAGCCATGAAGGCCCCAATATGCAAATTTGAATGCCTCAGCCCACATATATGATTGGCTGGGAAGCCGTGCAGGCCCTGATTTGAAAATTTGAATGTCTCGGTCCTCACAGAGGATTGGCTGCCTGGGGACCTGGCAGAAATATATAGAAATAGTATGATTAAGCATAAATACTACATTTAGTAGAAATACTATGTTTTAGCACAAATACTATAAAAAGAAGAAATACTATAATTTAGCAGAAATACTATATTAAGCACAAATCCTATAAAAAGCAGAAATACTATATTAAGCACAAATCCTATAAAAAGCAGAAATACTATATTAAGCAATATAAATATCCTATAAAAATCCTATAAAAAGCAAAAATACTGTACTATGATTTGGTAGAAAAATTATAATTAATCAGAAATACTATATTTGGCACAAATCTTATAAAATAGCAGAAATAGTATGATTTAGCACAATAGTAATAACTTAAACAGAAAAATTGGAAAAGCAAAATGGACAGCTGAAAAAATGCTGAACATGCTGAGGGTCCCTAAAATATACTTGTTAAATGAAAAAAAATGGCAAAAAAAAATATAACAGCCCCACAATCACAAATATGGAAACACACATGCACAGAGAGACACACACACAAGATCCAATTCAGTCAACCAGTCTAAATATATTGAATTTGAATCTTACAATGAGATCATCCCATAAAAAGGCTTTCTCTCTCTCTCTCTCTCTCTCTCTCTCTCTCTCTCTCTCTCTCTCTCTCTCTGTCACACACACACACACACACACACACAAGATCCAATTCGGTCAACCAGTCTAAATATATTGAATTTAAATCTTACAATGAGATCATCCCATAAAAAGGCTCTCTCTCTCTCTATCTCTCTCTCTCTCTCTCTCTCTGTCTCTCTCTCTCTCTGTCACACACACACACACACACACACAAACACAAGATCCAATTCGGTCAACCAGTCTAAATATATTGAATTTAAATCTTACAATGAGATCATCCCATAAAAAGGCTCTCTCTCTCTCTCTCTCTCTCTCTCTCTCTCTCTCTGTCACACACACACACACACACACACACACACACACACACACACACACACACACACACACACAAGATCCAATTCAGTCAACCAGTCTAAATATATTGAATTTGAATCTTACAATGAGATCATCCCATAAAAAGACTCTCTCTCTCTCTCTCTCTCTCTCTCTCTCTCTCTCTCTCTCTGTCACACAAACACACACACACACACACACACACACACACTCACACTCACACACACACTCACACACACACAGGGAGAGAGAAGTATGTTTCTAGGTCAAAGCCTGGGAGCTACTGAATTTGAATCCACCAATCAGAGAGCCTGTGCACTTTTTCCCGCCAAAACAGGTGCATGCAGCACAGAGAGACACAGGACTTTTGCAGTCTATTTCTCATAGTGACGACTCCCCTCAAACAAATGACCATAATTTCCTAACCGTAGGGGCTAGAACGGTCATTCTTACACCGTTTTGTTCAGAAGAGATGGGGGAATCTTCCAGTGTTGACAATTTATCATTAAAATATGAATTATTAAAGATATTTGACTTCTAATGCACCATAACTGAGTAGAGCGAAGCAAAAACTGCCTTGACCTGCCCTCAAACAACGCTTTTTAACTCTAAATCTATTTGGAGTATCGATATCATTCTTTCACCGTAAGAGACAGCAGGCTTTGGTGAACAGTCATGGAAATTTTCAGGTCTCTGTGGAAATCCATCAAAAAGATATGACGAGAGAAAAAAGTGGTTCATTTCCAGAGTTTGAAATCTGAAGAAATCTGAGCGAAGGACGAATTTCCTACCCTCAAACAAGTCCAACTCATTTCAGAACGGTAATAGGTGAGAAAAAAATTCTTGAATTGTGAGCGTCAGGAGTGTCTGAAGATATACGGGGACAAGCCTCATGTTTGAACTTCGCTTCGTTAAGGAGATATGACGATTCGAATATGCCTCTCATTACAGAAATCCAGCGGTGATTTTGAACAAACTCTCCATTGACTTTCTATGGAGAGTTTTGAGACTTTGTGTTGGTCTGAGGAGATTTGCGAAAATTCTGTAAATTCCACAACAATGATAGTGACATTTTCTGAAAGCCAGCAAAAATACCTACATTTTGATGTATAATTTGTGGAAGTTGAGTGCAAATTGAGCAAGTAGCAAACAGTTGTTCGGACATGAAGAGAAGACTGCGAAACCTAGAGTGGCACACTGGAAGCCAAGTGCATAGCAACCATAACAACGCATGTATTTTGTGAAAAATCCAAATTTTGCAACTCAAAACTTTAAGAGGCATAAAAGTAAAACGGTAAAAGATTTGAAAAAGCTGATTTATACCTGAATAGCCCAATAATTTGTGAACATTTTAAAGTTTGAATGGTTGTTCTACGTGAAAATATGAGGAAGTAGTTAAGTTGCAAAAACAAGAAAGTTTTAGCAGAATTCCCATTCATTTCAATGGGACAAATTAAAGGAAAAAAGTGGAATATTTTAAAAAGTATAATAGTGAAAAATACCAAAATACATAGCCGGAAAGAGCAAAAATAGCAGAATAGTTTAAAATTTGAACGGTGAAAATCGGCTGAAAACTGTGGAAGTAGTTCAACGGCGAAAAGTGTACGGAAACACCAAGAATAATAATAATAATAATAATAATAATAAAGAATAAAGAGAAACAGGAAAACAATAGTGTGGATGCCTTAAAGCATCCACACAATAAAGAATAAAGAGAAACAGGAAAACAATAGTGTGGATGCCTTAAAGCATCCACACAACTAGAAAAATTTGCATTTCCTGCGAAAATGCAGTGTGGATGCTTTAAAGCTGAAGCTGTATGCAAAAAGTAGCTGAAAAAGCTGAAAAGTTTCAGAAATTGTAAAAACTTTGCAGAAGCAAAGGAACTTTGCGAAAATGGAATAACTTAGCAGAACTGCAATATCTTAGAGGAAACATAATACTTGGCAGAAATACAATAGCATAGCAGAACTTAGCAGAAATATTGTAACTTACCAGAAACATGATAACTTCTCAAAAATACAAGAATTTAGGAGAAATAGTATAAGATAACAGAAAGAATATATTTAGCCAAAAATACTGAAGCATTACAGAAACACTATGATTTAGAAAAATAGTACAACAGAGCAGAAATACTGTGATTTACCAGAGACACTGTGATGAACTATGAATATTGTCATTTTGAATTAATACTGTGTTTTAGCACAAATACTATAATTTGACAGAAATACTATCATTTGGCAGAAATACTATGTTTCAGCACAAATACTCTGGTTTAGCACAAATATTATAACATAGCAGAAATATAATTATATAGCAGAAATGCTATATTTAGAAAGAAAAATATAATATAGTAGAAATACTATGATTTAGCAGAAATACTGTAATCAGCACATATACTGTAACATGACAGAAATTCCTCCACTTAGTAGTAATACTATAACATAACACAAATGTTATGATTTGGCACAAAAACCATGATTTGGCAAAAATACTATGATTTAGCAGAAATACTATGATTGAGCAGAAGTACTAAGATGTAGTAAAAGTACTTTGATTTAACAGAAATACAATTATGGAGGAGTAATACTTTAAAATGGGAGAAATATTGATACACACACACATACACAGAGCCTAAAGGGAAGAGTATTTGTGCCATGGAGTGTTAACAAGAATGTGAGGTCCATATTAGAAAAGCTGGTAAAATGCTAAAAGTTTGCATAATTGTAATAAATGATGAATATGAATTACTGGTCTGTGATAGTGTATTAATTTGTAGGGAAAAAAACCAGTAGACTAAGGTGGAATCGAACCCACGACGTTTGGGTCGCAGACCCGTGTCATTACCAACTGCGCCACTGGGAAAGAGAGAGGGTGCCTTGAAAAACAGGGTGATGAGCAGTCAGAATTAGATCGCGGTGAGAGGCAAAAAGCGCCGTTTTTTGGAGTTACAAAACGTTGTGAAACTCAAAGACTAGGTGGACTAGAAGCATAATTCTTGTACTGGCTGAATCAGCGGACTTTGGTGTACTTTGACCGCGATTTTCATTGCTCTCTGTACATCTGTCGCTGAGATATGACGAGAGAAGAAACGGCAGACCTCAGATATGATTGGCTGGCTGGGAAGCCGTGCAGGATTTTTGCAGTCTATTTCTCATAGTGACGACTCCCCTCAAACAAATGACCATAATTTCCTAACCGTAGGGGCTAGAACGGTCATTCTTACACCGTTTTGTTCAGAAGAGATTGGGGAATCTTCAAGTGTTGACAATTTATCATTAAAATATGAATTTTTAGAGATATATGACATGGATGACTTGTTGACTTAGAAGCCACGAATTCCCCAATATGCAAATTTGAATGCCTCAGCCCACATATATGATTGGCTGGCTGGGAAGCCGTGCAGGCCCTGATTTGTGGATTTGAATTCCTCAGCCCTCAGATATGATTGGCTGGCTTAGAAGCCATGAAGGCCCCAATATGCAAATTTGAATGCCTCAGCCCACATATATGATTGGCTGGGAAGCCGTGCAGGCCTGGATTTGAAAATTTGAATGTCTCAGTCCTCACAGAAGATTGGCTGCCTGGGGACCTGGCAGAAATATATAGAAATAGTATGATTAAGCATAAATACTACATTTAGTAGAAATACTATGTTTTAGCACAAATACTATAAAAAGAAGAAATACTATAATTTAGCAGAAATACTATATTAAGCACAAATCCTATAAAAAGCAGAAATACTATATTAAGCAATATAAATATCCTATAAAAATCCTATAAAAAGCAAAAATACTGTACTATGATTTGGTAGAAAAATTATAATTAATCAGAAATACTATATTTGGCACAAATCTTATAAAATAGCAGAAATAGTATGATTTAGCACAATGGTAATAACTTAAACAGAAAAATTGGAAAAGCAAAATGGACAGCTGAAAAAAGGGTGAGAGAAGTCAGTTTCTAGCTCAGTCAAGCAGGCTGGGAGCTGCTGAATTTGAATCCACCAATCAGAGAGCCTGTGCACTTTTTCCCGCCAAAACAGGTGCACGCAGCACAGAGAGACACAGGATTTTTGCAGTCTATTTCTCATAATGACGACTCCCCTCAAACAAATGACCATAATTTCCTAACCGTAGGGGCTAGAACGGTCATTCTTACACCGTTTTGTTCAGAAGAGATGGGGGAATCTTCAAGTGTTGACAATTTATCATTAAAATATGAATTTTTAGAGATATATGATATGGATGACTTGTTGACTTAGAAGCCACGAATTCCCCAATATGCAAATTTGAATGCCTCAGCCCACATATATGATTGGCTGGCTGGGAAGCCGTGCAGGCCCTGATTTGTGGATTTGAATTCCTCAGCCCTCAGATATGATTGGCTGGCTTAGAAGCCATGAAGGCCCCAATATGCAAATTTGAATGCCTCAGCCCACATATATGATTGGCTGGGAAGCCGTGCAGGCCCTGATTTGAAAATTTGAATGTCTCGGTCCTCACAGAGGATTGGCTGCCTGGGGACCTGGCAGAAATATATAGAAATAGTATGATTAAGCATAAATACTACATTTAGTAGAAATACTATGTTTTAGCACAAATACTATAAAAAGAAGAAATACTATAATTTAGCAGAAATACTATATTAAGCACAAATCCTATAAAAAGCAGAAATACTATATTAAGCACAAATCCTATAAAAAGCAGAAATACTATATTAAGCAATATAAATATCCTATAAAAATCCTATAAAAAGCAAAAATACTGTACTATGATTTGGTAGAAAAATTATAATTAATCAGAAATACTATATTTGGCACAAATCTTATAAAATAGCAGAAATAGTATGATTTAGCACAATAGTAATAACTTAAACAGAAAAATTGGAAAAGCAAAATGGACAGCTGAAAAAATGCTGAACATGCTGAGGGTCCCTAAAATATACTTGTTAAATGAAAAAAAATGGCAAAAAAAAATATAACAGCCCCACAATCACAAATATGGAAACACACATGCACAGAGAGACACACACACAAGATCCAATTCAGTCAACCAGTCTAAATATATTGAATTTGAATCTTACAATGAGATCATCCCATAAAAAGGCTTTCTCTCTCTCTCTCTCTCTCTCTCTCTCTCTCTCTCTCTCTCTCTCTCTCTCTGTCACACACACACACACACACACACACAAGATCCAATTCGGTCAACCAGTCTAAATATATTGAATTTAAATCTTACAATGAGATCATCCCATAAAAAGGCTCTCTCTCTCTCTATCTCTCTCTCTCTCTCTCTCTCTGTCTCTCTCTCTCTCTGTCACACACACACACACACACACACAAACACAAGATCCAATTCGGTCAACCAGTCTAAATATATTGAATTTAAATCTTACAATGAGATCATCCCATAAAAAGGCTCTCTCTCTCTCTCTCTCTCTCTCTCTCTCTCTCTCTGTCACACACACACACACACACACACACACACACACACACACACACACACACACACACACACACACAAGATCCAATTCAGTCAACCAGTCTAAATATATTGAATTTGAATCTTACAATGAGATCATCCCATAAAAAGACTCTCTCTCTCTCTCTCTCTCTCTCTCTCTCTCTCTCTCTCTCTGTCACACAAACACACACACACACACACACACACACACACTCACACTCACACACACACTCACACACACACAGGGAGAGAGAAGTATGTTTCTAGGTCAAAGCCTGGGAGCTACTGAATTTGAATCCACCAATCAGAGAGCCTGTGCACTTTTTCCCGCCAAAACAGGTGCATGCAGCACAGAGAGACACAGGACTTTTGCAGTCTATTTCTCATAGTGACGACTCCCCTCAAACAAATGACCATAATTTCCTAACCGTAGGGGCTAGAACGGTCATTCTTACACCGTTTTGTTCAGAAGAGATGGGGGAATCTTCCAGTGTTGACAATTTATCATTAAAATATGAATTATTAAAGATATTTGACTTCTAATGCACCATAACTGAGTAGAGCGAAGCAAAAACTGCCTTGACCTGCCCTCAAACAACGCTTTTTAACTCTAAATCTATTTGGAGTATCGATATCATTCTTTCACCGTAAGAGACAGCAGGCTTTGGTGAACAGTCATGGAAATTTTCAGGTCTCTGTGGAAATCCATCAAAAAGATATGACGAGAGAAAAAAGTGGTTCATTTCCAGAGTTTGAAATCTGAAGAAATCTGAGCGAAGGACGAATTTCCTACCCTCAAACAAGTCCAACTCATTTCAGAACGGTAATAGGTGAGAAAAAAATTCTTGAATTGTGAGCGTCAGGAGTGTCTGAAGATATACGGGGACAAGCCTCATGTTTGAACTTCGCTTCGTTAAGGAGATATGACGATTCGAATATGCCTCTCATTACAGAAATCCAGCGGTGATTTTGAACAAACTCTCCATTGACTTTCTATGGAGAGTTTTGAGACTTTGTGTTGGTCTGAGGAGATTTGCGAAAATTCTGTAAATTCCACAACAATGATAGTGACATTTTCTGAAAGCCAGCAAAAATACCTACATTTTGATGTATAATTTGTGGAAGTTGAGTGCAAATTGAGCAAGTAGCAAACAGTTGTTCGGACATGAAGAGAAGACTGCGAAACCTAGAGTGGCACACTGGAAGCCAAGTGCATAGCAACCATAACAACGCATGTATTTTGTGAAAAATCCAAATTTTGCAACTCAAAACTTTAAGAGGCATAAAAGTAAAACGGTAAAAGATTTGAAAAAGCTGATTTATACCTGAATAGCCCAATAATTTGTGAACATTTTAAAGTTTGAATGGTTGTTCTACGTGAAAATATGAGGAAGTAGTTAAGTTGCAAAAACAAGAAAGTTTTAGCAGAATTCCCATTCATTTCAATGGGACAAATTAAAGGAAAAAAGTGGAATATTTTAAAAAGTATAATAGTGAAAAATACCAAAATACATAGCCGGAAAGAGCAAAAATAGCAGAATAGTTTAAAATTTGAACGGTGAAAATCGGCTGAAAACTGTGGAAGTAGTTCAACGGCGAAAAGTGTACGGAAACACCAAGAATAATAATAATAATAATAATAATAATAAAGAATAAAGAGAAACAGGAAAACAATAGTGTGGATGCCTTAAAGCATCCACACAATAAAGAATAAAGAGAAACAGGAAAACAATAGTGTGGATGCCTTAAAGCATCCACACAATAACTAGAAAAATTTGCATTTCCTGCGAAAATGCAGTGTGGATGCTTTAAAGCTGAAGCTGTATGCAAAAAGTAGCTGAAAAAGCTGAAAAGTTGCAGAAATTGTAAAAACTTTGCAGAAGCAAAGGAACTTTGCGAAAATGGAATAACTTAGCAGAACTGCAATATCTTAGAGGAAACATAATACTTGGCAGAAATACAATAGCATAGCAGAACTTAGCAGAAATATTGTAACTTACCAGAAACATAATAACTTCTCAAAAATACAAGAATTTAGGAGAAATAGTATAAGTTAACAGAAAGAATATATTTAGCCAAAAATACTGAAGCATTACAGAAACACTATGATTTAGAAAAATAGTACAACAGAGCAGAAATACTGTGATTTACCAGAGACACTGTGATGAACTATGAATATTGTCATTTTGAATTAATACTGTGTTTTAGCACAAATACTATAATTTGACAGAAATACTATCATTTGGCAGAAATACTATGTTTCAGCACAAATACTCTGGTTTAGCACAAATATTATAACATAGCAGAAATATAATTATATAGCAGAAATGCTATATTTAGAAAGAAAAATATAATATAGTAGAAATACTATGATTTAGCAGAAATACTGTAATCAGCACATATACTGTAACATGACAGAAATTCCTCCACTTAGTAGTAATACTATAACATAACACAAATGTTATGATTTGGCACAAAAACCATGATTTGGCAAAAATACTATGATTTAGCAGAAATACTATGATTGAGCAGAAGTACTAAGATGTAGTAAAAGTACTTTGATTTAACAGAAATACAATTATGGAGGAGTAATACTTTAAAATGGGAGAAATATTGATACACACACACATACACAGAGCCTAAAGGGAAGAGTATTTGTGCCATGGAGTGTTAACAAGAATGTGAGGTCCATATTAGAAAAGCTGGTAAAATGCTAAAAGTTTGCATAATTGTAATAAATGATGAATATGAATTACTGGTCTGTGATAGTGTATTAATTTGTAGGGAAAAAAACCAGTAGACTAAGGTGGAATCGAACCCACGACGTTTGGGTCGCAGACCCGTGTCATTACCAACTGCGCCACTGGGAAAGAGAGAGGGTGCCTTGAAAAACAGGGTGATGAGCAGTCAGAATTAGATCGCGGTGAGAGGCAAAAAGCGCCGTTTTTTGGAGTTACAAAACGTTGTGAAACTCAAAGACTAGGTGGACTAGAAGCATAATTCTTGTACTGGCTGAATCAGCGGACTTTGGTGTACTTTGACCGCGATTTTCATTGCTCTCTGTACATCTGTCGCTGAGATATGACGAGAGAAGAAACGGCAGACCTCAGATATGATTGGCTGGCTGGGAAGCCGTGCAGGATTTTTGCAGTCTATTTCTCATAGTGACGACTCCCCTCAAACAAATGACCATAATTTCCTAACCGTAGGGGCTAGAACGGTCATTCTTACACCGTTTTGTTCAGAAGAGATTGGGGAATCTTCAAGTGTTGACAATTTATCATTAAAATATGAATTTTTAGAGATATATGACATGGATGACTTGTTGACTTAGAAGCCACGAATTCCCCAATATGCAAATTTGAATGCCTCAGCCCACATATATGATTGGCTGGCTGGGAAGCCGTGCAGGCCCTGATTTGTGGATTTGAATTCCTCAGCCCTCAGATATGATTGGCTGGCTTAGAAGCCATGAAGGCCCCAATATGCAAATTTGAATACCTCAGCCCACATATATGATTGGCTGGGAAGCCGTGCAGGCCTGGATTTGAAAATTTGAATGTCTCAGTCCTCACAGAAGATTGGCTGCCTGGGGACCTGGCAGAAATATATAGAAATAGTATGATTAAGCATAAATACTACATTTAGTAGAAATACTATGTTTTAGCACAAATACTATAAAAAGAAGAAATACTATAATTTAGCAGAAATACTATATTAAGCACAAATCCTATAAAAAGCAGAAATACTATATTAAGCAATATAAATATCCTATAAAAATCCTATAAAAAGCAAAAATACTGTACTATGATTTGGTAGAA
Source organism: Perissodus microlepis (assembly GCF_051167445.1). NCBI lineage: Eukaryota > Metazoa > Chordata > Actinopteri > Cichliformes > Cichlidae > Perissodus > Perissodus microlepis. The sequence continues at coordinate 21,169,159 of NC_140463.1, read as the reverse complement.
AAATTATAATTAATCAGAAATACTATATTTGGCACAAATCTTATAAAATAGCAGAAATAGTATGATTTAGCACAATGGTAATAACTTAAACAGAAAAATTGGAAAAGCAAAATGGACAGCTGAAAAAAGGGTGAGAGAAGTCAGTTTCTAGCTCAGTCAAGCAGGCTGGGAGCTGCTGAATTTGAATCCACCAATCAGAGAGCCTGTGCACTTTTTCCCGCCAAAACAGGTGCATGCAGCACAGAGAGACACAGGACTTTTGCAGTCTATTTCTCATAGTGACGACTCCCCTCAAACAAATGACCATAATTTCCTAACCGTAGGGGCTAGAACGGTCATTCTTACACCGTTTTGTTCAGAAGAGATGGGGGAATCTTCCAGTGTTGACAATTTATCATTAAAATATGAATTATTAAAGATATTTGACTTCTAATGCACCATAACTGAGTAGAGCGAAGCAAAAACTGCCTTGACCTGCCCTCAAACAACGCTTTTTAACTCTAAATCTATTTGGAGTATCGATATCATTCTTTCACCGTAAGAGACAGCAGGCTTTGGTGAACAGTCATGGAAATTTTCAGGTCTCTGTGGAAATCCATCAAAAAGATATGACGAGAGAAAAAAGTGGTTCATTTCCAGAGTTTGAAATCTGAAGAAATCTGAGCGAAGGACGAATTTCCTACCCTCAAACAAGTCCAACTCATTTCAGAACGGTAATAGGTGAGAAAAAAATTCTTGAATTGTGAGCGTCAGGAGTGTCTGAAGATATACGGGGACAAGCCTCATGTTTGAACTTCGCTTCGTTAAGGAGATATGACGATTCGAATATGCCTCTCATTACAGAAATCCAGCGGTGATTTTGAACAAACTCTCCATTGACTTTCTATGGAGAGTTTTGAGACTTTGTGTTGGTCTGAGGAGATTTGCCAAAATTCTATAAATTCCACAACAATGATAGTGACATTTTCTGAAAGCCAGCAAAAATACCTACATTTTGATGTATAATTTGTGGAAGTTGAGTGCAAATTGAGCAAGTAGCAAACAGTTGTTCGGACATGAAGAGAAGACTGCGAAACCTAGAGTGGCACACTGGAAGCCAAGTGCATAGCAACCATAACAACGCATGTATTTTGTGAAAAATCCAAATTTTGCAACTCAAAACTTTAAGAGGCATAAAAGTAAAACGGTAAAAGATTTGAAAAAGCTGATTTATACCTGAATAGCCCAATAATTTGTGAACATTTTAAAGTTTGAATGGTTGTTCTACGTGAAAATATGAGGAAGTAGTTAAGTTGCAAAAACAAGAAAGTTTTAGCAGAATTCCCATTCATTTCAATGGGACAAATTAAAGGAAAAAAGTGGAATATTTTAAAAAGTATAATAGTGAAAAATACCAAAATACATAGCCGGAAAGAGCAAAAATAGCAGAATAGTTTAAAATTTGAACGGTGAAAATCGGCTGAAAACTGTGGAAGTAGTTCAACGGCGAAAAGTGTACGGAAACACCAAGAATAATAATAATAATAATAATAAAGAATAAAGAGAAACAGGAAAACAATAGTGTGGATGCCTTAAAGCATCCACACAATAATAAAGTATAAAGAACTAGAAAAATTTGCATTTCCTGCGAAAATGCAGTGTGGATGCTTTAAAGCTGAAGCTGTCTGCAAAAACTAGCTGAAAAGGGTGAAAAGTTGCAGAAATTGTAAAAACTTTGCAGAAGCAAAGGAACTTTGCTAAAATGTAATAACTCAGCAGAACTGCAATATCTTAGAGGAAACATAATACTTGGCAGAAATGCAATAGCATAGCAGAACTTAGCAGAAATATTGTAACTTACCAGAAACATGATAACTTCTCAAAAATACAAGAATTTAGGAGAAATAGTATAAGATAACAGAAAGAATATATTTAGCCAAAAATACTTAAACATTACAGAAACACTATGATTTAGAAAAATAGTACAACATAGCAGAAATACTGTGATTTACCAGAGACACTGTGATGAACTATGAATATTGTAATTTTAAATTAATACTATGTTTTAGCACAAATACTCTGGTTTAGCAGAAATACTATCATTTGGCAGAAATACTATGATTCAGCACAAATACTCTGGTTTAGCACAAATATTATAAGATAGCAGAAATACTATTATATAGCAGAAATGCTATATTTAGAAAGAAAAATATAATATAGTAGAAATAGCATGATTTAGCAGAAATACTGTATTTAGCACAAGTACCAAAAAGTAGCAGAAATACTATGATTTAGCAGAAATACTATGATTGAGCAGAAGTACTAAGATGTAGTAAAAGTACTTTGATTTAACAGAAATACAATTATGGAGGAGTAATACTTTAAAATGGGAGAAATATTGATACACACACACATACACAGAGCCTAAAGGGAAGAGTATTTGTGCCATGGAGTGTTAACAAGAATGTGAGGTCCATATTAGAAAAGCTGGTAAAATCATAAAAGTTTGCAGAATTGTTATAAATGATGAATATGAATTACTGGTCTGTGATAGTGTATTAACTTGTAGGGAAAAAAAACATGTTGACTAAGGTGGAATCGAACCCACGACGTTTGGGTTGCAGACCCGTGTCATTACCAACTGCGCCACTGGGAAAGAGAGCGGGCGCCTTGAAAAACAGGGTGATGAGCAGTCAGAATTAGATCGCGGTGAGAGGCGAAAATCGCCGTTTTTTTGGAGTTACAAAACATTGTGTAACTCAAACACTAGGTGGACTAGAAGCATAATTCTTGGACTGGGTGAATCAGCGGACTTTGGTGTACTTTCACCACGATTTTCATTGCTCTCTGTACATCCGTCGCTGAGATATGACGAGAGAAGAAACGGCAGACCTCAGATATGATTGGCTGGCTGGGAAGCCATGCAGGCCCTGATATGTGCATTTGAATGTCTGAGTCCTCACAGAGGATTGGCTGCCTGGCAGAAATATATAGAAATAGTATGATTAAGCATAAATACTATATTTAGCAGAAATACTATATTAAGCACAAATCCTATAAAAAGCAGAAATACTATATTAAGCACAAATCCTATAAAAAGCAGAAATAGTATGATTAAGCATAAATACTACATTTAGTAGAAATACTATGTTTTAGCACAGATACTATAAAAAGCAGAAATACTATAATTTAGCAGAAATACTATATTAAGCACAAATCCTATAAAAAGCAGAAATACTATATTAAGCAATATAAATATCCTATAAAAATCTTATAAAAAGCAAAAATACTGAACTATGATTTGGTAGAAAAATTATAATTAATCAGAAATACTATATTTGGCACAAATCTTATAAAATAGCAGAAATAGTATGATTTAGCACAATAGTAATAACTTAAACAGAAAAATTGGAAAAGCAAAATGGACAGCTGAAAAAAGGGTGAGAGAAGTAAGTTTCTAACTCAGTCAAGCTGCCTGGGAGCTGCTGAATTTGAATCCACCAATCAGAGAGGCTGTGCACTTTTTCCCGCCAAAACAGGTGCACGCAGCACAGAGAGACACAGGATTTTTGCAGTCTATTTCTCAGAGTGACGACTCCCCTCAAACAAATGACCATAATTTCCTAACCGTAGGGGCTAGAACGGTCATTCTTACACCGTTTTGTTCAGAAGAGATTGGGGAATCTTCAAGTGTTGACAATTTATCATTAAAATATGAATTTTTAGAGATATATGACATGGATGACTTGTTGACTTAGAAGCCACGAATTCCCCAATATGCAAATTTGAATGCCTAAGCCCACATATATGATTGGCTGGCTGGGAAGCCGTGCAGGCCCTGATTTGTGGATTTGAATTCCTCAGCCCTCAGATATGATTGGCTGGCTTAGAAGCCATGAAGGCCCTGATTTGAAAATTTGAATGTCTCAGTCCTCACAGAGGATTGGCTGCCTGGGAACCTGGCAGAAATATATAGAAATAGTATGATTAAGCATAAATACTACATTTAGTAGAAATACTATGTTTTAGCACAAATACTATAAAAAGAAGAAATACTATAATTTAGCAGAAATACTATATTAAGCACAAATCCTATAAAAAGCAGAAATACTATATTAAGCAATATAAATATCCTATAAAAATCCTATAAAAAGCAAAAATACTGTACTATGATTTGGCAGAAAAATTATAATTAATCAGAAATACTATATTTGGCACAAATCTTATAAAATAGCAGAAATAGTATGATTTAGCACAATAGTAATAACTTAAACAGAAAAATTGGAAAAGCAAAATGGACAGCTGAAAAAAGGGTGAGAGAAGTAAGTTTCTAGCTCAGTCAAGCTGCCTGGGAGCTGCTGAATTTGAATCCACCAATCAGAGAGGCTGTGTACTTTTTCCCGCCAAAACAGGTGCATGCAGCACAGAGAGAGACACAGGATTTTTGCAGTCTATTTCTCATAGTGACGACTCCCCTCAAACAAATGACCATAATTTCCTAACCGTAGGGGCTAGAACGGTCATTCTTACACCGTTTTGTTCAGAAGAGATTGGGGAATCTTCAAGTGTTGACAATTTATCATTAAAATATGAATTATTAAAGATATTTGACTTGAAATGCACCATAACTGAGTAGAGGCGAAGCAAAAACTGCCTTGACCTGCCCTCAAACAATGCTTTCTAACTCTAAATCTATTTGGAGTATCGATATCATTCTTTCACCGTAAGAGACAGCAGGCTTTGGTGAACAGTCATGGAAATTTTCAGGTCTCTGTGGAAAACCGTCAAAAAGATATGACGAGAGAAAAAAGTGGTTCATTTCCAGAGTTTGAAATCTGAAGAAATCTGAGCGAAGGACGAATTTCCGACCCTCAAACAAGTCCAACTCATCTCAGAACGGTAATAGGTGAGAAAAAAATTCTTGAATTGTGAGCGTCAGGAGTGTCTGAAGATATACGGGGACAAGCCTCATGTTTGAACTTCGCTTCGTTAAGGAGATATGACAATTCGAATATACCTCTCATTACAGAAATCAAGCGGTGATTTTGAACAAACTCTCCATTGACTTTCTATGGAGAGTTTTGAGACTTTGTGTTGGTCTGAGGAGATTTGCCAAAATTCTATAAATTCCACAACAATGATAGTGACATTTTCTGAAAGCCAGCAAAAATACCTACGTTTTGATGTATAATTTGTGGAAGTTGAGTGAAAATTGAGCAAGTAGCAAACAGTTGTTCGGACATGAAGAGAAGACGGCGAAACCTAGAGTGGCACACTGGAAGCCAAGTGCATAGCAACCATAACAACGCATGTATTTTGTGAAAAATCAAAAAGATGAAACTCAAAACTTGAAGAGGGATAAGATGAAAACGGTAACAGATATGAAAAAGCTGAATCATACATGAATAGCCCAATAATTTGTGAACATTTTAAAGTTTAAATGGAGTTTCTATGTGAAAGTATGAGGAAGTAGTTAAGTTTCAAAAACGAGCAAGTTTTAGCAGAATTGCAGAAATTTCCCATTCATTTCAATGGGACAAATTAAAGGAAAAAAGCTTAATATTTTAAAAAGTATAATAGCAGAAAATACCAAAAGTCATAGCAGTCATTAGCAGAAATAGCAGAATAGTTTAAAATTTGAATGGTGAAAATCGGACAAAAATTGTGGAAGTAGTTAATCGGCGAAATACGGAGCAACTAGAAGAATAATAAAGTATAAAGTATAAAGTATAAAGTATAAAGAATAAAGAGAAACAGGAACTCAATAGTGTGGATGCCTTAAAGCATCCACACAATAAAGAGAAACAGGAACTCAATAGTGTGGATGCTTAAAGCATCCACACAATAAAGTATAAAGTATAAAGTATAAAGTATAAAGAATAAAGAGAAACAGGAACTCAATAGTGTGGATGCCTTAAAGCATCCACACAATAATAAAGTATAAAGAATAAAGAGAAACAGGAACTCAATAGTGTGGATGCCTTAAAGCATCCACACAATAAAGTATAAAGTATAAAGTATAAAGAATAAAGAGAAACAGGAACTCAATAGTGTGGATGCCTTAAAGCATCCACACAATAAAGATTACAACAACAATACTGTGAATGCTTTTACAAGCATTCACACTAACTAGAAAGTGCATTTTCTGAAGAAACTGCAGTGTGAATGCTTGAATCTGAATGTATGCACTGAAATGAATTAATTGCTGAATTCTAAGTTAAAAATGTTGAATGAGATGAAAAAAAGAGAATTTTTAACCTGAAAACAAAAGTGCTGAAGTGCTAAAAGCTGACGTTTACACAGAAGAAGAAGTTGGAAAATAGCTGAAAATGTTTTAAATGTAAATTCGAAAAACCTAAGAAATGAGAAAAGAAAATTTAGAGTCAGAAAACATCTGAATGAATATTAAAAGCTCATATTCTTTGAATCACTGAATGACTAAAATGTGATCCCTCCACTTGAATGACTCAAATGTGATCCCTCCACTTGGATCCACACAGTTTAAAAAGTTTAAATGTCTGAGCTTTGAAAGACACAGTGTTGGAAAGAGAACAATGATGGCGACGTTTTGAGGGTAAAATGATGGCTGTAGAGCAAACACTGTGGACACAGCAGCAGTTGAAAGAGAAGTGTTTAAGATGAATCTTGGCACAGTGGCAGGCAGAGCTCGTTAAGCAGGCAGGTGTGAGCCTGGTTGCTATAGTGACTGCACCCAATGGCTCCATACACACGGACACAGACATGCGCCTCACTTTTGCTGCTTAAAATGAACAGAAAAGTCAGGCCGAAACAAATCGTTCCCAAATGAAAAGTACAAGTCGTATTGACGAAATTCTTTCACCGTGAGCGCCAGCAATGTCCAGTCTACCAAATTCTCAGTTTTCATGCCTGTGGAGTTTATTATATGGACGTGGTGACAGTGTAAAGACAGCCTGTACTTCTGGTTTTCAAACCAACCTTCTGAGCCATTTTAACATTAGAGTCTATGAAAGAGTTGGAAGGAGGAGGCTGTGCATTGGTGACATTTATGAAAGAACCATAACACATAGTACAATAGTAAACACATTGGATGAAAGAGGACAACGATGGCTACGTTTTGAGGGTAAAATGATGGCTGTAGAGCAAACGCTGTGGACACAGCAGCAGTTTTAAAAAAGATTTTAAGATTAATTTTTTTGCTCCTCTCACTCTGGCAGTTGAGCTGTCTCACTCTAGCCCCAACATTCCGTCCCATACACACCCATTATAAACTCTGAAACGGCTGAAAAAACATCATGAAACTTAAACTGGAACTGAAGAAAAAGTATAATAGATATTGAAAAGATAAATACAAGTTGAATAGTTGAATGTCTTGTCTTCGTTTTAAAGTTTGAATGGTGGCTCTATGTCAACGTATGTGGAAGTAGTAAGAGTTTAAAAATGAGGAAGTTGAATGAGAATTTGAAGGGTCTCTCCATTGAAATACATGGGAAATTTTTGTTGAAAAAAGTTGAATAAAATTAAAAATATAAATGTTAAAAATGAGAAAAATAGAAGCAGTCATGTCCAAAAGAAGAGGAATCTAACGGTGTTTGAATGGTTTTTCTAAGTTGAACGGTTTTGAAGGAGTAGGACTACAAAAAACGTACGGAATAGATAATAAAATATAAAAATAGAAAGTGCATTTTCTGAAGAAACTGCAGTGTGAATGCTTGAATCTGAATGTATGCACTGAAATGAATTAATTGCTGAATTTCGAGTTAAAAATGTTGAATGAGATAAATAAAACAGAATTTAACCTGAAAACAAAAGTGCTGAACTGCTAAAAGCTGAAGGTTACACAGAAGAAGAAGTTGGAAAAAAGCTGAAAATGTTTAAATTGTAAATTAGAAAAAGCTAAGTAATGAGAAAAGAACATTTAGTGTCAGAAAACATCTAAATGATTATTAAAAGTTCATATTCTTTGAATCAAAGAATGACTAAAATGTGATCCCTCCGCTTGGATCCACACAGTTTAAAAAATTTAAAAGTCTGAGCTTTGAAAGACACTGTGTTGGAAAGAGAACAACGATAGTGACATTTTGAGGGTAAAATGATGGCTGTAGAGCAAACACTGTGGACACAGCAGCAGTTGAAAGAGAAGAGAATTTTAAGTTAAAAATGTTGAATGAGATGAAAAATACAGAAATTTTCACCTGAAAACAAAAGTGCTGAACTGCTAAAAGCTGACAACCACACAGAAGAAGTTGGAAAAAAGCTGAAAATGTTTAAATTGTAAATTAGAAAAAGCTAAGTAATGAGAAAAGAACATTTAGAGTCAGAAAACAACTGAATGATTATTAAAAGTTCATATTCTTTGAATCAAAGAATGACTAAAATGTGATCCCTCCGCTTGGATCCACACAGTTTAAAAAATTTAAAAATATGAGCTTTGAAAGACACTGTGTTGGAAAGAGAACAACGATAGTGACATTTTGAGGGTAAAATGATGGCTGTAGAGCAAACACTGTGGACACAGCAGCAGTTGAAAGAGAAGAGAATTTTAAGTTAAAAAATGTTGAATGAGATGAAAAATACAGAAATTTTCACCTGAAAACAAAAGTGCTGAACTGCTAAAAACTGACAACCACAGAGAAGAAGTTGGAAAATAGCTGAAAATGTTTTAAATGTAAATTAGAAAAACCTAAGAAATGAGAAAAGAAAATTTAGAGTCAGAAAACATCTGAATGAATATTAAAAGTTCATATTCTTTGAATCACTGAATGACTCAAATGTGATCCCTCCACTTGGATCCACAATTCAATTTCAATTCAATTTTATTTATATAGTGCCAAATCACAACAAAAGTCGCCTCAAGGCGCTTCATAGATACAGAGAAAAACCCAACAATCATATGACCCCCTATGAGCAAGCACTTTGGCGACAGTGGGGAGGAAAAACTCCCTTTTAACAGGAAGAAACCTCCGGCAGAACCAGGCTCAGGGAGGGGCGGCCATCTGCTGCGACCGGTTGGGGTGAGAGAAGGAAGACAGGATAAAATACATGCTGTGGAAGAGAGACAGAGGTTAATAACAGATATGATTCAATGCAGAGAGGTCTATTAATACATAGTGAGTGAGAAAGGTGACTGGAAAGGAAAAACTCAATGCATCATGGGAATCCCCCGGCAGCCTACGTCTATTGCAGCATAACTAAGGGAGGATTCAGGGTCACCTGGTCCAGCCCTAACTATATGCTTTAGCAAAAAGGAAAGTTTTAAGCCTAATCTTAAAAGTAGAGATAGTTTCTGTCTCCCGAATCCAAACTGGAAGCTGGTTCCACAGAAGAGGGGCCTGAAAACTGAAGGCTCTGCCTCCCATTCTACTTTTAAATACTCTAGGAACAACAAGTAGGCCTGCAGAGCGAGAGCGAAGTGCTCTAATAGGGTGATATGGTACTACAAGGTCATTAAGATAAGATGGGGCCTGATTATTTAAGACCTTGTATGTGAGGAGCAGGATTTTGAATTCAATTCTGGATTTAACAGGAAGCCAATGAAGGGAAGCCAAAACAGGAGAAATATGCTCTCTCCTTCTAGTCCCTGTCAGTACTCTTGCTGCAGCATTTTGGATTAGCTGAAGGCTTTTCAGTGAGTTTTTTGGACATCCTGATAATAATGAATTACAGTAGTCCAGCCTGGAAGTAATAAATGCATGAACTAGTTTTTCAGCGTCACTCTGAGACAGGATATTTCTAATTTTAGAGATGTTGCGCAAATGGAAGAAAGCAGTCTTACATATTTGTTTAATATGTGCGTTGAAGGACATGTCCTGGTCAAAAATGACTCCAAGGTTCCTCACAGCATTACTGGAGGCCAAGGTAATGCCATCCAGAGTATGAATCTGGTTAGATACCATATTTCTAAGATTTTCAGGGCCGAGTACAATAACCTCAGTTTTATCTGAATTAAGAAGCAGAAAGTTAGCGGCCATCCAGGTCTTTATGTCTTTAAGACATTCCTGCAGTTTAACTAATTGGTGTGTGTTATCTGGCTTCATGGACAGATAGAGCTGGGTGTCATCTGCATAGCAGTGAAAATGTATGCTATGTCTTCTAATGATGCTGCCTAAGGGAAGCATGTATAATGTAAACAGAATTGGTCCTAGCACTGAACCCTGTGGAACTCCATAATTAACCTCAGTGTGTGAAGAGGACTCTCCATTTACATGCACAAATTGGAGTCTATTAGATAGATATGATACAAACCACTGCAGTGCAGTACCTGTAATACCTACAGCATGTTCTAATCGCTCTAATAGGATATTATGGTCAACAGTATCGAACGCTGCACTGAGGTCTAGCAGGACAAGCACAGAGATGAGTCCACTGTCAGAGGCCTTTTGTTTTCACCTGAAAACAAAAGTGCTGAACTGCTAAAAACTGACAACCACAGAGAAGAAGTTGGAAAATAGCTGAAAATGTTTTAAATGTAAATTAGAAAAACCTAAGAAATGAGAAAAGAAAATTTAGAGTCAGAAAACATCTGAATGAATATTAAAAGTTCATATTCTTTGAATCACAGAATGACTCAAATGTGATCCCTCCACTTGGATCCACACAGTTTAAAAAGTTTACATTTCTGAGCTTTCAAAGACACTGTGTTGGAAAGAGAACAACGATGGCGACGTTTTGAGGGTAAAATGATGGCTGTAGAGCAAACACTGTGGACACAGCAGCAGTTGAAAGAGAAGTGTTTAAGATGAATCTTGGCACAGTGGCAGGCAGAGCTCGTTAAGCAGGCAGGTGTGAGCCTCTTCCTATAGTGACTGCACCCAATGGCTCCATACACAGGGACACAGACATGCACCTCACTTTTGCTGCTTAAAATGAACAGAAAAGTCAGGTCGAAACAAATCGTTCCCAAATGAAAAGTACAAGTCGTATTGATGAAATTCTTTCACCGTGCGCGACAGCAATGTCTAGTCTACTGAATTCTCAGTTTTCATGCCTGTGGAGTTTATTATATGGACGTGGTGACAGTGGAAAGACACCATGCTCTTCTGATTTTCAAACGAACCTTCTGAGCCATTTTAACATTAGAGTCTATGGAAGAGTTGGAGGGAGGAGGCTGTGCATTGGTGACATTTACGAAAGAACCATAACACCTAGTACAATAATAAACACATTGGATGAAAGAGGACAGCGATGGCTACGTTTTGAGGGTAAAATCATACCTGTAGAGCAAACGCTGCGGACACAGCAGCAGTTTTAAAAAAGATTTTAAGATTAATTTTTTTGCTCCTCTCACTCTAGCAGTTGAGCTGTCTCACTCTAGCCCCAACATTCCGTCCCATACACACCCATTATAAACTCTGAAACGGCTGAAAAAACATCATGAAACTTAAACTGGAACTGAAGAAAAAGTATAATAGATATTGAAAAGATAAATACAAGTTGAATAGTTGAATGTCTTGTCTTCGTTTTAAAGTTTGAATGGTGGCTCTATGTCAACGTATATTGAAGTAGTAAGAGTTTAAAAATGAGTAAGTTGAATGAGGATTTGAAGGGTCTCCCCATTGAAATACATGGGAAATTTTTGTTGAATAAAGTTGAATAAAATTAAAAATATAAATGTTAAAAATGAGAAAAATAGAAGCAGTCATGTCCAAAAGAAGAGGAATCTAATGGTGTTTGAATGGTTTTTCTAAGTTGAACGGTTTTGAAGGAGATGGATGCCAAAAAACGTACGGAATATGATATAATAATAATAATAATAAAGATTAGAAGAACAATACTGTGAATGCTTTTACAAGCATTCACACTAATAAAGATTAGAAGAACAATACTGTGAATGCTTTTACAAGCATTCACACTAATAAAGATGTAGAAGAACAATACTGTGAATGCTTTTACAAGCATTCACACTAATTAGAAGAACAATACTGTGAATGCTTTTACAAGAATTCACACTAATAATAAAGATTAGAAGAACAATACTGTGAATGCTTTTACAAGCATTCACACTAATTAGAAGAACAATACTGTGAATGCTTTTACAAGCATTCACACTAATAACGGACGGAAACAGAAGATGTCAGCACTGCATGTACAAGGATGCCAGCTGCCGTTAAACCCCGAAGAAGAAGAAGCTGTGTCCCAGAATTCATAGTGCAGCCCAGCTCAGTTTACAACAATGGCGGCAGCTAGTTAGTTTTAATATTACTCTTATTATTCTTTCTGGGTCACAAAATAAACGGTTAACATATTTTCAGGCGAGAATATAGCTGTGTAAACCTCAAATATCTGCTCAGTTTATCAAGACACCACATATTTTCAAAAGCGCTCCGACGTTTTCGGAGATGTCTGTTACCCACTAGCTCGATAGCTAGCCGGGGGCAAGGCTCACTAGAGCCGTGAGAACACCGGACTCCTGGCAAATCGTTTTCAAACTCCCGGTGGACTTTCGCTACTCAGGTTAAACATATAAAAGTCACTTAGATAACTTAAAAATGTTATTGTTTGGCTTTTTTTTTTTAGTATTTTATTTGTTCCTGAGTAAATCGGTTTGGCTGAGATTAAAGTTATGGTTTTTACACAACTGAATAAACGTCAAGCAGACAACTGATTATCAGAAGTGTGAGATGCTTGAGAATATACTCCGGTGTCCCGTTATATTTTAGATAGCAAGGAGTTTATTAAACTTCACCGAAACAATCTGCAAATTTCATTAAAATTTAATAAACTATCATATTGTCTTTATTTTTAGTTAGCACATACCTTAAACACTTAAAGCTGTAAGCTAATGATAGTTATATAAGAGCAGATGCTGCTGGTGCAATAAGCTGTACGTTTTACGTCCAATGGATGCATGATCTGATTAGTCGACTAATCGCAAAAATAATCGGTGACTAGTCGACTATCAAAATAATCGTTTGTGGCAGCCCTATTCCCACTAGTGCTGTCAGCGTTAATCTCGTTGAAATGACGTTAACGCCACAACACGGCAAATCTCCGTTAACGAGCTACCGCGGATTGCCCCGTGCGTGGGGCTGGACTGCGTCAACACGTTAACGAGCTAACTGCGCTAACGCAGTAGTTCCCACCCATGTGAGCATTGCGTGGCACATCCGACATCCGACATACTGTTTTACTTTTGTCCATGACGCGCTTACCTTCAGGGTCATATTTCACATGAAGACCAAAATAGTTCCAAAGCCCAGATCTGAATGAGGGTGGGGGAGGTTCAATTTGCCATGTTGCAACGAGCTTAGCTTCTGTCTTGCTAGCTTGTGCTGGGCTCAGTGGATCTGTGCTCGACAGTACAGCCTAGGCGGAGTAGTCAAACGCAGATCCACTGAGCTCTCAACACAGACAGCATCGTCAGAAGAAAAGTTGATAAAATCAATTAAAAATTTTGTATTGTTCAATACATATGCGTACCGAACCGAAAGCACTGTATCGAACGGTTCAATATCAATATTGCAAAATGTCAGACGTGTGCTCCTAGCAGTGAACCCCAGGAAGGCGGCCGGTCCAGACGGAGTACCTGGCAAGGTACTAAGAGCATGCGCACACCAGCTCACCCTCATCTTCACCAGACTCTTCAACCTCTCACTGGATCAGGCAGCCATCCCATCCTGTCTAAAATCAGCCACAATCATCCCAGTGCCGAAGAAGTCTCCCATCTCCAGCCTGAATGATTACCGCCCTGTGGCCCTCACACCGGTAATCATGAAATGCTTTGAGAGACTAGTCCTTCAGCACATCAAGGATTACCTCCCCCCAGAATTCGACCCCCACCAGTTTGCATACCGTGCAAACAGATCCACAGAAGACGCCATCGCCACAGCCCTCCACGCTGTGCTGAGTCACCTAGAGCAGCGGCAAAGCTACGTCCGAATGCTCTTTGTGGACTACAGCTCAGCCTTTAATACAATCATCCCGGACATCCTCATCACCAAACTGGTCACTCTTGGCCTCCCTCCTCTCACATGTGCCTGGATAAAGGATTTCCTCACAAACCGGCCCCAGACTGTAAGACTCTGCCCTCATCTCTCCTCCACTCGCACACTGAGCACCGGCTCCCCACAGGGCTGTGTGCTGAGCCCCCTCTTGTATTCTCTCTACACCCACGACTGCAGTTCGACCCACAACAACACTCTCATCATCAAGTTTGCTGATGACACCACGGTAGTCGGACTCATCTCAAAGGGAGACGAGGCAGAGTACAGAGAGGAAGTCCTGAAGCTGGCAGCATGGTGTTCAGAAAACAACCTGGCACTGAACACCAAGAAAACCAAAGAGCTCATTGTTGACTTCAGGAGACACAGCACCGACTTGGCCCCCCTCTACATCAACGGGGAGTGTGTGGAGAGGGTCCACACTTTCCGGTTCCTTGGTGTCCTCATCTCTGCTGACATCTCCTGGACAGGAAACATCTCAGCGGTCATCAAGAAGGCCCAACAGCGGCTGCACTTCCTGAGAGTCCTCAGGAAGTACAAGCTGAACTCCAACCTGCTGCTGACCTTCTACCGCTCGTCCATTGAGAGCCTGCTAACCTACTGCATCACGGTATGGTACGGCAGCTGCACCAAAGCAGATAGAGTGAGGCTTCAGAGTGTGGTCAAGACAGCACAAAAGATCATCGGCTGCCCTCTCCCCTCCCTGATGGACATTTATTCCTCCCGCTGCCTCACCAGAGCAGCAAACATTGTCAAGGACAGCTCCCACCCTGGCTTCAACATGTTCAGCCTGCTTCCCTCAGGGAAGCGCTACAGGTGCATCAACACAAAAACCCACAGACTAAAAAACAGTTTCTTCCCCAAAGCGATAACCACCCTGAACTCACACATGCACAGATAACACAGCCCCCCCACTTCCCACTTCCTCTATGGACCACCACTGTGCAATACCAATTCTATGTGCAACAACTCAACTGTATATACATAACACTATTTATACCAATTCTATGTGCAATAACTCAACTGTATATACATAACTCTATTTATACCAATTCCATGTGCAATAACTCAACTGTATATACATAACACTATTTATACCAATTCCATGTGCAATAACTCAACTGTATATACATAACACTATTTATTACATATTACTTACGGCTTGTATATTGTACATTTTATATATATATATGTTTTTCCCTATGTTAATACTGTCCATATGTACATAGCGCTGCAGAACTGTACCCCCCCCAGCATGTTTACACTGAGTAGGAGATGCTCTGTATCTCATTGTACAACTGTATAGTGACAATAAAGGCATTCTATTCTATTCTATTCTATAATATATATATATATATATATATAAAGCTCTGACTTACTATGAGAATGAGTCTGTGGTCTGGGAGCGAGTCCTGTAACTCTCTGTCTGCAAAATACAGTATATAATGACCAATGTTGAGCAATTAATTATATAGTTACTTCTTCAAAAAAGTAACTGAGTTTTGCAAACAACAACGTTTTTTGCAGCTGTTTACCTAAAAATGCAGCCATGGCGTTTTCTTAGATAAATATTTCAAGCTATTTACAGAACAATCAGGTGCTCTGCATCAAATTTGATGCCACACAAATTATTTGTGCCACTCCAAAAAATAATTTCTGTCCACTATGAGATAAAGGAGAACAACAGCCTGATACCTGCAGGCCTGACAACAGGAGATGTATCACTCCTGTAACACCTGTAACATTCAGCAGTCGCCTCATTGTTCTGACACACACAACAAAACTATTGACTACACTACACACTAACTACACAAGATTTGCGCTACACGTCGCAAATCTCTCACATCTCAAAACACCGCCGTCACTCCTAAACAACTAAATGCCATGTTGCCATATCATTTTTTGATTGGTCGACGTGGCACATTAAAAACACAGTTTCTTCTCGCAGTAAATATAAACAATGATAGTATTCAGGAATAAAACCAAACATTGCGTATAATTTTATCATAGTTATACGTGGCCTATAAACACAAATTAAAAACTGGTCTAAAGTCCACATTTTTTCCGTCAATTGTTCCGTCTGTCCTGCTCACATCTCCAATGGTTGTACACGTTGTCATTAACGTGGCTTCACTCCACATCAGCCGCTTTGCTAGCTAACACGCCGGTGTCGGCACATAAGGACGCTGTTATAGCCTGTCAACGACGTTGATTAGCTGCGTATATACGAATGTAAATCGCATTATTGGCTGGACTATGGGATAAGGTGGCATCGTTCTAATCCCATACGGGAGCAGCCAATCACTTACTGACTAACACTGCAAAACAGAATTGTTAAAGTATTACTTTCAATTTCAATTCAGGTTTGATTTTTTTTTGTGTGCACAATGCAGATTTTCTGTGCGCAGAGACTGTGCCAGCAATGCGCAATTGCGCACGCGCACAGCTTAGAGGGAACATTGATTCAGCCTAGACATTGCTGGGTCCTAGATGGGCGTATAAATGTACATCTGATCTCTGGTGTATCATAATAACATTTTTCTGTGTTTTTACATTTTTTAATGGGATAGTAATCTTGGATATGCTGATATACACCAAAGACACCATAAGTTTTAGAGTATGTTTAACAAGACTCTAACTTCAAACAAAACAGATCCAACAATGTGACATACCAAAAAACAATTTAATTAAATTATGTTTTTAATATATTTCCGTCTCAATTTAAATAAAATTATTAAGAAAACAAACAGGAAAAAAAAACTTATTAAGGAGAGACTTTTAGCATGTTGTGTTGCATATAGAAACGTTTATAAAAAACTACCCTTATAATATGATTATTATGTATTACTACTAGAGATGGCACGATACCACTTTTTTATGTCCGATACCGATATCATAAATTTGGATATCGGCCGATACCGATATGAATCCGATATAGTGTGTTTTTTAATCAATAAAACTGTTTTTTTTAATATCTTGCTGCTTTTTGTATAAGTTCATACTCAAGTTAAAAAAAAACAAAAGAAAAACACTAAAGCTATTCTGTTATACCTGTATGCAAAAAATGCACTGCACCCAAAATATTTCATAGTTCAGCAATACTGATCAATCTAATAAACTTAAACCTACTCCATCCTCCCTATTCTGGTATTTTAAAGAGTAAGCAACCTAACTAATAGGGCTCTAAAACTCCCAGCAAAAAAAACAAAAAACGAAAAAATAAGGAACCACCCCCCACCCTCCACCTCATGATGCTTAATCGACTTAATCAACTTTAATTTGATGCAGTGTGAAAAAAAATGCACAGAAATCAATTATTTTTCAAGAATAATTAAATAGATTCAACATCTTTCTTCAACAGAACTGCAGACTGCACAGATGGTCCCTTCCCAAAGGAAAAAGTACTATAGCTTACTAGGGTATATTAGACTTAATAGTCACTATATACAGTAATGGACTTCTATTCATTTCAGATTAAAACTTTGGGTGTAAGATTCAGATAATTATTTATTAAAAGCTAGACATTTTAAATGAGAATAAGAAAGAAAAGTATGTCTTTGTGCCCCCTTCTCCCTGTTAATGCCCTATCGGCCCCCCTGGCTAAACTTTGCTAGATCCGCCCCTGCACAGTTACCAGCGTCAGCTACATAGAAAAGGATCCTGGTCTAGAAAGTAATATTAAATAAATTCTAACAACAGATTATCAAGCTTAAACGTGCTGCTGTTATTCAGCCGCTGGTTTCCTCTTTCTGGTGCAAAGTGGGAGATAAACAAACAAGAGAGACGGACTCGCGACAGAAAAGCCGATCAGCTGATCATTGATCAGTTTCATGATTGAAGTAGCAGCAGGAGAGGGAGGGGGAGAGAAGAGGCAGTCGCTCCATATATCGGTTGTTAAGCTTAACGCCGGAATGCTTTACAAACATTCAGAGATGAACTTACACACTTGCTTTACTTCTCTCTGGGATCACTTCCTCGGAGAGGAAATGCCGGATGAGGCTACAAATACACACAGCCGCTCTATCACGTGAGCACATTGCTCCGACGTGCTACGGTTATGAGCCGAGTTACGCTGTGTCGAAAGTTTTGTGAGGTGCTTTTTTGATATTTAATGGATCGGATTACATTTTTTATTTTTCTCCGATATCCGATCCAGTAATTTACGTCAGTATCGGACCGATACTGATACGTAATACCGGATCGGTCCATCTCTAATTACTACTACTTTTAGTAGTACTAGTAGTACTTTTAGTACTATTACATTTCCTTAGTGGTAAAAAGGAGTTATCTGATACTATAGCAGAAATTCTGTTCATAGAAGAATAGACTTACCTCTGATTATATCCATATTTATCTGAGACAAGAGACAAAACTCAGCATCAGAATGATGATCAAAAGAGTGTATTTTCTTTTTGTTTAAACGATAATGATAATAATAGTAATACTTTTATAGGCCTAATATTTTTTAAAAGAAATACACAAAATGTCAACTTTAGGCTAAAACAAATTCTAAATATGCAGACACACACTTACATGAAAGGGAAGGGAAGAATCAGAGCTGAAATGAAAGATCCCACGACCAGGACAACTAAAACAAGCAGAAAATCGTTAAAGAACTTCTGATCAACAAAACAGATTTTTCTTTTAAAAGCACACAAAGATTTAGTCAACCTGATTGGCTGACAAATGCTGTCACAAAGTTAAGAATTATATTTATATCACCTCTGGTTACATTTAAAAAGGTGCTGAACACATAATTAAAGATAAAATAAAGTTTGGGTGGAAACTGACAAAAAATGTTGCTGATTTTATATATTTGTTAACAGTTACTTCCTGTCATTGATACTTAGAAGCTGAAGCACTGGCTGGGGCACCATTTCAAACAGTCACGCTGACACATCGAATATCTGAGTGATACTTGGTTTCCCTATGGACATGAATCAGAACAGTGATTCCATTATTTCTTTCAGATTCCATTTTTATTATTATTTTAAGATTGTCTTTCCAGTTAAAGACACAAATGACATGTAGTTTGGGTCTGTTTGTTGAACATTTCAAGATGACCCTTAGTTTGATGCCAATAGTAGACTCATACACTGATCTGCCTGATTAAAGCATTTTCTGCACTGCAACTTTAAAGGACTTTTGCAGCGAGGAATGCTGCAAAAGTCCGAGGAATGCCCAGACCTCTACATTGGAGAGACCAAACAGCCACTTCACAAGCGCATAGCACAACATAGAAGAGCCACCTCCACAGGACAAGACTCAGCAGTCCATCTGCATCTTAAGGACAAAGGTCACTCTTTTGAGGATGCCAATGTTCACATTTTGGACAGAGAGGACAGATGGTTTGAAAGAGGAGTGAAAGAAGCCATCTATGTCCACTGTGAGCGACCATCTTTGAACAGAGGCGGTGGTTTACGACACCAACTGTCTGCCATCTATAATCCAGTTTTGAGTTCCCTCCCCAGACGCCTTAACGCCCACTCACATCCTGGGCCATCTGACCTCACGAATTCGCATGATAAGGTGGGGCCAGGTTTCACAACGAGCTCATCCGAAACCCTGGCTGATTGGGACCCACACCCAGTTTCACACCTTGGCTCAGGCGATTAGAGGATCATCAGGGGGTCCTTTTGTCCCTCTGCGGGGGGATACTCCCACTAGGTTTAAATCTGGGACTCCCCACCATTTGACCTTAGAACTGAAGAAGCTTCTCGGATGAGAGGTGAAACGTCTTCAAGCAACTTAAAGAAGTCCAGACGCTTTTCTTTGCAAGCTCCTTTGACTACGATGACCTGGATGACTGAGAACCTTCACAGACACTTTTGCTTTCCTTTCTAACAGGTAAGATATTTTTCCTGTTTTAGTATGTTTACTTGTGTGTGTGTGTATATATATATATATATATAGAGAGAGAGAGAGAGAGAGAGAGAGAGTGCTGAAGAAATTGGAAGCCTGTGTGCAGCAGACCATCGCCAGCAGCAGTTGCTGAGAGAGCAACATAGTGAATCTGTTTGTCTGACTTTACAAAGACAGTAAATTATTAACAACACCACCTGTACCTCACAGAACACAGCTTCTCTCTGACTTACTCTCCTTTTATGTATTTGCAACCCACATACCTTACAATAAACTGAACATGACCTGGTATGAGGAAGTATTGCATCTTCACAAGACTGACATCAGAAAGGACAAAGGATGATGGACACTGAATGCACATGCCTCAACCAACTCAACTATGAAAGAAGTGTTTAAATGGATTCTTTATAAACACTTTCATTTATTTTAAGCATTTTCATTTGTTTTTAAGACTATTTTCTCTATTTATTTGAGATAAAGAGAAAAACACACAGAAAGCATGGTCAAAGCAGAGGACCTGAGACTGCAAACTGAACTATAGAAATAAAAGCACAAGATTATAGAAACCAACCAATCCAAAGTTTGGTGTGTATATGTGTTAGTGTGCATTGTTTATTGCAGTTGAAATAACAGGGGATGATAATGAAGCAATATTAATGACCAGCATCAACATGCAACAAGCATGAAACAGAAAAACTGTGAGCTTCATCTGCTTGATCCTGCGTAGCAAGACAACTGGCAAAATATTAGTTCATTGAACTAAATAATAAAAAGTAAATTTCATTTGGCACACACTGTTAAACCACATAATACATGTGGATGAGATGTCTATTACATTACTTTATTCTAAAAGGCAAAGACAATCACTGCATCAGGAGATAATGAAAAGTGCGCTCACACAATCTTTATTTGCTGCCCTGGAAAGAGTGAACAAGAAGGCGATTTAGTATCTGTTATCTGTTCTGATCAGGGAAATCTTTCTTTTAAAATTGAAAGCAGAGATGTCAGAGAATGTGAATTATCTGATAAAGACTTTAAGATAAACACGACATCACTGCTTTGTTGCATTGTCTGAGATATTGTCTGTGGCCATTCTACAAAAGCTACAACTGAGTCGGAAAACTAGACCTAGACGCTATGTTACTCTGTTTGTGTCGGGGGACCCGATCCTTGGGGTAGGCCAGTTTTTGGCGTAGCGTGTTTTGGGGTTTAAAAGCCACAGAGATGCAGTGTTTAGAAAAAATGCGTCTCAACTGCTCCGATACTCCTGACACATATGCGATCACTACAGGTTTTCGCTTAGGCAGCGGTTGTCCTTCTCCCTTGGATCGGCTGGAGCTTTCTTTAGGTGCCTTCCCAGCATTGACAAAAGTCCAGCTGGGATAACCACATTTACTCAGGGCCTTCTTAATGTGATCACATCATGTGCCCATCACAGGTCGACTGCAGGTATGTGAGTCAGACCTTCTGAGGAGGGTTTCACTTTTCTCTCTCTTTTCTCTTTGTCTCAGAGTGGGAAGGGTTTGAACACAAAGAGAGGAGTTTGAAACCGACGAATAAAACAAAATGTCCACAAGAAAACCTGGAAATCACAAAATAGTCCAAAACAAAAGTCCATGAAAGGCACTGGAGCAGAGGAAACAGTCTATAAGTATTTCAGGGTGGCGACCATAACTCCAGGCGAAGAAAGTTCAAAAGCACCACTCAGGAGGCCGACCTGGAGGACAGCTGCACAGGAGATTATACAGTTCAGGGGGCTGATGGCTCAACAGTCCATGACTGAACAGCTCAGGGGGCCGACCGCGAAGCCAGCGGTGGCGACGAAGCAGGTCAGGAGGCCGGCCGTGCCGGCGAAGAAGTCCAGTCTGGAAGGTGGCCGCTGACGGCAGGACCAGGCGAGGCAGGACCAGGCGAGGCAGGACCAGGAGGTGGCGCCACAGGTGGTGGAACAGGAGGCTGGACGGGCTCCTCGGGCCCTCCAGCTGACGAGGCACGAGGCTCCTCGGGCTCCTCGGGCCCCCCAGCTGACCTGGCATGAGGCTTGTGCGGTTCTCTTGAACCCCCAGCTGACGAGGAAGGTTGCTGGAGGGGCTCTCCTGGGCCTCCAGCAGGAACAGGCAGCTGGTGTGGTTCTCCTGAACCCCCAGCTGACGAGACAGACACAGAGCCAGCAGGTACGGAGACCTCTGGCTGAAGGGACGCTAACTGAAGCTGCACAGGGCACACAGGCGGCTCAGGATGCAACAGCTGGGGATGTGCAGTGCAAACAGTCTGTCCGGAATTTATTAGAGAGATGCGGTCCCCTTCTGGCTGAATAAGCTCACTGGAGCTTCCAGCAGAGGATGGACGTGACTGAGCAACTGACTGAACTGGTGAAAGAGCTAATGACTGAACTGGAAACAGAACTGATGCCTGAGCAGGTAGCAGAGCTGACAACAGAGCTAAAGACTCAGCTAGAGACTGGAGCAGAGGATGTAGTGGTGGTTGGTGTAATGAAGTTTGTGGTGGTGGTGGATAAGCATTAAGCTGAACTAGTTCTCCTAAGCCTCGAGGAAAACTGCTGGACGGGCTCACTTGAGCCTCCAGCGGAAACAGGAACGGGTGCAGGCACCTGCTGGACACTAGCCGCTTCCACCCAAGGAGTAGGTACGGTTGCGAAGACGGACTATATCCTGGCTGACCTCACCCTGGGGACCGGCATGGGTGCAGGGGTGGACTGGTTCACGGCCCTTCTCACCCTGGAAGCCGGGACAGGCACCGGCTGGGCAGCTGCCGTTCTCACCTGAGGAGCTTGTACGGCTGCAGAAACTGACAGAGCCTCAGCGGGCCTGGAAACCAGAGCAGGGACCAACTGGACCCCAGCCTCCCTCACCCGAGGAACTGGTACTGGTGCAGGGGTACGCTGGGCCCGAGCTGCCCTGGGAGCAGGAACACGAGTAGGCAAAGGAGCAGGCTCAGAAAAAACAGTCTTAGACTGGGCAGGCTCAGGGTTAATATGTACCGGGTTAACAAAAAAAGACCTATCAAAAATAAATTTAGCATTTTTCCCACCACGTTTTACAGTCTTTGTTTTAGCAGTTTTTGACATCCTTGGGTTAACAGTCTTAGAGAAGAGCTGACTTGGGGATGACTGAACCAGACTTGACAAAACCTGAACTGAGTGTTTTAGACCTGGTAACGTTGCTCACAGTTTCTCCTTTAACAGCATTTACAGACTTTGGCGAGTGATTATTGTCTTTGATTTCTCCCTGTTCAGAGGGAGCAAAACGAAAAAAATTTTCCCAGTCTATGTCATCATCCAAAAGGGAGATTCCAACAGTGTCTGGGGTGAGTTTATTGTTCTTTTCAGTTATGGCTTCAGGTGGAATGTGTGAAAGGCAGTCATTATAACTCACCACCGGGAGTTGCTCAGCAGGTGAAAAGTGACGGCGGCGTGAGCGTCGCTTCCTCTGAGGTGAGGAATCTGACGGGGTGTACAGCTGAGCAGACATGACAACCTGAACTTGACAACATAAGACACAGACATGAAACACATGAAGGGCAAGGGAGACTTAACAGGGGTGGAAGACACAAGGGGAATCTAATAACAAACTATAACAACCTAGGCATGATAAAAAATGAACTTAGAAAACCCGAAGGGCTTAAACATAAACCATAAACTAAAACTCAAAACGCTGGGTCAAAAGACCCAGCATTGTGACAAGTATAGTAAAAATATTTATTTAATCATTACTGTTTAAATGACTAATATGCAACATGTATTAGTAGTGATGTTGTGCTGAGGGTTAAAATGCCTTTTTGTCTTTTGGTATACTACGAAATGAAAATAAACCAGTAATATATGTCTATGCTGTGCTCGTATTTATTTTACCCTACTCAAATTCAATTTCTGATACATTTTATTTTAAAAGATTTAAGATGGTTCTTTAAAGAACCACTCAAAAAAGCTTCTTTAAAGAACAGAATCAACAGAATCAACTTTTGGACATTTACTTACCTGGATCACTGAGCATGCATCAAGAAGCCTCCTTCATCTCCTCACCCCAACCAGTCACTATTTGCCAACAGGAAGTCAGTACAGGAGAAATCTACAGGAGAATGTCCACAAAGCACTGAGACATTAAATAGTCATTCAAATTAATAACAAAAGGCATGGAAATATACCACATGAATCAAATGAAATGAAAATAATCAGTGGAAAATGACATTTAATATCTATCTATCTATCTATCTATCTATCTATCTATCTATCTATCTATCTATCTATCTATCTATCTATCTATCTTTCTTGCATTTGTGGATGTGTGGGTGATTCGATGCTTTCAGCAATATAGTGTAGGTTTCACCTAACGCTTCAGGGGCTGTTCGTGAGAAAGTGATTATGAAAAATGAAAACTGAAAGACAAAAATCAAGATTTTTATTCGTGTCTCAGTTAAAAACATTTAAGTGGTTAAAAACATTTTTATCTTTGGTTTGCAAAGGAATGTCATTGTTGCAATGACAGGTGGTTAAGAGATTAACATTCCCTGCACATCACCACCTGTCATGAATTACCACAGTGTCATGAGACACTTCCTCATACCAAATCATTCAGCGAATAGAAAGCAGATAAAATGTGTGTGAGTCAAAGTGAGGCTGTGTTTGGAGGTGTTTGCGCACAGAGATGAACACATTTACCATGTCTCTCTCTTTGCTACTGCTGCTGCTGGTTTGCAGCACGCAAGCTACTCATTTTTATGGGACAGTGATGACCTATTACCCAGGAGACACTTATGCAGATGGATCAGTTATGGTATGTAAATTTTCTTCATAAAACTATTTATTTACCTTTTGAAATTTGACAGTGCTCAAGTACCCTTTCCAATGTAAATCTGCAGGTGAATATTCAATACAAGCTGAACTTCCACGACTGCACATATGATGACACATGGAGTTGCCTCCGTGGTGACTGTGGCTCTGGGAACAACACACTATATGAGGTAAAACAGGAAAGCAGTGGAGAGTGGTGTCAGAGAGAGGGAATCATGACTCGACGGGCTCCCAGCAACGCTCCGTTCAAGCTTTGGTGAGTATAGATCGCCATTTAACAAAATTAAATTTGTTGCACTTGTTTTCTAAGTTATCAGCAAAAGGTGACAAAATCCAAAGCAACTCATTCACATAATAATTAAACTGAACTGAGCTTTTTGAGAATTCCTACAAATGCGTTTTTAATCTGGGAGATTTATAAAAAACTAATTATTGGGGTTTGGGGTAGGTCTTAATATCTACACATACAGTTCACTCTGACTAACTTTCCCATAAATTTTCAACGAAGGTTGGATAGTGGTAACTGGATTAATGGCATTGTAAATGGCATTGTATCATGGAGAGCTGTGACTCTGGTGGAACTGAGGAACAGATCTGACACCGGCAAAGCCAACTCGTCACCCCAGACCACCATCATACCTGCTGTTAGGTAAGCCTGCACACTGTTGTTTTATTTATATAGGTATGTATTTTTAATTACTGCAAAGAAATTACAAAATAATTCAAAAAAATCACTTGTAAATAAACTTTATCAGTTTAGAATTGAATTCTGTTAAAGTATGCTTTAAATTCGCAGAATTATTGTTGGTGACTTTCCTCTGAACTCCTTTAGGAACTTGTGAATTGAGTAACGTACAGTAAAAAATGCCAAGCTAAATACTTTCACTCAACTGAAAACTAAAATATACCTAGACATACCTTTGTCTAGTGAAGAGAGATTGAATCTCTGCTTTATTAGTGTGAACAAAGACTCTTTTTAATGTAGAGTAAATGCAGGCAGTTAACCCTTAAACAGGTGGGTGCTGGTGTTGGTCAAGTTTACATTCAGTAAATGTAAATGTGTAAAATCTGTACCAGATTTGTAGTATATCAAGTTTTCTAGTTCCTGTGTTAGTGTGGCTGTAGTCTGACTTCCATTGACTAATGGCATCATAGTAATTGCATTTTGCTTAAATGCAATTTATAGAAGCAAACAGCAAGTGTGTTAAAACCAGCAGGTTAAAAACCTAAATGACACATAAGCAGAATTAATCTGTGAAAGAGCCAGTGGAGATGGTATAAATTCTGTGGAAAAGCCTGGGGGCATCTGAGGATAGATGGAGAATGGCAGGTCTAGAAAGCCCTCAAGAAATCCACCTGGCTGAAAGAAGGTTAGGATAGGAAACCTGAACAACATAAAAAACCCCAATTCTGATAATCCTTTTCTATTTCTCTCTCAGAGTTCCCTCAAACTGTCAGAGAAATTTCGTCTTGTTGGCGTTTGACCCTGATGGAGATGTGGTTAAATGCAGAAATGGAGATGCATTACTGTCAGAGTGTAATCCATGCACTCCACTATCTGTCCTCAGCCTCTCACCAGTAAGTAACTAGAACAGCTCCTTATGTTATTCTCATTTGTTTTTTTGTTTTTTTTGGGTTTTTTTTTAACGATAGACAATGGTTTCCTGCGACCAAATTGAGGCAGCTACCAAGGACCCAACATCTCATCAATTTATTTTTCTTTTTTGGAGTCTTGTACTCTGTCATTCAGACCCACTGATAGCAGTAATGAAGGTCCATATGCAGTACAGCTGGTGATGGAGGACTTTCCCCGGCAGAACATAACCCTGACTCAAACCAATGGAACACAGACTAATCTAACTACCAATAATGCAATCAGCAAAATACCGGTCCAGTTTGTTATAAGGGGTAAGATTTCGTTTCTTGGCTGCTTGAATTTATAACCACAAAGAGCTGCTCTGAAATAAGAAATGATGAAAGTTGCTGAACTGAGCAAAAACATGTATGTGTGTGTCACACAGTGGAAAATTGTGTTTTTATATTTTGTTTTGTATCAGACTGTGTGTTGGTACATAGTGTCGATTTTATTTGCATGATTTTATTGTAATAGTGATATTGCATGTTTGCTTATTGATATTCTTATTGCATGATTTTATCCCCATATTTTTAGTGTGTGTTTGGTGTTGTTGTACAATATTCTTTTTATTCCACTGTGGATTAAGTGGACAATTGTAGGCACCTGTGAGGTGGGGGCGTTCCCCGAGGTGGCCTATCAGCCGCCAAACTGATTTAAGGGAGATGGTGAGCCCAAAGACGGGAGGAGAGACACACGAAAAGTGAAGAGCTGGAAACAAAACGTGTGCAAGCCAGCATGTGTAAAGAAGGACCTCCGGCCTGACTGTGGGGCGCCACGAGACATTCGGCAATCGGCCAGCATAACCCGGCGATCCAGTCCCGACGGACAGAATAGCGACCGTGGGAGGCGATGCGTGAAATCCACAGCAGGGCAGGGGTACGCCTCTGCCTGCATCTGTGAGTATCGCTTTCCCACTGTTGGGCGCTAGGCGTAGCTTTGCCAGGGGAGGATAACAGCGGCTGCGCCGACAACGTTGCTGGCCCGTGTCTGTTGTTTCAGGGCGGAGCTACGAGGGAGGAAGTGCGCGGGTGGGGAGAGTGGCTGGACTGCACGATCGCGCACCGTCAGGTGGAGATAGGAGCCTCCTCCCTGGTCTTCTGCTGGCGAGATTCCCCATCCCGGAAGAGGAGTTCCTCTCCTGTCTCTTTCAGCTAAGGAACATTTGCCCGCGTGTGGCTGGACCGTGGGAATATAGGACTCTGGGGGGGAGTTTTTAGCATATGGAAAACATTCATTTAGCTTTGTTTTTTTTTTAGTGTATGGTTATTCCTGCCGGCAGGGCTTTTAGCGGGTTGTGAACATTATTTTTATTGTATAGCGGGGATTTTAGCTTGTATTTGGGGTTCTGACTTTGTTTTATCCTGAAAATAAATGGTGTGTTTAAAGCCGGCTTAGCTTCTGTGCTCCGAGCGCTGACCCACTCACTCCCTTTTCGCTTGTATGTATACAGACGTGGTGGTGAAGATTTAGGTCCACCAGTTTAGCGGCTACATAATTTTGGCGTTTGTCGACAGGATACAAGTTTGGGGAGCAGTGTTCAGCACCTGGAGTGCAGATATAGAGATGATGATGCCAGTGTATCCGGGTGCCCCTTGGGTACCAAAATATAAGGGTCCTGAAGCAGATGTTTCATATGGAGACTGGAAGGAACAAATACAAGGTTTATTGAATGCTCAAGAAATAGCTGAGGCCCGGAAAGTAGAAATTTTAATTGGGGCTTTAAGCGGTGAGGCAAAGCGTCAAGTAAGCGTGTTAGAAGAAAAAGATAGAGACCGGATTAGGAAAATATTCGCATATCTAGATTCTCTATATGGTGACAATACCTCCCTAGCGGTTCCGAGGTCGCAGTTTTTTAGCTGTATACAAAAACCAAATGAGTCGGTAAAATCTTTTACCTTAAGGTTGAGGGAGTTGCACTGCAGGCTACAACAGCGCAATCCAAATCAAGCACCTACTGAAAAGTGTTTACAGGAACAGATGCTGTTGGGCCTGCGGGAGGGCCCGTTGTCACAAACCCTGCGAGCCTACGTGCGTCACCATCCAGAAGAGGATTTTGCAACAGTCCATCGGGAGGCATTGCTCCTAGAGGAGGAACAGTTGGGACACCAGGGATTGCAAACTACGTGCTTGGCAGTGGGTGAGTCCAGGTGTGTTAAGCCACCTTATGAACCAGACTGGAAAGAGACATTTAAAAAAGAAATTATGGAGGATGTCAAGGGTCAAATGCGAGATCTTGTCAAAGATGTTGTTAATGAGATTAAACCGCTCTTGCCACAGCAAAGCCCAGCCGGCTCAGCTTTTAATAAATCAAGGTTTAAGCCAAAGCGTTCTGGGTATGCTAATAACTGGACCCGAGAGGGAGAACCCATTTGCCATCGTTGTAAACAAGCTGGGCATATTGCCAGATTCTGTCCGAGCACACTAGACCAGCAACCACCTTTAAACTAATAAACCCCACTGCTGAGGCCCAGGCGGTGGGGACAAGGGACATTTCAAACAATCAGGGGGCCAGTACAGCTTTTGTGGGAGAATGTCCACTTATTGAGGTGCGTATGGGAGGAGTTAAAATGACTGGATTATTAGACACAGGCTCTCAGGTTACACTGGTGCAACAGCAGGTAATGGATCTCCATTTCCCTGAAGTGAATAAAACTGACACACCCCTGTTGTTCGCCTTAAAGGCCGCCAATGGACTTGAGATACCATACTCCGGCTATGCGGTTATGGATTTTGAGGTGGAAGGGGTGGAGATACCAGGAAAAGGGGTTGTGGTTGTGAGAAATGACTGTTCCACACACCCTTTAATTATTGGTATGAATGTTATTAGTGCATGATGGAATGATGTTTTTGCCAAAGGCAAGTCTGCTTTTCACCCTCAAAAGCTGAAGTCCCGCAGAGCATGGAAAGAGGCGTTTGCTGTCTGTCAACAGACTGCTACCACCAAGACTGATGGCTTTCTAGGCTATGTTCGACCTGCTAGCCGCAGAGGAGTCAAGGTGCCCCCGAACTGTGAAGTGATGGTCTGGGGCCGGACGTGTAAAGGTAAGGGTGGGACAGAATGCTTGGCACTAGTGGAAGCCTTACCTGATGCTGGACCCTGGGGGGTAGCCCGAACCCTGTCAGTAGTCAAAGGAGGGAGGCTCCCTATCCGAGTCTGTAACCCTAATCCATACGAAGTGACTATAGGACGCTACCAGAAAATGGGCCAGTTGTATCAGGTGGAGGAGTCGGATGTGGAGTTGGACAGTGATCTTAGCCTGACAATGGGATCCGATGGTGTGATCGAGGTGGGCATAGTTGAAGCAGCTGGGCCCGAAGAGCCTGCGATCCCTGAAGAGGAGGTGAGTCAACCGATTAACGGCATAGACTTGACCCCCCAGCAGAAGGCCGAGCTCCAGACCCTGCTGCAGAGGTGGCGAAAGGTGTTTGCTGTAAATGAGGAGGATTACGGACGAACTGATTTGGTCCAACACCAGATCCACACAGGTGATGCACCACCCATTAAACAAAAATATCGCCCCTTACCACCACTGATGTACAAGGAGATTAAGATACTCCTAGCAGATATGCTGAAAAAAGGTGTCATTCGGGAGAGTAGGAGTCCCTGGGCAGCCCCCATTGTGTTGGTGAGGAAAAAGGATGGCAGTTGGCAATTTTGTGTAGACTACAGAAAATTAAACGCAGTAACTCATAAAGATGCGTTCCCACTCCCCCGAATTGAAGAGACTTTAACATGTCTGACCAGAGCTGAGTGGTTTTCCACACTGGATCTTGCCAGTGGATACTGGCAGGTGGAAATGGATCCTAAGGATCGGGAGAAAACGGCATTTACCACTCCTCTGGGTTTGTTTGAGTTTGATCGCATGCCTTTTGGACTCTGTAATGCTCCTGCCACCTTCCAGCGCCTGATGCAGCGGTGTCTAAGTAGTCACCTTTCTGAATCTGTTTTGGTATATCTGGATGATATAATAATCTACTCACCTGATTTCTCTACTCATCTACAGCAGTTGGAGAATGTCCTGCAGAAGCTGTGGCAACATGGGCTGAAGCTGAGGCTGGACAAATGTAAGCTGTTTCACCGTCAGGTGAAGTTCCTGGGGCATCTTGTCGACCAACAAGGGGTAAGACCGGACCCTGAGAAAATCCAAGCTGTCCAGAACTGGCCTGTTCCCTCTACCACCCGTCAGGTCAGAGCCTTCCTTGGCCTGGCAGGTTATTACAGGCGATTTGTCCCAGGGTTTGCTAGGTTGGCTCGACCTTTAAATGCTCTGCTCGTGGGAATTTCTAGCAGGTCAAGCATGCAGGTCCAGTGGTCTGCTGAATGTCAGGAAGCCTTTGACAGCTTGAAATGTGCTCTGACCGAGCCCCCTATTCTGGCTTATGCAGATTTCCTGGAGCCCTTTGCACTTTATACTGATGCCAGCAATCAAGGCTTAGGTGCTGTGTTAGCTCAGGTGCAAGATGGCAAGGAACGGGTGATTGCATATGCCAGCAGGAGCCTACACCCCACCGAGCGAAATGACAAAAACTATAGTTCCTTCAAACTGGAACTTTTAGCTCTAAAATGGGCCATTACTGAGAAGTTCAAGGATTACTTGACAGGTGCCAAGTTTGTTGTGTATACTGACAACAATCCTGTGGCCCACTTACAGAATGCTAGACTTGGGGCAACAGAGCAACGCTGGGTGGCACAGCTGGCATCCTTTGACTTCGAAGTTAAGTACAGGGCTGGAAAAGAGAATGCTAATGCTGATGCTCTCTCTAGGTTTCCCACAGACTGTCAAACAGCCTACATAAACATCACGAGTGCTCCACGTCGGGATCCACAGGGGCTGGTGCCGCAGATGAATGACTGGAAGGAGGCACAAGAAAAGGACATGGATCTGCGCATTCTGAGGGAGTACGTGGAACAGGGAATCCCCCCTGATGCACCAACGAGGAGATCCCTGCCTAGCCCTGTACAGAAGTTATTACAGCAATGGAGAAGGCTGCAGGTTTGCGAGGGTACGCTGTGCAGAGAGGTAGGGGACCCTAACACTAACGAAATGTACCTTCAGATCCTATGTCCTGCAGAGAGACACAAGGAGGTGTGGGAGAAGTATCACGAGGCAGCGGCGCATGCGGGAGTGGAAAAGACACTGTCTAGGATACGTCGCTTCTTTTATTGGCCCAGCATGGAAGAAGAGGTGCGCAAATTCCAGCTAGGGTGCGCTGCGTGTGGCCTGCGAGATAGAAATAGGCCTAGAGCCCCTTTGCATCCCATTATTGTGTCCTATCCCCTTGAGGTTGTGGCCCTGGACTTTCTTACATTGGGGAGGCCCACAGACAGGTACCAGAATATTCTGGTTATGACTGATCTTTTCACACGGTACGCCTGGGCAGTTCCTACCAAAGACCAGACTGCTCAGACTGCGGTGCATGCTCTTTGGGCTCACGTGATTCAGACCTTCGGTTGCCCGACCAGGCTACACTCAGATAGAGGTGGTAGTTTTGAGTCTGCCCTGATGTACCAGCTGTGTAAGTGCATTACAAAAAGCAAGACCACCCCATACCATCCAGCTGGAAATGGTGGGGTTGAGAGGATGAACCAGACATTGCTGCACATGCTTCGGTCCCTAGACTCAGAGAGACAACAGAGGTGGCCAGAATATCTCCCAGAGCTCTTACAAGCATACAATAATACTGTCCATAGTGCCACAGGGTATGCGCCGTCGTACCTGATGTTTGGGCGGCATTTGAGACAGCCAGTGGATTTGAACCTAGGTGTTGAGCGGGACTCCCCATGCCACGACCTGGGAGGGTGGGTTAAGGACCATCACCAGAAACTATCTTTTGCCTATGAGATGGCTAGGAAGAAGATGAGGGTAGCAGCCACCCAAAACAAGAGGGCTTATGACCGAAGTGCGCGGGCCCTGCCGTTGGTGCCAGGCGAGAGAGTTTGGATAAGGGACAGGAATAGGCAGGGACAAGGCAAGTTGCACCCAGGTTGGAGCTCAGAGCCGTATGTAGTAGTGGAAGAGGTTGGCAATACAGGTGCAGTGTATAGGGTGCAGCCGGAGAAAGGGGGGGGGGGAGAAGGTCCTCCATCGGAATGCACTAAAGTTGTGCATTACCCCAGCAGCAGACTACCACTCAGAGGGGCAAGAAGTCAGCCTTGAGGGAGAGGTGCTAGTTGAGCCTCCATTTTATGGTTTTGTGCCCAGCGCTCCAGCCCAGCAGCCAGGAGAGTTGTCAGAGGTGCGGCACTCGACAAGGCCTAATTTTGGTCAGCCACCCGCCCGTTACAGGTCGCTTGACTAGTGTGACAGGGACTGTCACAGGTAAAATGTGGGGGGATGTCACACAGTGGAAAATTGTGTTTTTATATTTTGTTTTGTATCAGACTGTGTGTTGGTACATAGTGTCGATTTTATTTGCATGATTTTATTGTAATAGTGATATTGCATGTTTGCTTATTGATATTCTTATTGCATGATTTTATCCCCATATTTTTAGTGTGTGTTTGGTGTTGTTGTACAATATTCTTTTTATTCCACTGTGGATTAAGTGGACAATTGTAGGCACCTGTGAGGTGGGGGCGTTCCCCGAGGTGGCCTATCAGCCGCCAAACTGATTTAAGGGAGATGGTGAGCCCAAAGACGGGAGGAGAGACACACGAAAAGTGAAGAGCTGGAAACAAAACGTGTGCATGTGTAAAGAAGGACCTCCGGCCTGACTGTGGGGCGCCACGAGACATTCGGCAATCGGCCAGCATAACCCGGCGATCCAGTCCCGACGGACAGAATAGCGACCGTGGGAGGCGACGCGTGAAATCCACAGCAGGGCAGGGGTACGCCTCTGCCTGCATCTGTGAGTATCGCTTTCCCACTGTTGGGCGCTAGGCGTAGCTTTGCCAGGGGAGGATAACAGCGGCTGCGCCGACAACGTTGCTGGCCCGTGTCTGTTGTTTCAGGGCGGAGCTACGAGGGAGGAAGTGCGCGGGTGGGGAGAGTGGCTGGACTGCACGATCGCGCACCGTCAGGTGGAGATAGGAGCCTCCTCCCTGGTCTTCTGCTGGCGAGATTCCCCATCCCAGAAGAGGAGTTCCTCTCCTGTCTCTTTCAGCTAAGGAACAATAACGCTGACAGCACTAATTCGGATACATAAAAAACTTGAAAAATGTTGATTTGACTTGGCTTAATGTGGAAAAAAACAGCAACACATGAAAATTTTATCTACTGCAGCATTCAGACATTTTGAAAAACACTTTAATCTTCTTTAATGTAGAAATCTTTCGTATTCTGTTTGTTGAAGGATCTCTGAGCTGCTCTACAGTGGGCCCTACACTTTATTTCAAAATAAAACAGGACCAGAAGAGTTCATCCTCACGTGGACGCCATCTGAGAGCGAAGCGGGAGAAAGCCACCCCATCTGTTTTGTTGTCCAGGCAGTTTCTGGGTCAGTATGTTGTCCATAAATATTATCCCATAGAGAAATACAACACTGTAAGCAGTATCTGAAAAGTAAAAAAAAGCAACCTTAAACAGCATAAAAGATGGATGCAGGAAGTGAACCATTGTTTGTTGGACTCTGCTTTAATTGTAGTGTTTTGGTGACCTCCATGTTGGCTTTTATGAGGTTATCATATTTGAAAGTTGTGAATTTGTTTCTTTTGTCAAGATGCATTCATAAACTTTAATGCTGGAAAGCCTGATTGTGCCTTAATGTGCCACGTTTGTAAGGAACGTAAGTAAGTCAAGTATGTGAATTACACCCATGTTTATGGAAAAAAAAACACTAACGGGAATCAGTGGACATAGACAATAACAGTGGTACTGAGTTCTCAGTTCTTCAGTTCCTAGCAACATAATTAAATAAATAAACCAAAACAATAAATAAATAAAATACATTTTAAACAGGAAAACAAAAGAAAGACCTAGCAAAAAAAGTAGATGTGCATAATTCCAGTCTAGTACTATAAAACAGAGAAGGCCTCACTTGCATCCATAAATAAAATACTGTGTTGCGTGCTTGCAAGGTTGTGTGATCACATGTACACTTTATATGCTGCTTTAAACAGGAATTTTAAAATCTATAAAACATATTTTTACTACATAAAACTAATGGGGCTGATTTACTTCTACAGTATAGCGAAGTATCACTCTGACTTTCGATGCGTCATTGTGACTGTTGAAAAGGGTGAGTTGAGATTTTCCTCATTTTCGTTAGTCACCTTTTAAAATGCCATTGCCGATTTCCTTCATCATTTTTCTGCACTCGCTTCATATTTCAGTTAATTTTTAAACACACCTCTACTTTGTCTCTAGTTTATGTCGCTGCCCTGAGTGCGAGGATCTCTTTTTCATTGCCTTTTACTGCAGACAATGTTAACAGTATCATCATACAGAAGGTGAGTCCCTTTTCATCTGTCAGAAGTACTCGTAACAGTGACAGTAATAATTAGCACCACTGCGTGTTTCCTGCTGCAGATTAAAGAAGAACTGGAGAAACGAGGTCTGCCGCCAGATGCGAGTCTACGCCTAGTGAGAGGAGACCAAGTATAAAAAACAACCACAGCGCCCTCTCACTGCACATGAGTGCACAGCTCAATAGCCTGAGAGTGTTTCTCCTGGGTGTTATAATGTGACACTTCTCAGGGTGATTATGTTTATTATCTGCACTCTGTTCAGAAAAATAAATACCAGATTATGAGCATATTTGGCATTTGAGTCTGTAACTCTGTTTTAATAACAGATGTAAACTGATCAGACTTGTACCTGAAATGTTTTTCTCCAGTTTTTAAAATGTAATTTTTTAAAGAATATTTTTTATTGTATGCCATTGGTTTCAGCTGATTATGTGTTGCATGTGTATATCTGGTGGATTTCATATATAAGTAACTGCACTTTGCAGCATCTTTCTCTAATTTCTTTAATCACTGTGAGGCTCTCTTCTGCATCTGAAATGAATTAAACTGGGCCTTGAGGCTTCAGTGTTACAATAACTGATGTTTAGATGCTCACAGTGAATTCTGAGTAAATATCCATCATTACGAGTTATCCAGTTCAGGGTTGTGTGAGAGCTGGAGAACAATCTGTCAGTGAATAAGAGGCAGAGTAAACCCTGGATTGGTAGCCGCTCCATCACACAAAAAGACACACCTATAGCTAACTTGGAATCACCAATAAACCGAGCATGTGCGTTTATGGACTGTGGGAGGAAGCCTGAGTACATGAACTCGAGGCAGGCACAGGGAGAATATGCCTAACTCAACACAGGAGCTGACTCCGTCTCTGTGGAGCACTGCAAAAGAACTTCTGGTGGAGGTGTTGAAGAAGTTGCTGTTCTTTAGCTGCATTAAGTATTTAAGAATGAGGTATTTAAAACATTTAGTTAGACAATTAAACATCTGCAAAGAATTCAAAATGACTAAAAAGGGACTTCCGGTGTGACGGTAGAGCAGTATGGTCGCATAAGTACAGAGCTCCTGCAAGCCAAGTAGATAAACTCCGCTAAAACACGAATTGAAGCGTGAGACAAAGCAACTTTGGAAGATGAGCGGAGGGACAACAAAAGCAAAGAATAAAAAAACTACGGACACCCAAGGTAAAGACATAAAACATCCGAACAACGAGGACAAGCTAGCACCTGAAGCTAATATGGCCACGTTTCAAAACGGACTGGATTGTATTAGCAAACAAATTCAATCACTCCAAAATGAATTGAAATCAGACTTCACGACGTTCAAAGAAGAAATTACTGGCCAAATGAGACACGAACTGTCTAAATTCAAAGAAGACATCGACCAGAAGTTTAAGAGCATGACTACAGAACTTAAAGAACAAGAAGGGAAATTAGAAGCTGTGCTGACGCGCACGGAAGAAATAGAGACGTGGAGCCACGAGGCCAATCAAACCCTGACAGAACTAATGAGAGAACAAAAAACGATGATGACCAAATTGGATGACTTGGAACTGCGATCCAGACGTAACAATCTGCGGATCTACGGAATACAAGAGGGAGCCGAATCTAAGGCAGAATCGCTGGCCCAGTTTCTGGAAGCCTGGCTCAGAGAGGAGCTTAATATTAACATCAACCTCCAGATTCAACGCGCACACCGAGCATTAACCCCGAAACCGGCAGCGGGTCTCCCCCCAAGGTCAGTCGTTGTCAATTTCCAACAATTCACAACTAAAGAGATGATACTTAAAAAGGCATGGGAAAAGAAAATAGTCACTCTGGACGGAAGCAGGGTTTACTTTGACCACGACTACTCGGCGAGAATGGTGCAAGAACGTAAAGCGTATGTGAATATCAAAAAGATATTAAAGAAAGAAGGCATCCGTTTCCAGACTCCTCTCAGCAAGATGCGAATCCACTGGCCAAATGGAGTGAAAACTTGTGGCAACGCGGAGGAGGCTGCTAACGACCTGCAAGCGAGAGGATACAACGTGGAAAAAGGGATAAACAGCACTGAGGGACGTCTGTCAATCGGGGCAGCGACATGGAAACCGGTCCGGCCCACGTATGCTGGGGTGGCTAGCAGGCGAGCTCGAGAGAGACTTCAAGAATTTCAGCATAACGATAACCATGCATGAGAGGCGTATAAGGAGACTTATGACAACAAGATGGATTCACGGTGTGTCTGGTAGGATTATCTGGAAACACAAAGTTGGCTAGGGATGGACAGTACACAATAATGACTAGTATGAATGTGACAATCTTTCGTGAGTCATATCTCATTACTGGAGGGGGGCCCTTTCAATATGAGAGACATACCCCCCAAAAACAAAGAGAGGAACAACAGGTGGGGAAGGTGGCTGGTACCTCTTTATTGAAGTCCTCTTATCTGTACATAGTTAAACTAAGTTGTAACTTGTTGATGAAAATGTTTTGTTTAAACAAGGGTTCAATGGGGTGCCTGTGGGGGTCTCAAAAGATAGCCGGTAGATCACAAAAGGATAATGCTCACTACACATGAAGAAATAAAGTGTATGGCCTTAAATGTTAATGGAATTTGTAACCCAGTTAAAAGAGCCAAGATTATGACTAAACTGAAAAAGGAGAAGACACAGATAACCTTCCTACAAGAAACTCATTTATCAAAAATAGAACACGAAAAATTGAGGAAATTTGGGTTCAAAAACACCTTTTACAGCTCTCATACAAACTCTAGGAAAAGAGGGGTTGCAATTCTCATAACTAATTCCCTTAAGTTTCAATCTCACAAAGAAATAAAGGATAAGGAAGGTAGATATGTCATTGTGAAGGGTGTGATTAATCAAACAATGGTCACATTGATGAATGTGTATGCCCCCCCTGAAAGTAATAAGGAATTCTTTAAATTAATTTGTGATATTCTTGTGCTAGAAGCAGAAGGTGTATGCATATGTGGAGGAGATTTCAATGTGATATTAGATAGTGACTTGGACACAACCAGCCTGAAGAAAAATAAAAATTCAATTCCAAAATTAGTAAGATATACACTGGAAGACACTAACTATTTTGATGTCTGGAGAGCTTTGCATCCGCTACAGAGGAATTATAGTCATTATTCAGCAACACATTATGTATATTCAAGAATAGACTACTTCTTTATGCAAAAAGGGAATAGAGATATAATAACAGATTGTTGGATTGGAGTGGCAGATGTGTCGGACCATA
Organism: Perissodus microlepis; assembly: GCF_051167445.1. NCBI lineage: Eukaryota > Metazoa > Chordata > Actinopteri > Cichliformes > Cichlidae > Perissodus > Perissodus microlepis. The sequence goes on along the minus strand of NC_140463.1, from coordinate 21,131,310 downwards.
GTGCTATCTACTTACAAATCTGTCTTAAAGGTAGACCAAAAAACACAATATGGAGATTAAATGTGGGGCTATAAAACAATAAATCTGTGGTAGAACAAATACAAAAAGATGTCAAAACTTATTTAGAAGAAAATGACAATGGTGAAACCGATCCAATTATTCTATGGGACTGTTTGAAGGCAGTTATACGTGGGAAACTAATCGCAATATCAAGCAACCTTAAAAGAGAAAGAATGAAGCAATATAATGAATATGTGGTTGAATTGTCACAATTGGAGAATAAACACAAACGCAAGGTAGATGTCAAGATACAACAACAAATGAAAGATATTAAGAAGAAAATTAATAATTTACTCTTTTATGAAATGGAAGTAAAAGCAAGGTATGTAAAACAGAGCTACTATGAATCAGGCCCTAAAGCTGCACGGCTATTGGCAAGACGTTTACAAAAACAACAGGCAGAAACAACAGTCAATAAATTGTATAATTCTAAGACAGAACAAATGACACATAACCTAGAAGAGATAGAAAGTATCTTTACCGATTATTATAAGGACCTGTATCTACAAAATGCACCTACTAATAATGGCCTAAATGATATTAAAACATTTTTAGACTCCTTAGATCTACCCTCTATTGGAACAATACAAAATGATCGCATGACAGCACCAATAACAATAGAGGAGATTCAGAAAGCGATTGGAAAATTACGAACAAACAAGGCACCAGGCAGTGATGGGTTTCCTGCCGAATGGTACAAGAAATTTGGAAAAGAATTGATACCCTTACTCCACCAGACTCTTAATTGGACTCACACTAAACATGTGATTCCCCCCTCTTGGAGGGAGGCAATTATCACGGTGCTGCCAAAACCACAAAAACAAAGAGAATACTGCCAAAACTACAGGCCTATATCAGTGTTAAATGTTGATTATAAAATCTATACTACAATCCTATCAAATAGGCTCCAGTCGTTTATACCAGACCTGATAGATGAGGACCAAGCAGGTTTTGTCAAAAATAGACAGGCACAAGACAATATTAGAAGGACCCTACACATCATACACCAAATACATAAAGACAAGATACTGGCTGCATTGATAAGTTTAGACGCAGAAAAAGCCTTCGATCGAGTCAGCTGGGACTTCCTGTACCTAACCATGGCAAAGTTCGGGTTCACTACGAAATCAATCCAATGTATTAAATTTCTCTATGACAAACCGACTGCAAGACTAAAAGTTAACGGCTCATTGACAAAAACATTCCAACTAGAGAGAGGAACTAGACAGGGTTGCTGTTTAAGTCCAACCTTATTTGCCTTGTATATTGAGCCATTGGCACAAATGATTAGACAAGACTCCCTAATAACAGGAATAGAACTCAATAAACAAGAGCATGTAATTAGTCTGTTTGCTGATGACGTGTTGATAGCCCTCAAAAACCCCACAAACTCTTTTATGCAGCTTACAGAAATGTTAGGAAAATTTGGTACACTTTCTGGCTACAAAGTAAATATACTTAAAACTCATGTTCTAATGTTTAATTGCATACCAACTCAAAATCTTAAGGAATGGGAAATAAAGTGGGAGGCAAAAACCCTTAAATATTTAGGTATAAATATAACCAAAAACTATGCCAAACTATATCAAAGTAACTATGGACATATAAATAACAGGATAAGGCAGGATATGGAAAGATGGAATACATATTCGTTAGGATTTAGTGACAGGATAAATGTGATAAAGATGAATATCTTACCACGATTGCTATATTTATTCCTCTCTCTTCCGATAAGCATACCTCAAACCCAATTCTCAGAATGGGATAAGTATATATCTAGATTTGTCTGGGAAGGCAAGCGGCCAAGGGTACGATACACTTTACAGCTTACTAAGGAGAAAGGAGGAATGTCGCTTCCTAATTTAAAAGAATATTTTCGTGCTGCACAGATACGCCAGATAACATATTGGTGTAGTGATGACTACGGGGCTCGCTGGAAGGATGTGGAGCTCTCCACACTCAATGTCCCAATTCAAACAAACATGGGTATAAAAAAGATCCCTGAATACGTAACTAAAGACCAAGATAGGAACCCGATAATATCCTTTACATTAAATGTATGGTATGATACAGTAAAGGAGTTCAGAATTGGCAAAGAGCTTGGAAAATTGGATCTTGGTTTTAAAAATTGGAATGAAAAGGGAATCACAGCAATTTGTTTATTAATCAAAAAAGGAGAAATTAAAAGTTGTGAAGAATTAAAACGGGAATACAACTTAAAAAACAAGGATTTTTTCAGATACTTACAGGTGAGAGATTACTTTAATAAAAACATAAAAATAAAGGAAGACAAAATCCATCCTATTATAAAAATAATTATACTGGCATATAAAAGTCTTATTCCAAAAACAGTGTCTACCCTATACAAATGTTTGATGGAATCAAGACAGGAATCAACTGTATATGTTAAGGTAAAATGGGAAAGAGAGCTGAGTGAAGAAATCCCTGAGAGGGTGTGGTATGAAACATGGAAAGAACATAAGAATACAACTCACTCATTGAGGTGGAGAGAATTCATCTGGAAAAATCAAATTCGCTATTTTATTACACCTAAGATTAAAAATAAACAAACCAATACACAACAACAATGTTGGAGGCTGTGTGGATGGGATGAACCAGACCATACACACATTTTCTGGAAATGCAGAAAAATTCACACTTTCTGGGTTAAAATTCACTCGGCTCTCTGTGATATATTAGGTTATATAATTCCTAGAACCTGCCTTGTTTTGTATCTAGGGTACTTGGAAGGTACTGTAGATGTAAAGGATCGTTACCTGGCTAAGATTCTCCTTTTGGCAGCAAAGAAGGCCATCACCAAAAACTGGCTTAAGACAGAAACACCAGGAAAGCAGCAGTAGGTAGCAATTGTGGAGGACATTATGGAGATGGAGAACCTTACATATAAACCGAAATTAAAGGAAGAACACTTTTTGAAGGACTGGGGAAAATGGTTGACGTACAACGGAAGGGGAAAAAAAAAGACTGAACTGAATGAAGATGGACATACAAAAAAAAAGAGAAAAAAAAAATAAAATTGTGAAATGAACGGTGGAAATATTTGACACCACAGGCATGTTTCCTTTTTTTTCTTTTGTTTTACTTTATCTTATTTTTCTAATTATTATTCTATATGTATTTATATTTTTATACATATATATATATTTGTTTGTTCCTTTTTCTTTCTAATTTCACTGTCTTGAGTTTGTGACTCTCTTTGTATTCTGTTAAGAAACTGTATGCGTAATGGACAGGTGAGTTGTTCAAATAAATTAAAAAAAAAAAAAAGACTAAAAAGAAATAAGAACATAAATAAACACAAAAGACAAAGTGAACAAAGTGTCGTGGTCCCGGGTCATGTGACCCAGTGTTTTGTGTTGTTGTATTTTTATGTCATTTTGTCTTATAGTTTATGGCTAAGTTCATTTGGTTTGTCTTGAGTTCGTTCCTACATTGCCTAAAGTGTTCTGTTTAGTTCATTGATTATTTAGTAATTTCCCCTTGTGTCTTTGCCTTCTGTGTGTCTTTGTTTAAATAGGTTGTGTGAGTTCTTGTGACTTGTTCCTCTCCTCGTGTTTCATCCATTTTTTCAGTCTGTCATGTCTCTCTCTGTCCCCCTCATGTTCCTTCGTGTTCCCTCGCTCCCTCTCCTTTGCCTTTCCTCCACTCCTGTGTCACGTTCCTCAGTTTCCTATACTGTGAAAGTCCGGTGTTTCCATGTTTGGTATGCTTCCCCTGTGGCATCATGTTTATTCGTGTCAGCTGTGTTCCCCGTGTGTTCTCACTTCCTCATTATCCTTTGGTGTTTTTATGTCAGCTTCTCCCTTGGTCTTGTGTTGCGATCTCCCTTATTTTTGTGCGTTTCCCTGTGTGCCTCTCTGTGTCCTTTGTTCATATACATTTCCAGTTTAGTTTGTATTTCCTTTGGTCTGGCAATAAAGCTCTGTTTGAGTTACTTTTGCCTCCGTGAGTCTGCATTTGGGACCTTTCCCGCCTGCTGCACAGCCAAATTCATGACACAAAGACCAAAAACACTACAAACGTTGCACACTTCAACACAAAGAAACTTCCAGGTGCACATAGGTTTATAATCCCCCAGCACAACATGGTTGCAATCTGCAGGCTGTGCACTGAAAAACACATGCATCATAAACAGTGATGAGAATAATGGTGTTAAAAGTAGCGGTATTACTTTTTTTCAGTAACTAGTAATCTAATTTCTATTTCTGTCGTTACAACACCGTTACCGTTACTAACAAGAAAAAGTGGTGCGAACACGTTACTGTTTTTCAACACGCAGTTGAAGCTGTCTTCAGGTTAGGGAGCTGGGGGGGGGATGGCTAAGTACTGCTGATTGGCTAAGGAGAAATGAAGTAGTCATGCTAAACCAATCACATGACCAATTTATATGTACGTATGGGTGTATCCGTATGTATGCAGGTGAATGTATACCTTGTACATATCTCTCTTGTGTGAATGTAAATGTGTCTGTGTTATTGTGTAAATACTTACGCTACATGGAGAGATGCCAAACTGCCTGTCATTGTTTTTGTAACAGTGACAGCAAAGAGCTATTCTATTCCATTCTATCTCATTCTCGTTGCTGGTTCGTTGTCTCCCTGAGTCTCCCTGCATCTCCGTTTAAAGGTTTCAGGTCAGTTTTGTTAGTTTCTCCAGTATAGTGGATGGGAATTATGGCTCTTTTTAGAGAACTGGCTGTTTCGGTTCAGCTCACTAAAAAGGCTCTTTGGGCTCCCAACCGGATCTTCAGGTTCTTTTGTTGCTTTATTTAATTTATTATCAACAGCAATATAAAATTATGCACAAAATGAATTACTAATGTAAAAAAATGTTGTTTTATTTATATATATATTTATGTATGTTTATACATAAATATATACGGTGGCCCCTAGAGACAAAAGACATACAAACTCCAAAACAACTACAAATTCCAAAGCACGTACAAAGCTACCTAGATCACTTAAATTACACAATTGAAAGCATATGTGTATTGTTTGTGTATTTATATACAAACACTCATTAAATTTAAAAAAATAAAATAAAAATGTTCTTTTACCTGTTACTACAACACACCAAATCCGGTCGTTGGCACTTCCCAATGACTGTAGAAAACATGGACGACGCGACAGCAAGTCCTCCCATTGTGCAAAAATGAAGCCAAAATATCCCGCTTGTGGAGGCTGCCATCTTGCATTTTTGGAGCCAGCTGTGTCCCAAAATGTCGGCTGCATCCTCCGGAGGCTGCATTTGAAGGCCGATTACGTCACAGCCAGGCGACGAAGGCTGTCCCAATTCGTCGACTCCTTCAAATGCGGCCGACAAATGCGTCCTTCATTTCCCCGAATTTGAAGGATGGGTCGGGTGTGTCCTTCGTGGCCCACCATATCCCAGAATTCATAGTGCGGCCCAGCCAAATTTCAGCTGCCAACAATGGCGGATGCTACTAAGTATGTGCATGTGTGTGTGTATGTATGTGTGTGTGCGTGTGCGCATGTTTTATATGTATAGATTTTTTTTAAACATTATGCCTCGTAAGGACATAAGCAGGAAACAGTGACAATGGGAGCTGTGTGAGGCTACTAAAGGCAGTGGATTCCTCACCAACTGTAATAAAAAGAGCACAGGTAACAATAACACATGTACCAGTTGTTGCATTGAAGAGGCATTCAAGTATAAAAACAATAATAAACACACCTACAATGTTTTGGTTCTGTAACATTTTTCTATTATTACCTTATTATGGATTGGGTGCAAGAGTTTTTAAGTGTGGATAATTAAATAATAGACCATTGTAGTAGTAAATTGTGCCTTCATCTCAGATGGACAGCAAGTGGAGAGTGATAGATGAGATGAGGAGATGGAAGGAGGAAGAGAGGCAAAGAGTGATTCATATTCACAGGCTACTTTATTTCTCACAGTTTTGTTGTCCAATGGCTTCAAGTGTTGTCACCTTGTCATCTTTGCATTTTATTATTATCTCATAACACTAATGGACTTTTAACAGTCTACAGTCTCAGGTCAACACAGCCCTGCCTTTTAGCACTGTCAGCAGCAGGAGCAGCAGCAACACCTCAACAGTAACATTGTACCCATCAGGTAAAACACAGGCTACGTTTGCTTTGCATTGTCCCCACTAGATGACAGTGATAAAGTATGATGTGATTCTATATTAGACTCTTGGTGAATGTGTACTGTAGTTCTTCAACCTGGTTCTATGTGCCCCTTGCTAACTGTGAACACCTGCTCAAAAACATCTCTGCACAGCCCTGTTATTCAGCTTCAGGTTTCCTGTATTTATCCTGATGATTTTGGTTTCTTTGTGTGTGTTTTTTTCATGAAGGCTTCATTTAGTCTGTGTTCCAAACCATTTGCATACTGGTGTAACTGCTGTACAATGGTTTGTTGTGTTTTTCAGGAAATAATTCCAGAGCAGTTACAGTCGATAGACACTTTCTAAATACACCTGATGTTATTGAAGCCTAGCTCTGGATGCTTTGGGTGGGTGTTTTCCCCATGAATCCACTTCCTCTCTGGTCCCTACCATTGGGACGTGGTGACCTTCAATGCAAATCAGAAAATTTTCAAATCCCAACTGTACTCCTGCTGCACCTGCAGCATCTTTGTTTCTTAGTGTTTTATCCAAAACATCCAGTTTGTCCTTAATTTATCAAGTTCTTAAAAAACCCAGCTTTTGATGATTGTTGTACTGTGCAACTCAGTACTTTGTGTTATAAGCGCTACTGTGTGTTTGGGTAGCTGATTTTTTTCAATGCCTAACTAATTCTCTGCTCCACACACAGATAAGGTGATACTCTGTTAGTATATTTGGTTCTGACCAGCAGATTAATGAGACAAACATCAGGATGAGCCTCATCTATCCTAGGGGAGAGTTTTTAAGTCTCAGCCACAGTGAGTTGAGTCATCCTCACACTCTGCTTTTGCTACACAAGTTGTGTCAGTGGGACTGAGGAGCTCACCTTTCACCTCCTGACAATATCCTTTTTTCCTCTTAACTTTTTTCTTTCACACCTCTTTAATCTGATTATTTCCTCTCTCCACAGGTAGTTAAAAACTCCCTGATAGCTGTCCCCGAGGAGATTCTCCTAGAGACCCACAAAATATTGTGAGGCCATCGTGGTTGATGCACCTCTGCAACATCACATGGAAGTCAGGAATACTGGCTTTTGATTGGAAGACTTGAGCAAGTGAAAGGAGAAAGGAGAAGGCGATCAGCTTTCTGTTTATCTAATTCCAGACAAATGGCTCATTTGGTTACAGCTGTCACCAGCTGAGATCATCCAGGCAAAAGTAGGGTTATTTCCTTGTTTTGCCTGTTTGAGGAGGAAGATTTTTCCATTGGCTATACATTTTGCATACACATTAGTTTGTAGCCATAAAGTGTAAAAACAACAGCTCTCTGTTTGATTCACAGTCAGCTGAGCTCTTCACTGTAATCCAGATCTGATAACAACTCTCTGAATAGCTCTCCGGACCGGATAGGAAACTGTGAGTACGACACACTGATAATCCTTTATTTAGAAATGAAATGTACAGCAAACATTGAGTATAATGCTAGCATAAGACTTTAATGTGATTTTCTAAAGATTCTGATTTATTAGATCAGTTAAGGTAATATACTAAATAAATGTTTCTATGACTGTTGCTGGCTTCACGAGAGATGATTTACTTGGGAGATGTTTAAGGTTATCACAGAGTAAACAGAAATATCTTGCAAAGTTAACCAATGAATGCAAATTACTTTGTTGAAAAGGTCCTAATGTTTCCAACCCCCCCCCCCCCCCTTCACCCCAACAGTAAGGAATATTCTTTCTTCTCACATGTCCATCACTCCTACTCTCGTCTGGATTATTTTCTGGTCAGCAGCTCACTGCTGAGTAACATTACAGACACTGAGATTCATCCTATAGCTGTCAGCGATCATGCTCCTGTATCTTTAACACTAATACAGATGAATAATACTACACCAAAAAAAAAATGGAGATTTAATACATCACTGCTCAAAGACGAAGAGTTTATCAAATACTTTAAAAAAGAATGGACTCTATATTTAGGCTTTAATGACATTCCTGGAACATCAGCATCTGTCCTCTGGGAAGCAGGGAAAGCCGTGATGAGAGGTAAAATAATCTCTTTCTCATCACATAAGAAGAAAGAAGAAAACAAAAAAATTCAGGAACTAGAGAAAAACATCAAATCCTTAGAAAAAGCCTATGTGTCACACCAAGATCAAGAAATATTAAACAAAATACGCAAGACAAAACTAGAATTAAATGAAATTATTAATAAAAAGACTAAATTCTTAGTACAAAGACTTCGCCTGCAAAATTATGAACACGGTAACAAATCCGGACAATTTCTTGCTAACCAGTTAAAAATCAATAAAGAAAAAACAACTATATGTGCTGTTAAAGATTTATCTGGGAATACAATATATGATCCTAAAAAAATAAATAACATTTTTAGGGATTTCTATGAAACTTTATATACACCACAAATAAACCCATCTAAAAACGAAATTGATCAATTTCTCGACAACATAACTCTTCCAAAATTATTAGACACCCAAGCAATGGCACTGGATTCGCCACTGACGCCAGGTGAACTCCAGGAAGCTCTGATAAGTATGCCCAATAATAAGGCTCCAGGTCCAGATGGTTTTCCAACAGATTTTTACAAAGAATTCTGGACAATTCTGGCACCAGTTTTTCACAGGATGTTGCAGGAAATCAAAGAAAATGGTAGACTACCACCAAATATGAACTCTGCAAATATCAGTCTCTTACAAAAACCAGGCAAAGACCCTGTATATCCCTCAAGCTATCGTCCAATATCCCTTATTAATGTAGACCTTAAAATAATCTGCAAAGCTCTCTCAAAGAGATTAGAGAAAATAACCCCCCTTTTAATTCATCCTGACCAAACTGGTTTTATAAAAGGTAGGCACTCATCAACAAATACACGTAGATTACTTAATTTAATAGACTACTCATGCAGTAAAAACACTGAAACCATAATATTTTCTTTAGATGCAGAAAAAGCATTTGACAGAGTTAACTGGAAATTTCTATTTGCAACTTTACATGAATTTGGTTTTGGACCCTGTTTCATAAACTGGTTAAAAATATTATATAACTCCCCAACAGCTTGTGTCAGAACAAATGACCAAACATCCTCCCGCTTCTCTCTTCTGAGGGGCACCAGACAGGGATGCCCACTCTCCCCTTCACTGTTTGCAATTTTTATTGAGTCATTAGCAGCAGCAATTAGACAGGCTACAACAATTAAGGGCATAAAATGTAAGAATATAGAACATAAAATCAGCCTTTATGCAGATGATGTGTTACTTTTTCTCCAAAACTCACAAACCAATATCTCTGGGGTAATTGCATTGATAAATTCCTTCTCAAGTGTCTCAGATTATTCAATTAACTGGTCGAAATCAACAGTTCTTCCAATTAATTGCTCCTTCCATAATTCTTCTCCTTCCCCACTGCAATGTGGAAATATAAAATATTTAGGTATTAATGTCTCTCCTAAACTTTCAGAATTAACTAAATTAAACCACATCCCACTTTTAAAGACAGTAGAAGGCGACCTGGCTAGATGGAAATCTTTACCCATATCACTCATGGGAAGGGTCGCCGCTATAAAAATGATGATCTTGCCAAAAATAAACTATTTATTTTCAATGATCCCAAATAAGCCATCACAAGATTGGTTCAGATCTCTAGACTCGTACATTTCTAAATTCCTTTGGAAAGATAAACCCCCACGTATCAGCTTAAAAACACTACAAAGGACCAAGGATAAAGGAAGATTAGATCTGCCTAACTTTAATCACTATTTTTTAGCCAACAGGCTTCAGTTCATCTCTAGATGGTTTAAACACACCCTCTTAGATGAACCTTGGATAGATGTAGAACAGGCACTATGTAATAACCTAGAAATTTCAGACCTACCATTTATCAGCTCAAACATCAAACGACATAAATGCTTTAAAAGCATCAATATTAGCTCTTCTCTGACAGCATGGTGGGAGTTTCTAAAAATGACAGAGTCTTCATTAATCCCATGCAAACGTACACCTATCTGGAACAACCCGGACATATTACAAAACAATAATATGATAAACTTTTCAGATTGGAGTTGCAAAGGAATTAAATACTTGGAACATATATTGGAAGGAACAGACTTTATTTCGTTTGACAGACTAGTTATACAATATGGGATCAACAAGAAACGATTTTTGGAATATCAACAAATTAAATCCATAGTAAAAAAGAAATTTAATCCCAGTGAAGCTGAATTACAAACACCACCAAGTGTGGTACAATTTCTTAGTCTAAACCCCCCCAAATTATTGTCTAAAATATACAGAACACTTTCTAAAATAGATGAATCAATATCCCTTCCTATTGCAAAATGGGAAGCAGATTTATCAATCAACTTAGACCCAAACCTTTGGTCTCAGATATGCTTAAAAACCTTTCAATGGATCAGAAATCCCAGTTTGCAATTAATACAATACAAAATATTACACAGAGTGCACTATACTGGTCATAGGATGTTCAAGATGGGCTATACGCCTTCCAACAACTGCTCACACTGCACAGCAAATACACCGGACAATTACATCCACGCTCTTTGGTTCTGTCCACCAGTTCAGAAATTTTGGCGTGAGATATGTGAAGACTTATCAAAGTGTCTGAAATGTAACATTCCAGCCTCCCCTTTAGTATGCTTGCTGGGCAACTTGGATGAGGTCACTGCAGAAATAAACACAGCCCACGTTGTTTTTACGGCCCTATGCATTGCCAAGAAAATGGTCCTCATTAACTGGAAAAATAAAAATAATCTTAATTCTAACCAATATAAAAACCATCTAATAGATCACATTAGTCTTGATACAACCTCTGCCATCACATTTGATCAATCCCTTTGGGCTCCTTTGATCGGCTTCATCACCTAGTGGGGGTGGGGGGTCATGGTTTGGTCCTGCCTTCGCTATTGTGGTTGATGTGGGGGTAGGGACGGCCTTAGGGTGTCTGGGGAGTCCCTAGGGACGTTTCCCTGGAGGGCCTAACCTGAGGGCTGTGGCCATGACCTGGTTAGAAGCTCTGGGGCTCTTGGATGGTGTTTTCCTTGTGGCTGCGTACAGCGGAGATGGGGGAGGGTCTGTGCTGGCGGACGTTGGTTACTGGCCTGGTAGCCTGGCTGCCCCTGGGAGGGTCCGGGACGGGCGTGGAGGCTTGGGGGTCTGGGGGTGCTCCGCCCCCCGGTCTGGGGTGCTGGCCGGGCCTTGGGGGCTTGGGTCCTGGCTGTTGTGTCGCCGGAGCAGTGGGCGGGTGGGTGCAGGGGGGCTCAGCCCCAGTGCAGGGGACCTCTGGTGCATCGGCCCAACTAGGGGGCTCTCTAACTGGTGGGGAGGTTGTTACATCTTTGCAGGTGGTCTCCTCACTACAGGAGCTCACTCTGCAGGTGGGGGGAGAGATATAGGAGAGGGGGAGAATGAACTCAACCTGGGTGTCTATTGTCTTGTGTAGTTTGGGAGATGATTGGATGATGGGGTGGGTGCAGTTTTCTCTGGGGTGGAGTCGGTGGGCTGCCCCGGACTCTGTGGGGCTGGGCAGTGCTGCTGCTGCGGGCCCCGGTCCGGATGGGCCTGGGCCTCCTTGCCCTGGTGGGTTCCAGAGCGTGGGGGTGCCTACTGGGGTCAGCGGGGGAGCTGGCCCCAGGGAGGGGCCGCTTGCCCCTCCCTTTCTTCCCTCCCCATCCTCAGCTGCCTCCCTATTCCCGCTCTACCACACCCACCCACACACGCAGGGCTTGGGGTGCAGGTATGTCACCAGGGTGCAGGGGAGGCACTCCCCCTCTGTCCCCTTCTGGCCGCCTGTGCCTCAATTTTATTCTGCAACCTAGACATCCACATTACTCACACTCTCACATAACACATACATATAGGGCCTTGGGGGTGGGCACGTTTTACAGCATCCAGAGGATGGTCGTTGTACTCCAACCCACCTCTGGCGCTGGTGCCCTACCCTCAATTTTAAATGCATTTAGACACTGAGGGTTTTCGAGAGGAGCCGTGCTGCTCTCTGAGAGGAAGCTAGTACCATGCTCTCCTGAGTTTTAAATGCACTTTAGAACAGCACACAACAACATTACATATGAGCGGGCGTAGGGAGGTTTGAGGTCTTCACTCACCCCGGTTCTGTTAGCCGTCAGGGCTGGGGGGCTGGGAGGAGGTGCTGGCCGTCAGACTGGGGTCTGGGATGCGGGGCCTCCCTGCTACTGCAGATAAGGAGGTGGTCCGCTTGCCTCCACCCCAGAGAGAAGGGTTACATCTCCTGGGTCTAGGTGCGGCTTGCCCCTCTGGGGGCGGGGGTACCTGGACCTGGGATATAGAGTATGTTTGGGGAGTGCGACTGTCTGTGCAGTGTCTATTTGTGTCTGTCTACACGTTGGGTGAGTGCCGAGTATTTGGTTGTGCATATGGGGGTGGGAATGCACGTCTGTGTCCGCGTGTGCCTGTTTGTCTGTGTCTATATGTCAGGTTGGGTCTTAGACTCAACCTCTCTGGGTACATCTCAGGCCCTCTAAAGTACGGAGGCCTATCTCCCCTCACCACACTCCCTGCCGGTGGCTGATGCCCTCAGACGTTGGTGTGTTGGTGGTCCTTGTCATCTGGGGCTGGGCGCTCATGCATGTACCGGCTCACTCCTGGTGGCCGATTGGCGGGGCCGGGCGCCTGTGGCCCGGCTGGGCTCCTTCCGGGGGGTGGGATGCCCTCAGGCCTCTGGCCTCTGGGCCTGAAGCTCGGTCCTCTCTGGCACAGCTGGCTGCCAGCAGAGCCCGCGGGCACGCCACTGCAACCCCCTCTGGCCTCTGCTCCGTAGCTGCGGGGTGACCTCTCGTTTGGGGCTCTACTCAGCTCTTCCCAGGAGGGTGGCACGGTTCCCCCCCCCTTTGGTGGTCCTCCTCGGGTCCTTGTACTCTGGGGCCTCTGGATATCTGGGGCCTGGATCTCCTCCATACCTGCTTCATACCCTGGTGGACGGGGCTATGGCTCCCCACACTCCCTAGCAGATCGTTACATGGAGAAACCTTTGGAATACAAGCATGCTGATCCACACAGGTATGCACACAGGTGTACACACGGGTGTTCACAGACGCGGACTACACCTTTCTTGGCTGCTGCCTCAAAGCACATTGTGCGCTGTCTATCTTGCGTGCTGCACAATATCGTTTATTATTTAGTATCTACTGTTATCTACTGCTAGCTAGTTTATTGTGATGGTGCTGTTTTTATTATGTTGCTCTTTGTTGTTTGCTTTCTCTTCTGTTTTTTTTCTCCATACAGGTGATCCAGGCGTTTTGTTTGTTTGTTTGTTTGTTTTTTCCTTTCTTCCCCCCCTTCTCACCGTCTCTTCTCCCCTTTGGTTTTCTTTCTCTCCCTCTCTTTCTTTCATTCTTTCTCCCTGTCCTATCCCCCAGTCACGTCTGTCCCGTTTGTAGCAACCGAAAATAAAATAAATACATAATTAAAATAAAGGTCAATCAAATGGACCAATATGGCAAGGCCATGATGATCCACTTGGTAAAATAAATCCGCTTGGCATCTTTCTTGGCCTTAAGACAACAATTCTGATGGCTAAAGATCCAAACGGGACACAAAAAAAAACCCCAAAAAAAAAAAAAGATCCAGCTCTAAGAGCCATTTTGTTTGCGACCGACACATCACTAATACACTCACTGAATTTTAAACTATGCTAGAAGACTGACATGGAGTCTCACAAAACGATCCCGTGCCGAGGAGCACTCAACCATACTGTTAAGTACCTCCCTGATGAGGCATGATCAGCTCCAGGTGTGTGATGATTTTCAGGTGTGGCCAGCCAGCTGGAAGGGCCACAACCACGGAGCCTGAAGGTGCCTCTCACAGCCGCACCCACTCATGCGCACACACACCTACCTATACACATAAGCATTTGTTACACCCCTGAAAACAGGGGAGGAGAGTATGCGAAAAGCCCCCTCGTGGAGAATATAGACACTACTAATCGATCCCAGAAAAGGCTTACTAGCCAATCAGTGATGTATAGATCGCAGTTCTGTTAAATGAAATGAAATGAAAGCCATTAATATAACATGAAAAATAATTACCTCTTAACAATTTTCTTCCCATATTTACATTATTTCTGTCTTTATATCAACTAATATAAATTAGTATTATCTGAACCGTTTTATATTCAGTAATCCTTCAACCTGTCACACATGGACACGAGAACAGCAGCACAGTGCATAAAAACACATATAATATGAAAGGAGTCCACAAGCCCTGATGGATCCTGGGTCGCTCAGACTCAGGTCCCTGACAATTGCTATGTGATTTATTACTATTACTGAAGGCTACCAATACCAACTAGATCTTAAATCTTAATATAAAATGAGTTACAGTTGGGTAGACATTAGGTGAGGCTGCACCTTTTGCAGTGATCTCGTATTTCTGTATCAGTAATATGTTTTCTTTTTGTCTTTTTTTAAAACTGCATATGATAATTTGCAGCGAGCAAGTTAATGCTATTCATCAAGTCTAAAACCGTCATGTTAGTATGTTAATATATAGAGATCCTGAAAGCTGCTCTAAGAATGATCAGATTATATTTTAAATATTTGTTTGACTCTCTTCCAAACCCTAGCTGTCTGTTGTAGGTTTTGGGTCCATCCATCCATTCGCTTCCGCTTATCCTTTTCAGGGTTGCGGCTGTCATAGGGCGAGAGGCGGGGTACACCCTGAACAGGTCGCCAGTCTGTTGCAGGGACAACACACAGGGACAGACAACCATTCGCACTCACATTCACTCGCACATTCACACCTATGGGCAATTTGGATTAACCCATCCCCACAAGTTGCATGTCTTTGGACTGTGGGAGGAAGCCGGAGTACCCGGAGAGAACCCACGCAAACACGGGGAGAACATGCAAACTCCACACAGAAAGACCCCGGCCTGATGGTGGAATTGAACTCAGGACCTTCTTGCTGTGCAGCAACAGTGCTAACCAGTGGTATTTTAATCATGGTTATTTCATCGGTTGCTGGACACACACAGCTGCAGCTCTTTCGCTGCCAGCTCAACATAACAACATAACAACAACTGTCACAATCCTGGGTCTTTTGACCCAGGGTTTTGAGTCTTAGTTTATTTTGATATCTATGGTTGATGTTTAAGTTCATTTGTTTATTATTTCCCCTTGTGTTTTCAACCCCTGTGTCAAGTCTCCCTTGTCCTTTGTGTTTCACGTCTGCATGTCTTTTGTTGTCAAGTTCATGTTGTCATGTCTCCTTTGCATTATGTTTCTTGTTTTATTTTGAAGATGTCCTTTGTTAGTATGTCAGCTGTTTCCCCATGTGTTTTCACTTACCTTGATTGCCTCCTGTGTATTTAGTCTGTGTGTTTTCAGAAATTCCTTGTCGTTTCGTTCAACCACAGTCTGCCAGGGCAAACGGTGTGAAGTGTGAAGAGTGGATCCAGGTGCGGACATATTAAAACTCAACATTAACTAAGGGTTAGCTGTTTATTAAGGCAGACGAAATGGTACAAAAATAAAATGCCAAAAACAACGCAAAACTAAACAATAACATAAACTGGGTAAACTAGAAAGGAAACATAAACCATGAAAAAACCCGGTGAACAGAAAACAAACAAGAAAAACTCTAAACATGGCACAGTGATATGGAAACCTGAACGCATGACATGGCATGGAAAAACCGCAGATAATTTTTTATTTTTTTCAAAAAAACATTTTGAAGAATAAAAACCTGTGGGGTCATTTTTGCATCTAAGGGTTAAATGAACTGAAATCAGTAGTGTGATCTCCAGTCTTGATATAGGGAATGAGAGAACTGACAGCTATTACTTTAATCAGCCTGTCTCAGTTGTTTTAACTCTTAAGTATCACAAAGTAATGTGGTAACATCTGGACTGACGAGTTTACTTATCAGAATTTTAATCGCTAGTTTAAAGGCAGTTTAAAGGTTGCAGCCATTGCTCTAACACTGTATAAATGTGACAGGCCTCAGTGCTGGTTCTAATAGTCTGAGCTGCTTCCAGCTTTATTTGTGTAGAGCACAGCAGCTTACAAAACACCTAGCTAACTCGTACAGCTGCGACGTAAAATTTTCACAAGCTAAGATGACCTTAAAATAACGGGGCTACGTGCGGTATGCGTTAGCTATGTTAGCACGTTACCTTCGACAGGTGGTCGAACTAAGTAAACAGGCGCACAGTCAGAGGTTGAGCTCACCGTTTCGCTGCAGGGTCCCTTCATTTAGGGGTGGGCAATATAAGCGATATACGATAGAAACGATATAAATTTGGCCAACGATAGAGATTTTGACTATATCGCTCTATCGCGATAGCGCATGTTGATGATGTCATCAAGCTGCGCCATCGCTCTATCGCGATAGCGCATGTTGATGATGTCATCAAGCTGCGCCTGTTTTGGCATCGCAGAGGCTACAACCATTATCATCTGCAAATTATGGCGGGCGACAGTCATAGCAAAGAGATGAAGCACTTTTGAAATATGGGGAAAGCTAAACACTGAGCTTCCTCCACTTCCGTAACATTGATTCATTAATGTTGAATTCTCTCGCAGTTGTTCTATTCCCCTGTTGTTGCAGTATATTAATAACTAACCTTGTATTGTGGATGAACAATCTCAGTTGTTCTCCTGACTGAAGTTTGGCCCGTGTAGCATCCTGCTATGCGATTGCATTTGTCCCTGACCACCAGAATCCGTCACGTTAACTTTTATCGAGTGGGAAAAAAAAGTTGGCGTTCATCCTCCAGCTTTACTGTGCTAATGTTATGCTAACATAGCTGTGTCGCTAGCAATCACGTAGCACAACATTATATACCAGGTAGTCCAACTTCAGTAACCCTGCAAATGCCACTGCTGTTTAGTTTTCTGTCTTCATTTATGTTGAAAGTGGTAGCAGAGCTGTACGTTTTAATTCGTTTCAAAAATCTCTCAGTCAGAACATGGTATGAAATGTTTAGGTGTAAACTAGCGAGCTAACTTCCTGTTAACTTCTAACGCCGTTAAATTTAATAAATTCTGTTTTCATGGATGCCTGGATGTTAAACTTAATTGTTACACCCGATAAAGCAGCAATGCTGATGATTTAATTAAAGATGAAAGAATTTAGACCGTTTTTAACTCTTAGTGTCCGTTTGACTTTGGGACCTGAAGTAGACGGAGTTTTGGACCCAGATTACTCTGCGAAGCTCCTCACTACGGCAGCCGTAATGCTCTGACAATCCATCAAGCAGTGCGGCTTACCAAAGTTGTACTAAAACATTTTTTAACAGATTTCTGCATGCCCAAATCGGTTCGAGGTCAGTAAGCACAACCAGAATTCATACATAAGGATTTGTAAGTGTGCCTTATAGTGTGGAAAATACATTATACAGAAGAAAAGAATATATCGTGATATATATCGTTACCGCACATGCTTCAAATTATATCGCGATATGAATTTTAGGCCATATCGCCCAGCCCTACCTTCATTCTTCACATATCCGTGTCGAGCCGAGTGTAATGGCCTTTGTTCAAGCACACACGCTTGTCAGCAGGGCGAAGCTATGAGCTAGAAAAATCCAGGCAGACAGCCTGTGCCTGACCAACCAATCAGAGAGCTCCTTACATCCCACGGTGTGGCTAATTTGCATTGCAGCAGGATTTTTAAAATTAAGTTGCTAATCCAGCTGTATGGGCTCAAATTGTGGTCATCAATATTTTATACCTGTAAATCAAATGTGTATTTGTGTACTGAGTTTTGTAAACTTGTAAACCAAAATATGTCAAAATTTTATGTTTGTCCATCTACACATGAGAATTTGTGTGTGTGTAAAAAAGATTTGTGTTTGTAAAGAATACTTACACAAGTTACAATTATTTTGGTAGGTCTGCTTTCAGATACAAAGCAAAACAGTACGTGTAAAACTACGCTCAGGTTCCCTGACTGTGTGGATTTCAACTTACAAGTATACAACGAACAGAAAAGATAAATTAATTTTGAAATAAGGAGTGGAATCACCATTTTAAAAAGCATTTTGAAAATCAATTTATTAAATTGGTATTCAAAAATGGATTTTGAAATGTTGTTTTTAAATGTGGAATTCAAAAATGAATTTACAAATGTAGAATTTATTCTACAACTCATAATTTAAGCACAGAATTCTTTATTTCGATGCGCGTGGCTCTTGTGGTCCTCCATACAAAACCAGTGGAGATCAAATGACCACCGGTTTCACGTTTGCACAGCTGCTTTCTATGTAAGCTGTGAGGCATGGCTGGGCTAGCCGGAGTGTCTTAAAGAGGTCATCCTGCGTACATATGGAATATGTAACGGCATAATATGATAAAGAACTAGTTTGTCAGTGTCACTCCGAGACAGGATGTTTCTAATTTAGTGCAAATTAAAAAAATCAGTCCCAGAATTTTGCTTAGTATGCACATTGAAGGACATATCTTGGTCATAAATGACCCCAAGATTCCTCACAGTGTTACTGGAGGCCAAGGTAATGCCATCAAGTTAGACATTGTGTTCCTACGATTGTGGAAATGATTCTTCGAACTTGTTACCTCCATTCCTGGTAATAAAATGATGAGCAGCTTCCTGTTCATGTTTCTAAAGTAGAATAACTGGTTATTGTTATTAGGTCTTTTTGAACTGTTTTTCAACTTTTCTTTGAGTTGTCTTTCACATGTAAGCACTACAGGAAAGATTATATAGCCCCTTTTCCATGAATCTCTACTCAGATTTTATCGCCACGGTTCAACACAGTTTTTAGGGTTTTCCATTAGGTCATAGTATCTGGTTTCCTCATCAGGAAACAGTGTTTTTGTTTATGAGTTGGACTGTAGCATCAGGTTTATGTTGTTAACTTGTACTTAAGATTTACAGGTAATTTAATGGAGGGAAAAAGAAAGTAATGTAATGAATAGTGTAACAAATTACTTTTTCCGTTGAGTAATTAAATAACATACTACATTTTACTACAACTTATTTTTAATACTTTCCTACTTTGTTTTATTAAAGACAGCAACACTGGCTGCCACATTATTCACATTAAGTGCTACAACTACAAACTACAAACCGCAAAAACAATTACCCGTTAAACAACAATCCACACAAGGCATCCAAAATTATCTGATGTTAGATAACATTCTTTCAGTTTCTGTTTATAAATGGTCTAGTTGTCTGACTCAGTTGTAACCTTTGTAAAAGAAAAAAAAAACCACATTCACACAGTGTGGTAAACTAGTGATGTCATGTTTTATAAAAGAGATCTCAGTTTTGATCAAATAGTTCACATTCTCTGACATCTTAGCATGAGCGTGCTTTTGATTATAAAAAGAAAAAAAATGTCACTGGTCAGAACAGATTGTGTGAGCTCACGTCTCATCATTTGCTGATGTAGGGATTGCTTTACATTTCTCTGATTTGTGTTGCTTTGTCAGCATAAAATAATTTATCTACATGTCACTTATATCATTACGGTAATAATTAGTATTATTAAAGGACATAGTTACAAGAACACTTTGGGGCATTATTTTGGCTGTTTTATATCTATATCTATCCTTCTAGAGGTAGCTATTTTTCTGTGTGGAGTTTGCATGTTCTCCCCGTGTTTGTGTGGGTTCTCTCTGGGTACTTCGGCCTCCTCCCACATTTATCTCTATGTTTTATTTGAGTCAAATTAAAGTTGAAGAATCTGGAGGTAGTCCTCCTCTGTCATAATTCCATCCATTTTTTTAATTTACCATTACCACTGGCAATAAAACAGCCATAGACCATGATGCTACCGTTTTATTGCAGCTTGACACCCGGTTCTTCAATTTGAAAACCTCAGATTAAATTTTTCAAAAATCTCTTGTCAGTGTTGTGAAATAGCTCCAGCTTTGTATCGTTCAACTATAAAACCTTTCCTCCAAAAAAGCATTTAGCTTGTAAGACCAAACCCATCAAAAAAAAAATTCAGATTTTTTTGGAACTGAGATGTTTAATAACCCTTATAATAAAATCCACACATTTTGTTTTGCTACATTATGTTGTTTAAGATATACTTTTATGATATATTTAATATATCATAAAAATATATATCAATTTTGTGTTGCATTTGATACATTGTGCGTTTTTGGTAACACCAATGTTAACTCTAGACAAAAAAAAAAGTTTTCTCCATAACATTTTGATATTTTGGCAAGTATAGATTATGTTGATGAGATACAGGTCTCAGAAACTCATGTAAGGTCCATTTACAAATGGCTTGTAATTCTACAATTCTCTTTCTAAGAGCACCACAAACATATGCTTTTGAAACTGGAAAATCCTCAATAAATTAAAACTTCCACAGTAAGTTCTTGCATTTTTTTAAAGTCAAATTAATCATTAAAAGTTCCAAGCCTGGGAAGTCAAAGAAGACATTCTTGTTAACAAACTGTATTGAACAAATTAATCTATCTCAGTGTTTCTCAAACTGTGGTACCTGTACCACTAGTGGTACTTGGGCTCTCTCTGATGGTACACAGGAAATCTCCATTTTTTTTTTAAGATAAACAATCTACCATTGTGGAGGTATGCAAAGACGACACAAGAGATCCTGAGGCTCTTCTGGGAGCATGAATTGACCAGAAAATGTCTCCCGGAGTGAGTCTTATGTGAAGAGCAGCCTTTCCTTATCACCAGCGGTTGCGGCTGCTACAGAGTGCTGGCAGGCTCGTTTCCCTGGGCCTTAAATCTGCAAGGCGGCAGACAGCACCGTGCTGGGGCACTAAAATGCTGATGGTAAAACCACAGCCCTTTTCTGCTGTGCCACGATGCCAGCCACCATCGTTGAGTCGGAGGCCCCTGGGAAAATCGGTGGGGGCGCGGGAGATGCTGTCCCAACTATGGCCTGGATGCCAAAGCTCCTAGTAGCCAAGAGAATGCAATCCGCTTCTTTTGCGAGTGAATAGTAATGGTTCGAGGCTAGTAGCGTGAAGTTGTTGAGGCCAGCTGCACTGGTTTCCGGTAACTGTCGGACGCAGAGGTGAGTGAAGAGGAATTCGCCATCATCCATTCCTAGCAAGTACAGCGTACTCTCCATGAGCTTGAGAGTGGTACCATCACCCAGACCTGAGTGGACAGTGGATCCAGAGAGGCCACCACATGATTGTATGTCGTGTCGTTGGCTGAAATCCAGCAGCTTAACCGCCATAGCAAAAGTTAAAATGTACAGCTCTGCTATCACTTCCAACATAAATGAAGACTGAAAACTAAACAGCAGTGACGTTTGTAGGGTTACTGAAGTTGGGCTAGCTGGTATATAATGATGGTGGTTAGCTACACAGCTATGTTAGTGCAATATAAACACAGTGATACTGGAGGATGAGCACTAACTTTTTTCCACTCGATAAAAGTTCACATGAGGGTTCCCGAAGGTTAGGGACAAATGCAATCGCATGGTAGGATGCTGTAAACCAGGGGTGTCAAACTCAATTGCACAGGGGGCCAAAACATCAAGGCACACTTTAGGTCGCGGGCCAAACAAGATAAACATTTATTGAACACACTAAAACAATGTTTTTTAAACATAAATATGAATAAAAACAGACAGGAATATTATTCTAGATTAAATAAACTTAAAAAAATACACTTTAACTTTAAATATTTTGCTCTTCATAAAAATATATCCTGTCAAAATTATGCAAGTTAGAAATATGAACATGCTGCCAAAACCCCCCAGAAAAAATAAATGAAAGCATTCACAAGGTTCGAGCCGCATGTAGACGGAGCTGGGGCATTGCTTCAGGAATGGAACTAATAAACTAATAAACTGTGTACAGTGTACAGTGTCGTACTTTGCCTTGAGTGTATCATTACACTGCAGCTCCATCTGAATCTGCACAGGTGCAGTTCAGCAAAGTCCACTGACTTGGTTCAACATTACTTGGCAACAGGGAAAGTGAGGCAGGTTGCACTGGTGCATTTGTGACAGCTTCACTTGAAATGCCTTCACCGCATCATACATGTCATGTCCATGAACTGACAGATTTCCTTGCTGAGCTCAAAAACTCTATTGAGAACTTTTATCCCAACTCAGCCAACGGACCTCTGTATGATAAGGAATGTCGGCAAACTCTGAATCTATTTCCCACATAAAAGACTGAAATTGACGGTGATTTAAACTTTTAGCTCAGATAAAATTTACGGTCTGCGTTAAGGTGATCATTACATGCTCCATTTTTAGGACTTTACCACATAGCGTTTCCTGGTGTGTGATGCAGTGATATGCTGTTAACTCACCGGTATAGTTCTCCTCCTGCATCTTTACTCGCATCCTGCTGACTAGTCCGCTTTTTTCACCGCACAACACCGGCGCTCCATCTGTTGTAAGTCCAACAAGTTTGTCCCAGGGCAGTTTCATGTCGGTTACACTTTGATATATACGTTTTAAAAAATGTCTTTTCCTGTCGTTGTCCCGTGCATCGATTTAATGTTCAATATTTCCTCTCCACGGATGAAGATGGCTAGCTGTGCAATGTCCATCATGTCTATACTTTCATCCACAGCAAGAGAGTATGCAATAAAGTTTTTGCTTCTTTCACACAACTGTGTTCTTAAATCAGTGGCCATCTCACAAACCCGATTTCTGCTCAGGCTCACATTTGCCAAAATCTGCGTTTTGTCTGGACACATTATTTATGTGTAATATCTTTACATATGTTGGTAAATAGACTTCGGTGAACAGAGTTTACAAAGGGGTTATTTATAGAATTAAAAAATTATCTGTTTTTCAAGTATCTTTATAACTCTGTTACTATACTTAAATTATAACCAATCTGGCTCTTTATCCCTACTTAAAATATTTTTACAGAACTATTGTAATATTTGCTGCCATTTCTGCTGTCCTCTTGGCCAACTTACTCTTACAAAAGACATTTTTAATGTTAATGAGATTTTTGTAACCGCATAAATAAAGGTTATATAAAAGTCACTGCCAAAAACTGATTGCGGCTTCTACCTTGTTACACGAATGTTGTTTGTGGCTCAAGATGACTTTATGTCATCCATGAGGGATGCATTTGACATATGTTTCACATATTATAGCCCAACAAGTTACTTATAGCAGTTTAAATACCAGCAATCAGTTTTTGGCAAATACCAGAAATCACTTTTTGGCAGACAATCACTTTTTGGCACAACACCAGCTGATTTGGCTGTCTCCTCTGCTACAATAAAACTTGCTTTCACAACAGCTTCACTTTGTGATTTTGCTCTGGTGACAAACGTCTGCTGAAATGTCAGATTCTTCTTTAGCTCTTCTACTTTCTGTAGTTTCTGCTCTGCATTTAGGTTTTTCAGCTTATCCTGACGTTTTGTCTCGTAGTGCCGTCTTAAATTAAATTCCTTAATTACAGCCACGTTAGCTCCACTAATAAGACACGCGGGTTTACCAGCAATGTCTGTAAACATATATTCAGTCACCCACTGGCGCTGAAAGGCTCTGCTTTCAGAATCAACTTTTCTCTCCACCATTGTGAGCGGCTAGCTTCGCAATAACAGAAGTTTGACTTGATTGACGCGGGAATGTTCCCAGTTAGCCTAGCGTTCAGCAAGGAGGCTGCAGTGCTGCATTGTGGGATCTGTAGTTTAGCCTAGCGTTCAGCAAGGAGGCTGCAGCGCTGCATTATGGGATCTGTAGTTTGTATATTATTAGCGTCTATCGCCGGGCCATGCATAACAATAATAGTACATCTATATAAAATGATCTCGCAGGCCGGATATAAATGTACGTCGGGCCGGATGTGGCCCGCAGGCCTTGACTTTGACACATGTGCTGTAAACGGACCAAACTTCAGTCCAGAGAACAACTGAGATAATCCATCCATATGAGATTAGTCATTAGTATACTGCTGCATATATTGGGCTGTAGTTACATGGTAAAGTTTTAAAAACTGCTTTTAGGGGCTTTTTCAGATTAAATAGAACACAATAAACAGCATTAAAAAAAATGTTAAAAACACAACAAGCCTGATAAACAGAGACTAGTTTGAACCCGGAAGCGGGGTTCATCAGTTCATCATTTAAAGATTGGCTTTCCCGCATGATGTGAATGTTTTAGTGCAGTACAGTTGTTATTATATAAGAAATTTAAATTTTCTCGTGTAAACTGTATATGGTGTTAATTAGGCCTATACTACTGTACTTTAATGTCGGTCTTAATGGTGGTACTTCAAGAGCCATATATTTTATGATGAGTACCACATCATAAAGTACCTCTGTGGCTCTTTAAGTACCTCTGTGCCTTGGCTAAAGCTGTTGTGTGTTTTGCCCTTTTTCCTGGCATAAAAAAAGAAAATTGTTGGAAAAGTGATAAAATAACAGTGAAAGATCATTCTAAATACAAATAGTTTAAAAAATACAATTAATTCAAAAACTAAAATGTTTTATTGTATTTGACTCAAGCAGCAATTAAAACATTTCTATGTTTTGAAACTAATCTCATTTACTGACAGTTGGTTGAGACATTTGCTTTCACTGTTCTAGAGTTGGATGTCTCGAGACCGGTCTCGAGACCACTTTTACGTGGTCTTGGTCTCGTCTTGGTCTCGACGGACTTTTGTCTTGGTCTTGTCTTGATCTCGACGGACTTTGGTCTCGGTCTTGTCTTGGTCTCGCTGTCTCGGTCTTGCTGTCTCAGGTCAACATAGTGGTCGGGAGATTTGGAGTCAACAGTATCCATGACACACAGCGTAACGTTCGATAATGTATCATGCGCAAAAGCTTTAGCTCTAAGAGCCGTGCTTAGAGAGTGCTTTGTAGTGAATCAGAATAGTCGACTCCCATTGAGCGAGAGCCGGCTCCTCAATTAATTTCCTTTTGCTGCTCAGCTGTCACACAGCGACACACAGTGGCTCAGCCATGCTCAAATCCCTCCACATTGTGGCATTTTATTATTTCGCCTTTCGCGCCCTTCAAACACAACTAAATGCAACCCGTTAGATTGAGCAGTATGCCCGGTCAGTAAGTTACAGAAATGTCAGCGACTTCGTCTGTCATAAAGTGTTCATAGAACACAAAGAGTTTTTGGTAAATGCAAAAAAGAAGCATTCGGCAAAGTGCAGGTTTTGCAAAGTCTCCTTGACCCAGACAGCCGGGACTACCTCTACCTTCACCAGGCACCTGGAGCGCAAACACCCTCAAAGGTAAGCTAGCCAGTAGCCATCTATCCATCTTCAAACTCTTCTAACTACCTTTCCAACCTCAGATGACCAGGTCATGTTTATGTAATATTGTTATTTATAATGTGTTCTTCAAACATTATAAATTATGTAGGGACAGTTTTTTTGCAACCGTCCCTGCAGACGTAACTTTAACTTAACGTTACGTTACATGCTATGTACAGGTAGCTAGCGCTAGCAGTGGCTATCAGCTACTTAAACAATTTTCACTAACTTTAGGTATTTTGGTGAATTCATTGAGCAGAAATATATCGAAACCATTTCAGTGAGCACTTTAAGGGCTGCTATGGTGTGGTTTGTTGTCAACTTTAATGGGCATATTTATGTGGTTGCTGACTCGTAAGTAAGGACGGGCGTTTCAAGAGTGTCCCTATAACATTGCTTGGCTAACAGCGGCGTTCTCGACAGTGAAGCCCAGATCAGAGCGGTCTATGGCTCTGGTCCAGATAGCACGGATCGCAAAACTGAGTCCTAAAGTTCTTAAATCGAACTTAAGGACCTTTGACTATGACTTTCTTAGGCGTTTTCTACTATGTTGCCCTACTAAACCAGTCCAGTATGTAGGGGCTATTTTAGCATTATTAGACACAGTTATTTTGTATTGGTGTAACTTCAGACTTTGAGTAGTTCATTTCTTGTCAATACAGCTGTGTCTGATAGCTGACTGGCAGGAGGAGGCTTAATGCAACCTGCAAAGTTAATGCACAGACATTTTGTCTTTTGTAAATTCCATTCAACTGTTTTTCTGTTCTTGTTATTTAAGGTCTTGCAACCCTGAACACTCCAGTATTTTCATTATTACTAGTTGTGCCTAATGATCTATATGTGTCACACTGGATTAGATTAGGTTATTTTGTATGCAAAGGTCTGCCCTCATTGATAGGTTTAAAATTACTGTGCTTGTAAGATACAGTAGTTTTTGTGGTTGAATAGAAACAGATGTTTTACAGATTCCTATTTCCCTGTTTTGTAGGTACTTGGAGTACAAAGCAGGATCTGCAACATCAGTGATAGCGGTCAATCCCACACAGCCTCAATTATCATTGTTTGCTCCAAGCATCCACTTATTTTCCCCAAATTCACCCAGGCAACAGGCCATCACCCAGTCCATCCTCCAGGACCTTATAGTTGGATGCTCTCTCCCCCTGTCTATCGTTGAGAATCCACATTTTAGACACTTCCTGAATGTCTTGGATAGCAAATACACTCCTGTGTCTAGAACCACCTTGACAGAGAAGCTGATACCTCACCTTGTCACTAAAGTGAAGGGTGACATAATCAAAGCCCTGGAAGTCCAGCCAAATGTAGCAATAACAACAGACCTCTGGTCTGACCGGAGGCTTCGTACTTTCCTGGGAGTTACTGCTCATGCTGCCTGCAAGAACAAGGACTCTTACAGTTTACAATCATTTTTGCTTGACTGTAGGCGTTTCACAGGGAACCACTGCGGCGAACGACTCGCCTCAGCAGTATGGCATTGGCCATAAAATAAGCTACATTCTGACGGATAATGCATCCAATATGAAGCGGGCCTTTAAAGTCAGGATGCCAGAAGTGGAGCACCCTGAAGGTGACAGCAGTGATGACCTCGATGATGAAACAATGTGGGAGGATGCAGAAGGTTCTGATCCATGGTCAACGGGTGAACGTCTTTCTTGCTTCGCCCACTCGCTGCAACTTGTAATCAGTGATGGGATGAAAGAGGTAAAGGCAATAGCTAGAGCCATTGCCAAAGCCAGCAAGTTTACAAACCTGCTGCACAGCAGTAGTAACCACAAAGACTTGTTTGAGGCACACTTTGGCTCCAATAAGTCCATCCCAGCAGGAAACCACACCCGCTGGAATAGCACCTACAGACAGTTAAAGGCTCTGATCACACTTGACCACGGGGCCATCACTGAAATGTGCAGCAATACAGAGAATTTAGTGTTTTCAACCCGAGAGTGGGCTCAGCTGAAAGACCTTTGTGCTTTGCTTGAGCCTTTTTCTGATGCAACAGACCTTACAGAAGGTGATCATCAGGTGACTGTTAGCATGGTGGTCCCCACTGTTCTGGACTTGAAGAATCATCTTATAAAGATGGAAGTACAAATGCCCCAGGCCGTAACTATAGTCAGGGCACTGAAAAGATCCTTAGAGAAACGGTTCTCTGGAATTTTCAGGCAGATTTGCATGGACGAAAAGGATCCAGAAGAGCCGTTTAGCCATCGGATCTACTTCCTTGCCACCATGCTCGACCTCCAGTTTGGACTGACCTGGGTAGATTTAGATGTCCAAAATGGTGAAACCGGACCAGCACTGAAGAGGTTCAGAGATGACCTTAAAAAGTCATTAATAGGTGACTGTATAATAATAATAATTTATTGTTATTGTTGTTTTTGTTGTTCCACTTATTATCACTGTCTTTGGTTTTATAGCATCATTAGAAGCATTCTGTCTAATCCTGTCTTTGTGTGTGTGTGTGTGTGTGTGTGTGTGTGCACCCTTTTCCAGACCTTTTGATCACAGAGGTAGACAGAGACGGACCTGCAGCACCAACAGAAGAAGACACAGAATTATCAGATAGTGACTCAGCGCCACCCCCAAAACAACGTCTTCTTTCACGCTACAAGGCATTTAGGTTGCAACGCAGCACAAGCCAGGACTCGAGCACTGATGCACAAATAAGCAAGTACCTAGACAGCATAAATGACTCTGACTGTGATGCACTCACCTTTTGGTCAAAAAACAAAGAGCGTTTCCCCAGTCTACACAGTGTTGCCTTGAAGGTCCTCTCTGTCCCTGCCTCTTCTGCCCCAGTTGAGAGGGTTTTTAGTAGAGGAGGCATTCTAATGAGACCCCACCGCGCACGGCTAGGCTATAAGATGTTGCAATCTTTAGTTTTCTTGAAGTGCAATCAATCACTGTTTTAAAATGTGAACTGTTTTCTCTCCCTCGTCTCTGAAAATATGCTGTTTGTTCATTATATATTTGTTCATAAGATATTTGTTATTTGTTCATAATGTCTGTGTTCTATTGTTCCTGCCCTACTGAACAACAGGCTTGATTTCATTGGCAGTGTGTTGTAATCTCATGCCACTGAAGACATCAAGATGCCAGAATCTTTTAAGCACTTGTTCTTATTCTTATTAATGCACAATTTGTATTGGTATGTAATATTTGTAGCTTGCATCTGATTCATGTGAGGTGTGCACATGTCTTTATATTGTTTGATTACAGAATTTTACTTAAAATGGTGTTGTTTGACTAAATAAATGTGACCATTGACTTTTAAATAACATCTGCATATCACTTTGTGTTGACAGGCCTTATCCATTTTAGGGAAGTTGATATCATACAGTGTAATTTGGCTAGTACTACTACAATAGGACATGATGCAATTTCAAGTTTATAATCTTCAGTTTGATGTCACAATTTTATCTATATATAAAGTATAACTGAAACCAGTTACATATTTCATATTTTACAGTTGTTGGAGGTGATCGCTGTTTTGTCAGATGACTTTGGGGCCAGTCAGTACCATCATGTCAGCCCTCAAAAGCACACAAAAGTTAGTCTTTTTTGTCCCGGTCTTGGTCGTGGTCTTGGTCTCGCCTCAACTTGGTCTTGGTCTCGTCTCGACTTGGTCTTGGTCTTGTCTTGGTCTCGATACCCTCTGGTCTTGGTCTTGTCTTGGTCTCGATACCCTCTGGTCTTGGTCTCGGATTAGGCGGTCTTGACTACAAGTCTACACTGTTCATTATTATTTATCAGGTACCATCTCAAACTCATGAGCATGAAACATTTCCTCATACCAGAACAGTTTACTACACAGAAACAGCAAGTAGATAAAAGGAGGAGAGTCAGAGAGAGGCTTTATTTGACGTACAAGTGTCTTTGTGAAGACAGACTAACAGATTGACCATGTCCCTCTCCGCAGTGCTGCTGCTGCTGCATCTGACGGTCTGCAACTCGCAGAATATTGATTTCTTCCTTAGCAATTTAAATGGCTTTGTTGGCGCAATCAACTTCTATACAAAAGAGAAGTTTGTAAATAATTCTTCTTCGGTATGTACAGGTTTTTTTTTTCTAAAATGTGTTTATATTTTGAAATGTAGGTTTTCTTTACTAAATTCCTATTCACTGTGACTCCACAGCTGACCATTCGCCTAATGGGGAACAATCTCAACTGCATTCCCGATTTCTCATTTGATTGCCAAAATAGCCACTGTGGGTATGTGAGCACTTTGGTACACAAGGTCGACCAAGAAGGCAGCGGAGAGTGGTGTCAGAATGAACTTAGGTCTGTTCAGCCATCTCCCATTAATGTGGTTGATTCACTCAGGTGAGTGTACCTTGAAAATATATAAAACGAACTTATTACTCATATTGTTATCATTCTTACACACACACACACACACACACACACACACACACACACACACACACACACACACACACACACACACACATATATATTAGTCCATGTGTTTTGCTATATACAGTGTAACACGCTGAAAACTGACTCTCCCACTATTTTCTATTGAAGGGTCCCTGGTGTTAATTGGGTGAGTGGCATCAAAAATAACATTGGATTGTGGACAACTGCAGTAGCATTCGACCTGAGGAACCGCTCTGACATCAACAAAGAAAACTCCTCACCCCAGTCTACCGTGATCCCATTTGTGAGGTGAGCCAACTCACTGTTTGTGTCTCTGCTAAAAAAGCAACAGCAGTAGCAGGACAAGAGTGACTGTGGCATTACTGCAAACTTCAAATCTGATATTGTTTCCATGTAGAAGACAAAACTGCTCACAGTATAAGGGCAAAGTCTAAAAATGTAGACAAAACATTATTAATGTTTAACTTGCTGCATGGTCAACTTTAACAGCCATTGCAACCACTGCCTCCGTAATAGAGTGGCAATAAACTAATTAAATGAACAAAAATAATTTGCCAAAAATAGTTTCCACACTAAAACGTTTGCATTTAAAGGTTTTAATTGTAATCCTATAACTCTTTCCTTAAAGAGCTTCTCTTACAGTACCCCCAGGCTCCAAATGAGAGAAAAACAGAAAATGAGTATGAAGATGTCATGGTCCTGGGTAATTTTGACCCAGTGTTCTTAGTTTTCCTGTGGTTTTGTATTTTGTTCCTTATGTTCATTGGATTTTTGGTTTGGTATTTGGATTCCCCCTGTGTCCATGCTTTTATTGTGGTGTTTGTTCTGGTACCGTGTTCCCGTCCTTTGTGTTCTGTGTTCTCCTCATCCCCTCGTGTATTCATCCTTGTTCTCTGCCTCTCTCTCTGTGCTGATCTCTGTGTACTGTGTTGTGTTTAAGGTCCACATCTTGGTGTCAGTATTTTCAGTTTCGTGTCCTCCCCGCTCAGTCACGAGTAATTGTCCTCAGCTGTGTTCCCCGTGTGTTCCCAATTCCCTCATTACCTTCTGTGTATTTATGTCAGAGTATCCCTTTGTTCCGTGTTGCGTCGTCCCTCTAGGTTGTGTGCATTCCCTCGTGTCTTCCCAGCGCCTCAGCTTTAGTTTCTCCCAGTATAGTTTTGTATGACTTCTTATGTTCCTATTAATAAAGATCTGCCTTTTGAGTTTATCCCCGCGTGTCTTGAGCCGTGCATTTGGGTCCTCTCTTGCCTTCACACAGCCGCCGCATGACAGAACGACGCAACCACGAAATGGACCCAGCAGGCTCCGCCCGAGAGGAAGATATTCTCCGTGTACAGAGTCTGGTGAAACGCATAACCCGCGCCTCGGACTCACGGACAATTTCCGTCGGACTTAACCCTTTCCTTCACCAGCTCACCTGCTATGAGGGCTTTATTGACGAACTGAGCCGAGCCAAGGAGGCGTTACAAGCTCGTGAGCTGGCAGACAGCATCTCCTCCCGGGATTCCACACCACAGCGAAAGCAGACGGAGATCTCCGCCAGGCAGCGGCCGCAGTGGCAGCGAACAAAGCTCGCCACGACGGTATCGCAGCAGCAGACGGGGCTCTCGGTATCGCAACAGCGGCTGCTACAACGAGAGGGTTTTTCGGCGCCACTGCCGCGGAGCCCTTCTCCATCCCCTCTCAGCTCTGACCGTCACTCTCCCGCTGCTTTCCTAGCAGTGATGTGGTCAGAGGATGAAGAGGAGACCGTCACCCCCGCATCATCACCGGTTTTCCCCGTCACCTCCGTTCCCTCATCCACGCCGTCGCCGGTCCTCTCCTCAGCCGGATTCCGGGACTTCTGAGCAGCCGGCTGGGGTGAGTGACAAAGACACTCTTTCTGTTCACTCTGAGGCTAGTTCTCACTACTCTGAATGCAGGAATGCAAACTCTGTGACTCTTGCCTCAGGCTCTAAAGGCTCACGATCTGTAAATGTTGAATCCGAACCCAAACTTCTTATGAACTGTTGTACTGCCCAGAGGGTCAACTCAGAGACCGTTTCTCCTACGTTTGGACTCATATTTGAGAAAGATTATCCTTTGCTAGTGTTTCCTAGGTCTGAAAACTTGAAGTCAGCATTTCCTGAGTTAGAGACACCTGTTTCTGTGCCCTTTACCTGTGTGTCTGCTGAGGATGATTGTTTTGCAGTTACACTCACCACTGGGGCTTTAAAACCTGCCTCCTTAGATGTTAAAGCAGTAAAATCCAAGACTGTAAATGTTCCTGTGATAGCTCGACCCCAGCTCGTTACTTCTGAGCCATCACCCCAGGGGAAAGTCCATTCTGACGTATTTACTGATTCGAATGTTCTTGAGTCAGGGGGCTCTACACCCACCACTGTTTTCCCTAGGTTTACTGCTTCCAGCGATCCGGAGGTAAAAGACTTTGTTTCATCTGCCTCTCCGGTGCACAGAACTATGTTTACATCGGCTATTAACCCCTCCTCTGACAGTATAAGCATGGTTAGCTCCGAAGAAAGTAGCTCTAAGACTGTTGGTGCATCAGCTGATCACATTTCTCTAGAGTCTGTAAACACTGAAGGTGGTGCTTTAGTGCCTGTAAGCTACAGCTTTAGCACACTTAACACTACGAAGTCAGAGCGCTGTTCCTCCTCCGCTCACTCAGGGCAGGGAATTAATCTCTTGCAGACTGTTCTTTCTAGGCCCGGCTCCCAGGCCCCTTGTGTTCTAGGGATAGCTGCGGCCCAGCACTCCCCTGCACCTATCTCAGTTCCCCAGGTGAGGGGGGCTGGTGCCCAGCTGGTCCCTGTTCCAGTTTCCGGGTCGGCTGAGGCTCTGCTGGTCCCTGCACCCGTATCAGCTCCTTGGGTGGGGACAGCAGCCGCCCAGTCCCTGCCGAAACCTGTGCCAACCGCTGAGGTGAGGCCTGCCAGGACCCAGCCGATCTCTGCACCTGTACCGACTCCTCAGGTGGGAGCGACTGGTGTCCAGCAGGTGCCTGCACCTTTCATCCGCATTGTAGGCTCAGGGGAACCGACACCGCCACCTGTCCTACATCCGCTCCCACAACCATCATTACACTCAGCTGCACAGAATGCTCCTCAGTCAGTCAGTCAGCCTTCTCCTCAGTGTACAGTCCAGCCTTCTCCCCAACCGCCATTACTACCACTAGCTCAGTTTGCTACCCAGTCTCCCTCATTGCAATCTGTAGCTCCGTCTCCTATGTCCCCGCTAGCTCCGTCTCCTGTGTCCCCCGCACCTCAGTCATCTACCCCACCACAAGCTCAATTTTCACCTCTACCATCACTTCAGTCATCAGTTCGGTCTGCCACTCAGTCGCCCTTAGCTCCATCATCCACACTACCACCTGCTTCTCTTCCACCACAACCGTCACGACACTCAGCCATTCAGGCTGCTGCTCAGTCAGTCATTCAACCTGTAGTCCTGCCATTAATGCACTCCTTAGCTGAACCATTAGCACAGTCACCGTTAACTCAGTTGTCCACTCCACCGCCTACTCCACTGTCACCACAACCATTACTACAGCCATCAGTTCAGTCCCCTGTAGCAGTTCAGTCTTCAGTTCGGTTCCCTGTAGCAGTTTGGTCTTCTGGTCAGTTTAACATTCAGCCAGGGGTCCCGATACCCTCTGGCTCTACATCAGCTCCTGCTGTAAGCTCAGATGAGCCCATCCAGCACTCCGCGGCTTCCACGCTGCCACCTGCCTTGTCCGCTGGGGGTTCTGGAGAGCCCAGCCAGCTTCAGCTTCAGCTTCGCCATCGCCTGGTCCAGCTTCAGCTTCGCCGTCGCCTGGTCCAGCTTCAACTTCAGCTTCAGCCTCGTCTGGTCCAGCCTCCGCATCCGCTTCAGCCTCGTCTGGTCCAGCCTCTGCCTCGTCCGGTGCTGTGGGGGCCACGCAGCCTTTAGGTCCCATACTGCTGCCTTGACATCGTTGGTCGTCTGCCAATCCACTATGGACTGCCTCCCAAACGCCACCGCTGCCTTCCGCGCGGTCCGCCCCCGGAACTGTCTGCCCGCCGTCGCCATCCGCACGGTCGGCCCGCGGAACTGTCTGCCCGCCGTCCACACGGTCGGCCCCCGGAACTGTTTCCACGCCATTGCCGCCCGCACGATCGGCCTCCTGAACTGAACTGTTTTGCACTATTGTGTTGCCATCCTCCAGGTCGAACTCCTGAACTGTTTTTGATTTGCTCCTTGTGCTCCAGTTTTTGTGGTTATCTTGTTTTTGGACTCGAAACTTTCAGTTTCGTGTCCTCCCCGCTCAGTCATGAGTAATTGTCCTCAGCTGTGTTCCCCGTGTGTTCCTACTTCCCTCATTACCTTCTGTGTATTTATGTCAGAGTATCCCTTTGTTCCGTGTTGCGTCGTCCCTCTAGGTTGTGTGCATTCCCTCGTGTCTTCCCAGCGCCTCAGCTTTAGTTTCTCCCAGTATACAGGGAGTGCAGAATTATTAGGCAAGTTGTATTTTTGAGGAATAATTGTATTATTGAACAACAACCATGTTCTCAATGAACCCAAAAACCTCATTAATATCAAAGCTGAATGTTTTTGGAAGTAGTTTTCAGTTTGTTTTTAGTTTTAGCTATTTTAGGGGGATATCTGTGTGTGCAGGTGACTATTACTGTGCATAATTATTAGGCAACTTAACAAAAAACAAATATATACCCATTTCAATTATTTATTTTTACCAGTGAAACCAATATAACATCTCCACATTCACAAATATACATTTCTGACATTCAAAAACAAAACAAAAACAAATCAGCGACCAATATAGCCACCTTTCTTTGCAAGGACACTCAAAAGCCTGCCATCCATGGATTCTGTCAGTGTTTTGATCTGTTCACCATCAACATTGCGTGCAGCAGCAACCACAGCCTCCCAGACACTGTTCAGAGAGGTGTACTGTTTTCCCTCCTTGTAAATCTCACATTTGATGATGGACCACAGGTTCTCAATGGGGTCCAGATCAGGTGAACAAGGTGCCCATGTCAGTAGTTTTTCTTCTTTTATACCCTTTCTTGCCAGCCACGCTGTGGAGTACTTGGACGCGTGTGATGGAGCATTGTCCTGCATGAAAATCACGTTTTTCTTGAAGGATGCAGACTTCTTCCTGTACCACTGCTTGAAGAAGGTGTCTTCCAGAAACTGGCAGTAGGACTGGGAGTTGAGCTTGACTCCATCCTCAACCCGAAAAGGCCCCACAAGCTCATCTTTGATGATACCAGCCCAAACCAGTACTCCACCTCCACCTTGCTGGCGTCTGAGTCGGACTGGAGCTCTCTGCCCTTTACCAATCCAGCCACGGGCCCATCCATCTGGCCCATCAAGACTCACTCTCATGTCATCAGTCCATAAAACCTTAGAAAAACCAGTCTTGAGATATTTCTTGGCCCAGTCTTGACGTTTCAGCTTGTGTGTCTTGTTCAGTGGTGGTCGTCTTTCAGCCTTTCTTACCTTGGCCATGTCTCTGAGTATTGCACACCTTGTGCTTTTGGGCACTCCAGTGATGTTGCAGCTCTGAAATATGGCCAAACTGGTGGCAAGTGGCATCTTGGCAGCTGCACGCTTGACTTTTCTCAGTTCATGGGCAGTTATTTTGCGCCTTGGTTTTTCCACACGCTTCTTGCGACCCTGTTGACTATTTTGAATGAAATGCTTGATTGTTCGATGATCACGCTTCAGAAGCTTTGCAATTTTGAGACTGTTGCATCCCTCTGCAAGATATCTCACTATTTTTGACTTTTCTGAGCCTGTCAAGTCCTTCTTTTGACCCATTTTGCCAAAGGAAAGGACGTTGCCTAATAATTATGCACACCTGATATAGGGTGTTGATGTCATTAGACCACACCCCTTCTCATTACAGAGATGCACATCACCTAATATGCTTAATTGGTAGTAGGCTTTTGAGCCTATACAGCTTGGAGTAAGACAACATGCATGAAGAGGATGAAGTGGACAAAATACTCATTTGCCTAATAATTCTGCACTCCCTGTAGTTTTGTATGACTTATGTTCCTATTAATAAAGATCTGCCTTTTGAGTTTATCCCCGCGTGTCTTGAGCCGTGCATTTGGGTCCTCTCTTGCCTTCACACAGCCGCCGCATGACAGAAGATGAGTTAACGTCTTTGTCACCAAATGACAAAAATCTCTTTTAAATTTAGCTTAACAAAGAGACTTCCTGTCAGAAACCTCCCAAAAAGAGAAGTGCAGTTAAAATGGAAACATCCCCTGAGAAACTTCAAGGAGAAAATATGCAGTTATTTTATACCTGTGGCAAGTTTAAATTTAAAAAGAGATTTTATTTGTCTGTTGTTGTTCCTTATAGAGTAATTGTAATGTTCCTGCCACGGTCTGGCTGGCAGACCATGGGGATATGGGGGAATGAGGACCCGAAACGCATGGTTCTGCGATGCAAACAGTGCACTTTATTTACAGTGAAGGCTGTAAACACAATAACTCCCCGTTGCTCCCTTGAATCCAGTGTGTGTGTGCTCCCCTCCGACGTCTGTGCTCGTGCTCCCCGCTGTTGTGTTCTCGCACACCCTGTGCGTGCTGCTGTTCTGGTCCACTCTTCCACCTGGGGGGGAAAACCACAAAAACAGCCATCAACACCAACCCTGGCGGGCATACACGAACAGCACCGTCGTACGCTGACATGCACTAACTTGGGTAGACAACTCAATGATCCCGCGCCGGTGGGAGCTCCAACACTCTCCTAAGTAGCTCCCCCGACGAGCCCTGATCACCAACAGGTGTGTGGCAGGAACTTCAGGTGTGGCCAGTCCTCCTGCAGGGCCACACCCATCAGGCCTGCATGTGGCTGTTCTCCATCCTCCAGCCACACATGTACACACCCACACCCTGCCTATACATATAACGAGTGGAACACAGACTAACACAGCATTGTGTTAGTCACACACATCACCAAATAATAACGATAATAATAATAATAACAATAATAATCATAATAATAACAACAACAACCGTCAAAACTGCTCACGGACCCCCAGTCCTCCAGAGCCGGGTCTGTGACAGTTCCTCCATGTTTGCTGTAATGTTTAAGTAGTTTAGTGATGCTTTAAATTAAATCTCGCTTAATATATAAACTATACAATTTAAAGTTTTATTTTGAGACAGTGAACTGAATATTGCTATGTTTAAAATTACCTTGTGTGGTTTTTAACCAAAAATATTTCAGTTCCAGTGATCAGGCTGTGGCTGTATTTTGCAGATTTTAAGAGTGAATGCATGGAGCTGCACATTAACTTCACACTAAAGTGAATCCTGGAAAATGAAAATTTAAGATTGTATTTGTTATTCTTTCTCAGAGTTCCTTCAAACTGTCGGAGAGATTTCAGCCTGTTGATGTTTGACCCTGATGGGGATCAGGTTAAATGCAGATATGGAAACTCCTCACTCTTTGAGTGTAACGGCTGTGAGCCACCATCTGTCCTCAGCCTCTCATCAGTGAGCATGACTGTTAATCTAGTGCTTAATGAGACAGAAGGATAGTTGTAATAATAAACACTTGCTCATTTGATCTCTTTTCCTTTTTTATTCCTCATGCAGTCCACTTGTACTCTGTCGTTCGCCCCCACTGCCGACAGTAATGTGGGCCGTTATGGAGTACAGCTGCTGATGGAGGACTTTCCCAGGAAGAACATCACCATGACTGGAGTCAATGGCACAAAAACAACACAAACACCTAACGATGCTCTCAGCAAAGTACCGATCCAGTTTGTTCTGATAGGTACAAGTCCATATTTTAATAGATGGAGTTGAACCTGTAAAGATCTGATCTAAACTTAGAAATACTGTTCTAACTTCGAACTATGAATTCCACCCCGAAAAAAACTCGTTGGTTTTCTGTCATCTTTCAGTGGATCCTCCTGTCTTGTCCTGCACAGAGGGAGACTTTTTGCCCAAATTCTTGCCTCCAACCCCAAACAACAGAGCTCGGCTCTACACGCCTGTTAATAAGACTCTGGAAATCAGCATCAGTGCAGAGGCACAAAACTCCACGTAAGTCAAAGAAAAACACATTTGACATTCTTGACATTGTAAAGTAAGGTTAACTATGTCCCACAGAACTGTTTTCAGGTTAGACAAGAAATACATTCACACATCAGTGGATTCCTGTCATGTTTCTGTTCATTGATCAAATCAAGATTTTATCCATTGTGTTCTGTTTAATCTGTGCATCAGTCCTGCACTGGCACACAAAACAGGTTTAACAAGACACGTAAGAGCGTAACACAGTCAGATATATACAAGGCTGTATGAGCTATAAAGAGTAGGTTCAACACATATTTAACCCAAAGAGAAGTCAAATCTGTTTTAAGGCTATTTTGCTTTAATGCAACATGAGTAAATAAAAACTCGTGAAATTATGTTTAAGTAAAATTAGGCTTATTAACTCAAACCCTTAAAACTAAACAGAAGTGAGTCAAAGTGATGCTCATTCACAGACAAACACTCTGCTTTGTATGTAGTTGAAGAAGCTATGAGAATTAAGTTGATTAATTTTTTGTTTTTCTCTTTGTTGAAGGATCTCTGAGCTGCTGTTCAGCGGACCATATGATGCAATTCAGAATAAAACTGGACCAGGAAAGTTCACCCTGAGATGGACACCGTCTAAATCACAAGACAATGACACCCTCCCCTTCTGCTTTGTTGTCCAGGCACTTTCCAAGTTAGTACCTTTTTACAAATTCATCCCTTAGAGCATGAGTGTTAGGCAGAAAGCACTTAAGCATAGACAAAAGAGCTTGTTTGAATGGGTGAATGAGGCGTGCTGCATAAAGCAGAAAAGCACTAAAGAAGAATCAGTCCATTTGCAATTTTGCAGCCATAAACTATATTGGTGAATGTTTAAATCTGACTTTAGTAGAAAATGATTTAGACCCCAGGCCCAGAAGGAGTCATGGCAAGAAAATTAAATTCCCCAAAAAACCAAAACCCCTTTCTCTGCTTCCAATGACCAACCAAAAAGTTATTGGTTTGTCATCTAGAACTGTTAATCAAACACACCCATATTACTTGTACATATACTTTGTGTCATTAACAGAAAAGACGATCTTAAAATATAATATAATCTCATGGAAATAATGTAATCACTGTTCTGATTTATTTCCGTAGGGAAACCAAGTATCACTCAGACCTTCGATGTGTCAGCGTGACTGTTGGAAATGGTGCCCCAGCCAGTGCTTCAGCTTGTAAGTAACAATGACAGGAAGTAAATGTTAACAAATAAATAAAGTTGCTAAACCTGTGTATTTGTAAATAATTTTTGACATTGTTGCAAAATTCATTAATTAGAAATGAAAAGCTAAAAATGAACAACTAACGCCAATGAATTTCTCTTCATATTTATCTCCTTTCTTGGAGGCAGAAATGATGCTCAGACCTTCTTTTATATTTAATTGCCATAAATGCAGAGGTGACATAAATATAGCTCTTAAAATTGGTGTCACCATTTGTCAGCCAATCATATCGACTAAATCTTTATGTGTTTTTAAATGAAAAGTCTGTTTGGTTGGTCAGAAGTTCTTTAATCATTTTCTACTTGTTTTAGTTGTCCTGGTCATGGGATCTTTCCTTTCAACTCTTATTCTTGCCTTCCCTTCCATGTAAGTATGTGTCTGCATATTTAGATCTTTTTTTGCCGAAATGTGACATGTTGTGTATTTTTTAAACGTGTTAGGCCCATAAAATTATTATTGCTATTATTAACTTTAAAACTGAAACAAAATCAACCCCTTTGATCATCATTCTGATGTTGAGTTTTTGTGTCTTATCTCAGATGAATATGGATAAAATCAGAGGTAAGTCTCTTCTATAATCAGATTTTCTACCATAGCATCAATAACTGCTCTTTACCACTAAGTACTAATAGTACAACTGGTATTGCTAAAAGTAGCAGTGTTGATGTCCAGTGATTGAGCTACAGAAAACTATGAGCACACACACAATGGCTATGGCAACCTCTGTAGGAGCATACAAATAATTAGCAAAATATGCTAACACCACACAAAGCACAACTTATTCTATGAAATATTCCAGAAATGAGTCACATCATACAATCACTAAATATCTATCAAATGTAAAAAAAAAAAAATTTCTATGAAAGCGCTGTTTCAAATTTCCTTCTAGATTGAAGATGTACCTGACTCTGGATTGATGCAACGGTATCACCCTCTACTGTTACAACATGAATGTCATCCGACTCTGCACAAATAACTTTTTTCAAGTTTCTTTAAGTTTTGTTCCAACCAATGTAATCAAATTAAATAAGTACAGTAAAAAAATATAATGTTAAGTGCAAGGTTATATATCTGAATTTATTTGATTCTGTCATTCTTTTCATTTATCAGTACTTTTAATCGGTGCTTTGGAACTGTTTTTTATTTTTATTTCACTGTGGTTTTATTGATTTTACAATCTTTTTCATTTATATTTGGAGTACTACTGTATTCAACATAAATAAACATAGTACTCATCACCCAGTAAATCATTGTCCTAGTAAAGTGGGAATTATTGTTAATATAATTACTGGTTTTGTAACCTTGCTTTTCGAGGAATGGAACAATTACAAATCTTGAAATGTTGTAAAACTAATAATAGTATGAAGAGCTGACCTAATAACACTATCACACTGATATTTATCTGGAAACAAAATCCATCAAAATATTTTTAAGCTGTTAATGAAGTATAACATAACATCCAAAATTGACTCGTGGTATTTATTTATTTGCAGAGTGCTGTGCAAGTATGACTGATCTGTGAAGTGTCACTGTTGCAAACACTGATTGGAGTCTTTACTAATTTGTCCTCATTTGTTTCAGGCGATTTACTGAATTGATGTAAATTTTATTTCTGATAGTTTAGCTTGATTTATTTTACCAAGTTATTAATCAGATCATCTGTAACACCTCCTATTAGTCCACAAACTACTGCACTTGAACCAACACCTACTAGTCAACCAAACACTACTCCTACAAGTCTTTCAAAAACGACATTCCCTGACAATACTCCAACTTGGTGAATTAACAGTGAATTAATCATGTGAAATAGTTAAAAATGTTAAACAAAAATTAATACATGTAATACATGGCAGCAATCCAGGCTGACACACGTCGAAGTTAGCTTGTTAGCTCCCTTCTCTTACTTACTTGCAGCAAGGGCAGCCACAGAGTGCTCGCACGGGAGTGAGAGCTCAGGGACTCGCGCTTTGCCACTGCCCTGGTCTTTATTTATACACCCGTAGGTGCGTTTATTCCTTACATTGGAATGTGGATGTGTATACGCGCGTGCGTGTGTGTGTGTGTGTGTGTGTGTGTGTGTGGGGGGGGGGTCAGAGTGTGACCCCATAAAGACTTCCCTAAACCTGCTGGTCTGGAAGTCCAGCAGTTCATCTAAACAAAAGGCACTTAGACTAAAACTGACATAGATACGTTTATCCTACCACAAAACAATAAGAGAAGGTACGACCTCTCCCATGCTCCCAGGATGTGGGTGTGAATGCCAGAGCACTCTGGAATGTACAATTTTCTATTTTCTATTTCTATTTCTATTTTCTATTAAGTACAATTTTCTATTGACAGCCGGAACAGGTAAGTGACACTAGAGAATGCTGTAGGTGATGTCAGATGCCGGACTCTTGGCAGAAAGAAAGCAAATGGTAGCTTAGAATTTAACAAATGTTTTTTTAAGCTTCAGTTATATTAACATTACATCTTGGAGAGAATCTAAACAAGAGGATATAGTGATGAAGAAAGCCCAGAACACAGCCTCCATGGCCAAAATTAGGATGCCATCATCGAAAAGATGTCGCCAGGCAGACTCCCCCGGCACAACATCGCCTGACTTTGCTAATGTCCTGGAGTTAATCGATATGCAAATGCCAGCTTCGATGCAAGGTTGTCCTGGTGGAGGTTTTACACCATGAATTTAAATCCGTGAGAGAATCCATGGAGTTCAACCAGCAGCAGGTGGAAACGCTGCTGAAAAAGCCACGCTATGGGAGCCGGTTAAGTCTCTTACCGAGAATGGGACCCAGCTGACCCAGTGTATTAAAAGACTGTTAATACACTGCATGCCAGTAGTACGATAGACAATCTTGTGTTTTCTGGTATCCCAGAATCTGCTGGAGAGGACACAGAAGCAACAGTGAAAAGCTTCATTAAAACCCACCTGAAGCTTCCGAGGACACCATAAAGAACAGTCACGAAAGAGTCCTTCTTATCGGAGCTAAGAGATCGGGGGCTGGGAGACCACATCCAATTGTGGCCAAATTTGGCCATTTCAAGTAGAAGGAGCAGGTGAAGTGTCGTAGCAGGTAGCTGAAAGGAACGGACTTCAACATGAACGACCAATTTCCGAAAGAGATCCTGGAACGACACAAGGCCCTATTCCCAATCAGACGCGACTTCACCCAGAAGATGCCGTGCATTTAGGAAGTCATTAAGTAGTGTTGAGAATAATAGATTGCTTGGTATACATTGGAGTTAGAGAGACTGTAGTTTGTGATTGTTTGCAACATTATAATATGGCGCAGGGGCGATTCTAGGATCAGAGCTTTGGGGGTGCTGAGCACCCAGAGAGCTGCCCAGCCAGGCCAGATAAACTTTACTTGTCACGATGAGACTTCTTCCCCGTCTCTGTCAGTCCCTGCATCCCTAAATGCCTCCAGTTGTCCCGAGTTCTCTCTGACTGTCTCCTTGGTGCATTTAAACCCCTGTTCCTCCCTGTCCTCATCGTCTGTTGTCTTCGTCTCCGTTGTCAGTCATCATAATTTTACCATCTCTGTGCAAGTTTGCAAATTTCTTTATTAAATCATAAGATTCTTAAATTCATCAAGTCTCTCTGTGCCTGGGTCCTCATCACAAAACATGATATCACTGTTTTGTACATTTTAACACAATTTAATAAGGATATGCTTCAGCCAATATCTTTTGATTAGCCTTGTCTCGTGGTTTCTTGCTTTATCTATTTATGATCTTTATTCTGTTTCCACTGAGATATTTGAATGCTAATCAATAAATCAATATTAAATTCTAAAAAAAAAAAATTCTAATTTTTTGTTTTTTTTGCAATCAATTTATTCATAAAATCAAATTGAAACAGCACATATAACAATGTAAAAAATATATTCAAATAAATACATTTCTTAATGCGTAACCCATTTTGGAACTAAACTTTCAGGAAGAGAAAACAGTTTGTCCATCCTTCCCCTGCTCTCTCCTCTCCTCAGCCTCTCTTTGCTGCCTCATGTCCTCTCTAATGAGATCAAGCAGCTCATGATCCCTGTCTATTGTCCTCTTTCTCCCTGCAGGCCCATCTCTTCCAGAATTGTCCTGATAACACACAAAAGATAAGAGAAGAGCGAAAACCATGGCAACTATTTAATCCCTAAATCCAAATGTTTTCACAGCAGAACACAAGAGGAACACCATCTGGACATTACAGGTTCTGTACAGCATGAGGGCTAATAAAACTGGGAAACAGGGTAACTATGTGAGAATGCTGTTTGTTGATTACAGTTCAGCGTTTAACACAATAGTGCCCTGCAGACTGTTCACAAAGCTCAGGGATCTGGGACTCAACAGCCGTCTGTGTGCATGGGTGTTGGACTTCCTCACTAGCAGAACTCAGGTGGTGAGGGTGGGCAGATGTGTCTCTAACAGCATCACCATCAACACAGGAGCACCTCAGGGATGTGTCCTCTCGCCACTGCTCTACTCCCTCTACATTTCAGACTGTGTGGCCACCCATGGCTCCAACACCATTGTGAAGTTTGCTGACGACACAGTGGTGTTGGGTGCCATCTCCAACAATGATGAGGCGGCCTACATGGACGAAGTGAAGAATCTGGCATCATGGTGCCAGGACAAC
This sequence comes from Perissodus microlepis, assembly GCF_051167445.1. NCBI lineage: Eukaryota > Metazoa > Chordata > Actinopteri > Cichliformes > Cichlidae > Perissodus > Perissodus microlepis. The sequence goes on along the minus strand of NC_140463.1, from coordinate 21,087,603 downwards.
CACCTCCAGCTGAACGTCGGCAAGACCAAGGAGCTGGTGGTGGACTTCAGAAGGAGTCAGCACAGAGACTACAAGCCCATTATCATCAATGGAGCTCCAGTGGAGAGGGTGCAGTCCTTCAAGTATCTTGGTGTCCACATCTCCTCAGACCTGACATGGTCTGCCCACATTCAGGTCCAGACCAAAAAGGCTAGGCAGCGCCTGTACCACCTACGACAACTGAGGAAGTTCAGGGTCTCTCCAAAGATCCTCAGGATTTTCTATACAGGCGCTGTGGAGAGCAACCTCACACAGACCATCTCATCGTGGTTTGGGAACAGCTGTGTTAAGGACCAAAAAGCTCTCCAGAGAGTGATCCGTAAAGCAGAACGCTGCTGCAGGATTGCTCTCCCCCCGCTTCAGGACACCTACACCAGGAGATGCTCCGGCATCTCCTGGTGTAGGTGCGCAGCGCAGATACTGAAGGACCCGTCCCATCCTGGCAACAAAACTGTTCCAACTTCTGCAATCTGGTAGAAGGTTCCGCATCATCTGGGCAAGGACAGAGAGACTCAAGAGGAGCTTCTATCCCCAGCCATCCGGGCTCTAAACACACATACACCCGCCCTCTCATATCATCTATAATTGACTGTGACAGGACTCTCTTCCAGACACTCTAAACCCAGGCACAATGTACATTTCAAATTCCTTTAATTTTAAATATGTTTATATTGTCTATTCTGTAAAATAGTCAGATTGTCTATTCTGATTAATGTACAGAATTCACCTGCTTGCTGCTACTGCTGCACATTCACCTAATGTATATACTATATATATAATGTTCTTCCTCTAACCCCCCCCCCCCCGCCCCCTCCATTTTTGCACATGTCGAGGAGCGTGTCAGGTTAAATTTCACTGTGTGTTATACTTGTATAACTATGCATGTGACAAATAAAGAACCTTGAACCTTGAACCTTAAAACTGTAATCATATGAATATGATGTGTAAATTGATATATTCTTGTACCTCCAAGAATGGCCAAATTCTTCACCCCCGTGAAGAGGTGATCATTTTCTCTTCTCATTTTAATAAATTGAGCTGTTTGCTCTTTGGTCCCTAACTAATATCACCAAAGGTTAATTCGCATAAATCAAAATTAGCTGTATGTAAGCAGCAATACATGAAATACCGCCATACAAGTTAATTTATGGGCAGTTTTTACAAAGATTATTTTAAATTTAAAAATAACCATACGCAAATGCCCAAAGCTGCCTAAAATTGTACGCTTTGTACCACCAGTTTTTTATATACTTAAGTTTAAAAGTGTATTCCTCTCCCGCATTAACTCCCGCTTCATCTGCGATTGTTATGAGAAAAATTCTCCTGTATGACACTCAGTGAATCCGGGGATATGTTGGGCCATGAACGATATACCCGACCCATCCTTCAAAACTGGGGAAAAGTAGGACATCGGGCCATGTGTAAACTTCCCTAAACCTTCCTACTTCCTGCTTCCTTCAACTTCCTGCATCCTGCATTGTTACCAGGTGTTAGAACTATTCACAAAATTACCTATTGGGGGTCCTAAAGGGAGAGCTGCACTAACACTATCAGCACAAGAGGGAAACCGCATGCATGCAAAATGCTGCAGTAAGAGTACTAACCACAGACTGTATATAAAACCCAATGTCGCCAATGTAATTCAATTCAACCTAATTTAAATCTCTTCACCGTGTTTCTCTTCCATTTGCACATAAAAGTAACTGATTTGAGATTGAGACTGTACCAGTACTTTGCAAAATTAAATAATTTCTCTTGTGCTAACTGTGTCATATTTCTCACCATTACAACTAAAAAATAAAATTAAAAACAAACGTGCCAGAGGTTTTTTGAAAATGTTTTGACAAATTAAAAACAACCTTATTTAAATATATTTAAAATAATTTAAAAAATAAATATAAGATAAGATAACCTTTATTAGTCCCACATGTGGGAAATTTGTTTTGTTACAGCAGAAAGTGGACAGTGCAATGTTATATAGCAAAAATGAGAGACCACTGGAATAGAATAAGAATAAGATACTGTACAGAATAGAATAGAATAAAATACTACATACAATAGAATACAATAAAATAAAATAATATATACAATAGGATAAAAATAGAATACAAATGCTATATACAAGTGACTAAAATTACAACTTTGTCAGAAAAACAGTATTGTGTGGTGGATTTTTGTATGATGTGTATAACTATGTAACTATATACACTATATGTGCACTGAACATATATATTTTAACTTTCATGTAGAGTCTTAAGCACAAGACATTTTGCTTCTCCGAGGTTTATTACGGTGGTACAGTAACAGGGCAGTTAATGTAAGGGGAGAGTTCTCCTGAATAATTTACTCTCCGGTAACTAACCTTCCCTAATACACACTCAACATCTTTCATGCAGCACAACCAATATGATATAATCACACACACACACACACACACACACACACACACACACACACACACACACACACACACACACACGCACATTGAACTACACTGAAGTGTTTTGACCTATGTAGCTATAAGATTATATATTATAAGATTGTGCCACTTGCTGTGTAAGATTTAGTAATTAGGATTAATGTGTGATGTTTGACCGTGTCATGACCTGTTGTGATAAGCCAGAGCAAGGGGTAGTCAGAGTCCTGACTGGCCTTTGGCCAAGACCTTGGCCACTACCTGACCCCTGCAGCTGTGTTTGAACGGGTGGGAAAGTTACCCAGCAGTAGGGGGCGGGGATACTGGTCCCTATATATTAGAGGACCAGAGGACGCCCCCAGCACTTTTTCCCCTCTGCTGTTTCTCTCTGTCCGGCTCTGTGTTGCTCTACTGTCTGTGCTTAAGGCTGTACACCCCGGGGTTTTGCTTTTCTTGCTTTCTGCTATGTAATTCTCTTGCTAAATATCTGTATGTATTTTTCCTGCTGTTCATATGATTCAGTGTATTAAACTCTGTTCCAAGAATTCTACTCTTTTCCAGAGCATCTTTTTGAGTGTCTTGATTTTAATTGGATCTAAAGAGGTTGGATCTCCACATCGTTGGTGGGAGAAGGTTATCAGGACAAGGTTATTTTTGCGGAATTTGGTCGCTTGAAAAATTTGCGACCACCTTTGGCGACGGGCGAAGGGACAAGGAATTAAGGTGATTGCTGGGAGCCTTGGGGAATGCCAAAGCCTTGCACATCAGAGAACACCAAGCAGCCGCTATAATAAGGTCAGCAGAGTTTTTTTCCTGCTCAATGTTGGTGTTGTCTGAGTGCAGAAGGGGGCTTCCCACCTTGGCTCCAAGTAGATTTCACCTAACCTTGAAAAGGACTTTAATTAAACGGTCGCTGTTATTCTAAGTGATAAAGTGTTATACTGTAAGAAATAATGCTAGTTGCAGATGCTGAAGGAGCAGAATTTAATGCTGCATCATACGTGTGTGTGTGTGTGTTTTTCCTGTAAATTGTGTGACCCGCAGGGGGAGTGTGAGTGATCGCTGTGTGTGTGTATTTGGGGTTTGTGTGTGTAAAAAGGCTGCTCTGCCCTGTACTGGAGTTAGACTCCAGGGCTGTGTTGGGGGAGTTTGGATTTATTTTTCCGCAGAAGTAAAAAGTTGAAGTGATGAAAAGTCATGAAAAGTGAAGTATATGTCGGCACCCTCAAAGTGGTTACCGCTGGAAACCTAGTTATCCATTTAGGTTGATAAGTTGACACAGGCTAACCTGTTAACTGGTTGACCTGGTTAACCCAAGTGAATTGCTAGGTAGTCAGGTCTGCCCGGGCTTTGGGGGATTTTTGGAGATAAAAAATCCGCCAAATCCCTAGCAAGTAACGCGGGGACTTGGGGCTCACAGTAGGAATCTGAGGGCCTTCGAGTCCACCGGTCTGGACAGGGGGACATATAGCTTAGCTCTCCCAAAGAATGAACCAAATAAAAAAAAGAATAAAGAAAAACAATTTAGGAGAAAATCTAAATTACCAGATATTTTGGAGGGAAAGAGGCTAAAGCCTGATCCCCTATAAAATTTTTTTTAGCAAACCTCAAATTAGAAAAATGGGACATACATTATCTTTCCTGTGTGTGGCACGGTCCAGTTGTCTGTGGATTGACATATTTAAATTACTCAAATGCATACTCTAGCAAAAACTGGATAACTAAATGACTCTATTCTAGTTCTATTCTAGTTACAGTGTGCAGAGGTAGAGTTTGAAGCATGAGGAGGGACATGCAGTCTAACCGGGCACTTGGCAACCAAAAGCAAAGAGAAGGACTTTTCAGTGGTATGGGGCAAACTGGGAAGATTACGGTAAGGCAGTGTTAATGCAGCATGATTAAACCTCTATAGGTGAGCAACTATTGACCTAGTACAATACAAATTTACAAACTGTTGAAGTAGACCTTTTACCCTGCAATTGGAACTGTTTGTTTTTCAGGAGGGCTCAGTGTTCATCATGGCCATCCAGGTGTATTGTAAACATAATACCAATTACATGTATTATTTATGGTCCAAAATTTGCTATCATTCAAGTTAAGGAAAATGGGGTGTGAAGTAATTATCTGCCTCAGAGTCCACTGCCCGGATATGTAACAGGGTACAATTAGGGAATTTATTATGATTACTGTCTATAAACAATCCATGCATGCAAATTTGTATGAATAGTCTAATACAGCTGTTTTAGCTTTTCAGTGGTGACTTTTCTGCAAGAACAAAGGCTGTCATGCTGTATAGTATTCAACTCAAGGTTGAACAGGCATAAAATTACGATGCCAGTCATCTAAAGGCACTTTATTATCTAAGGATAAACTGCAAAAATAAAACATTAAAAAACAATTATTTATCTGACCCCCTTTTAGCAAGAAATTTGGAGAAGAGGAACTCCCTTTTTAACAGGAATAAATGCCCAGTAGAACTGGGCACAGGGGGGAGTGGAAAGAGACAGGGGTGGAAATATGCTGTGGAGGAGAGCCAGAGATTGATAATAACTAATAACTAATAATAACTCCAAAGAGAAACCTAAAAACTGGAGGCCCAGCTTCTTGGAGTCATCCCAAAAATGACTCCAAGAAACCTCACAGTGTTAATGGAGACCAAGGTAATGCCATTCAGAGCATTCCTTTAGGTTGACTGACAGTTGTGTGCTGTCTGGCTTCATGGATGGATGAGAGAGAGGGTGTCATCAGCATGGCAGAGGTATGTTGTGCCTTTTGCGGTATTACATGAAGGAGGCATGTGTAATGTAGACAGGAACTGGTCCTGGTTCGGCAGCTATAGAGGTGTGGGAAGTTTGATCAGACATATAGCCAGCAACGCTAAGTCGAGGGCTAAAAGCGCTAATGATGAATTGTGAATTGGCAGCCGGTAACAGAGTTAATGTTTATCCAAATTCAGCATATAAATGTGACATGTGCTTCAAAATGTGCAACCGCAATTGCACTTAATCTTATTGCACATGTGTGTGTTTGATCAGCTGCAAAAGTCTTTTTTGTGGAGTCTGACAGCAGTGGGGAGGAAAGACCTGCAAAATCTCGCCATCCCACATCGTGGGTGCCGCAGCCTGCCACTGAAGGAGCTGCTCAGTCCTGTCAGAGTCTCCTGCATAGGGTGGGAGATGTTGTCCAACAGGGATGACAGCTTAGCCACCATTCTTCTGTCACTCACCACCTCCACTGGGTCCAGAGGGCATCCTAGAACAGAGCTGGCCCTTCTGATCAGCCTGTTCAGTCTCTTCCTGTCCCCAGCAACGATGCTGCCACCCCAGCAGACCACACCATTAAAGATGGCAGAGGCCACCACAGTCATAGAAGTCATAGAGTCATAGAAGGTCTTCATGATAAGCATATCGAGATAAATTACTGTTCATCATGTCATCCACAAGCAAGATTGGGAAAAGAAACTATACAGTCTACGCACGTAATCCCTATTATTGAATTCACTATTAAACTCTGGTGGATTATAGCGACAAAATATAGAATTATAGAAGACTGCAAACCGCTGAGTTGGCCTGCATATTCTCAAAAATTCCGAAGTGGCCAACGGGATAGTACATTTTTAAGATGAGTTAATAAAGGAATTACGGCAATGTGCACATTAATAGACGGGAAAATATTCAAATCTTTCGAGAACCTACAGAGACAGTTTGGACTGGATAAATCAGACTTATTTAGGTACTTCCAATTAAGACACTTTTACAATACAGAAATTAGGAAGAAGGCCTTGAGAGAAGGAAGCCAGATAATAGAAATAATATCAGGTGCGTATAAAAATCCTCCATCAAAAATTTTATCAAAATTATATATTGGTCTGCGAAACTTGAAAAGGAATGAAACATTATATATTAAACAAAAGTTGGAATCTGAATTACATCTTGAGTTGTCAGAGGACGATTGGCTCTCACATGTCTCTCACAGCATAATTCCACCAGCTCTAGACAACGGAGAGAATATGGCTGGAAAAATGTGATTAGGTTTTTTATTACTCCTTGCATCAAAAGCAAGCAGCTGAAAACACCTCAACAATGCTGGAGATTATGTGGTGTGAGTACAAGAAAACAATTATTAGAAGATAATGTGTTAAATTTGCTTAGATGAGAGGATCCAGCAGTAGATCAGAGGAATAGGGAGGGATTTGTCTGTGTGTTTCAGTCTGGTTTAGCTGTAGGCTTGAGAGTGTGTGTAATTGTTTAGAGGGAAAGGAATTTATGGACACCGGGGGTCTGCCTGTCATAAAAGGAGACAGGAAGCTACAGTTGGGGGATGATGATGCTTGTACCTATAATAAAAGCTCATAATTGTCATAACTTAGAAGTAGGTTTTCAGGAGACTCTCTAAATGTTTAGCTGTAAAAGTAAGACAACAAGAGGTCAATGGCCCAGTGGATGCAGAGTGGGGGGTCTGAGTGCTTGTAATCTGTTAACTATGTTTTGTAGAGGAATTTGGTGTAGCTTGGGTGAGGGGAGATGGCCCTCTTTATGACTGGCACACACCCACATCCACACGCACACTCATGTGCACTCACATAAACACACAGGTACGCGCACACACAGGCACTCGCGTGCTCGCACACAAACATGGAGTTTGCAACACACCATGTGGGTTTTACGATGGGGTTGCTTCTATAAAACTGGTTGTAACAAACAAAGAAGTAAAGATCTGCAGAGGGACACCGGCCTTGCATGTCTTCCCTCCTAGAAGATGCACGCAAATGACTACTGATCTCTGGATACCCGAGGAATAAAAAGAACCGGGGTGAAACTGCTTTACATAACAGTTTTGGTGCCGAAACCCGGGAGATTCGCTCGAGGCCCAGAGAGGATGAATTGGCAGAGCTGAGATCGTGAAAACAAGGCGAACAGAGAGCTAGCTCACATGACTAAAAGGTAAGCACGACCTTTTAGTCGAACAGTGCATATTGGATGAAGTCTAAATTATCTGTTCACTAAATTGAGTGCATCCCAGTTTAAATTCACTCAGTAGAATAAAGAGGCAGTTAGAGTCCGTCCCAGTGCGACTAAAGCAAGAGACTTTTGCTAAGAACTTCAGGTTGATGTTTAGCGTGCTCTAAGAAAATCAGGCTCAGTGCGTAAAAGCAGGAGACATTTGTTACAAATTTGTGTAGTTAGAAAGCGGGGTTTAAGGCCTCGTCACCGGCTGACGGCCGTGTGTGTTCCGGGCTTGTCTGCCCCACTCACTCTCGGACGCGAGGGTGAGACCCGTGGGACGGGAGGACTAGGCTGGTAACCTGGGGACCGGGGACTCCTAAATAACTAAAGCTAGGTGTTAGATCCTAGTCACGGTTGATAGCCTGCATGAGAGTGGGGGCAAGTTGCTTCGCTAGTGAGAGTACGAGCTGCTTTGCTTAGCCCACTAACTACAGCGTGTGTAGACTGTGTAGTGTGTGTGGAAAGCGCCGTTAGAGTCAGCGTCTCGACTGAAGTTCGGGAGTCAATTAAAGTAACAAAGGAATTTGAGTCTAAAAGTGTGTTTGTGGTGTGTAGAAATCGCGGCAGGAGATGGTTGAGGTGTAAAAGAGCGGACGGCACCCGCTCTTTGTGCTGATCAGGGCGTTGTCCTGAATCACAGAGGAGGAAGTGTCTCGCAGCGAGTTGTGAAGGGGACTGTGAGAAGTATGAGGTGTGTGTGAGCCAGCCTCGAGAGGCGGGTTCATAGGTGGAACGAAGGAGGAGTAAAATGGAGGCTGTGTGTGTGTGTGTGTGTGTGTGTGTGTGTGTGTGTGTGTGTGTGTGTGTGTGTGTGTGAGAGAGAGCGAAAGAATGGTGTGGGTGAGTGACCAGGCGGTGTGTGTGTGAGCTCGCTTGAGGAAAAAGGGGAGACAAAGTACATTAGTTGATTTTCTGTGAAATAATAATAGTCAAGAAATCATAGTGATCAAATAGGAGAAAATGAACTAAAATAAATAAAGAAAACTAAACAGTGGATTAGTGTTAAGGTAATGATAAATAAATTGATAAAATTAACAGTGACATTTAAAGGTGATCAAGTATTTAAGGATGAATGGAGAATTTGATTGTGGACTGCATGAGAGCTGTTGGGGAGAAAGGAAAATGAGGTTGGAGGAGTGAGTTAACAGGTTGATGTGTGGGTGTAAAACAATGGGTTAAAAAAAAAGAAAAAGAAAGAAAGAAAATGATGAAAACAAAGAAAATAAAAAGTGTGTAAGTGTGAGTGAGAAATTGTCTCCAACTGGGGGAAGCAGTGATACTACAGGTCACCTTCTTCCCCTGCTGAACACAAAAGAAAACATAATTTGGAGCGTTGTGGATGAAAATAATTAATAACAATATGAAGAAGATTTTTTGTGTTTGCGGTTAAGAACAAATAAAAATTTCATTTTCTGGGTTTTAAGTTAGGAGAGTTCAGGTAGGGAACGGACCTGGATCAATTTTCCACGGGCAGCAGTCGGAAGAAAATAATAGGTTAACATCATTAGAAACACCCAGCCTGAGCTTTGGCTGAATTGTTTTGCAGCTTCTCTTCCTCATCCTGAAAAAGCAAGCTCCAAGGAAGCTAACCTCTCCTTGAAGACATAGAGCAGCGGTCCCCAACCCCCGGGCCTCGGACCGGTACTGGTCCGTGAGTCGTTTGGTACCGGGCCGCGAGAGTTGAGGCTCAGGTGTGAAATGTATCGTTTTCAGGGTTTTTATTGGTTTTCAGCGTTATTTTGTTATCGTTTTTATCGTTTACTCGGTTTTCCTGGGTGACATAGAGTGCAGTTCCAGAAGCACAGGCATGAACATCAACAGTGGACAACAGTCCAAGAGACAATACCAGAGTCCTGAGCAGAGAGGTCCAGCATGGGAAAACTATGAGCAAACGGCATCAGAAAGAGAAGATGCATCATCTTGATTGGATGAATGGAGATGCGTTTCCAGCAAGCTGCAACCTCACTGTGTGTGAAGGACTTTTGAGGAGACTGTCTGAGTTTGACATTTGCCATGTTTGGAGCAAGATGGCAATGAAAGAGACAGTGGGAGAATACACGGGACAAAGCTGAAGAGAACGGACTGTCATTGGACTGCAAAGTGGGAGAGGAGAACGGAGTGAGAGGAGCAGGTGAGGACACAGAGGAATGCTGTTGTTTTAGTGTGGGGAATCAAATTGGGTTAAGGAATTCGGGGAGACGAACGACTGCCTTGAAGTGAAGGATTGACAGTGTCCAGACCACCACAAAAGGGGGAGGAAGACAAGCACTGAGGTATGCAAGTGGACTGTTAGAGAAAATTGAAAGGTGACACCACACATGCACATTATATGTACTAGAGGTAGCACAAAATCATACATAAAGTGGCACACATCCAAAGAGGGTATTTGTAGAAGGGGTTAATAATGCACAGAGTGGTTGCCTATGGTAACCTGCAAGCATTTGGGGTTTAGCTGTGCCTGACTATGACAGAGATTTTCATTTAGATGTTTCTGAAACAAAAGATGGAGTGAATGGAGTTTTGTTTCAGAAAAAAAGGGGGAAGGTACATAAAAGGACAATTGAACAATTGAGTTGAACAATCTTGACATTTAACCACTGGCTAATGTTTTCTTATGACAGGGTTACAGGCTGGGAGTAGAGTTAGTCCAAGGGAGAAGCCCTGGGAATTTTTTGAGAGAATGTGCAACTTTCTTGTGAATCTCTAATTGTGTGGAGTTGACGCATGGCGAGGTCCATGTGCCAAAAGAGGGTTTTCTGGGGAGTTTCATTTTTAAGTTACAGGTGGAGCGATGGAGTTATGGTTCTGTAAGCGGTACAGACACCAGGAGCATGCAGTGCCAGAGGAGAAGTGGGTCTGTCGGAAAGGGCTCAAGAGGAAGTGGTCGGGCCCAAGCTGGACCAGACAATTCGAGGTGATGGAAAGGATCTCACACCCAGTCCAGCTGAAAGGGAAAGTCGAGACCTGGCAACACGGGAGCCAGTGTTCTGTGGCGGAAGAGCCTAGGAGGTTTGGAAGGCTCTAGGCCAAAAAGGGGGACTCAACTAATTACCCATACATGGATCCCAGCCCAGTGGCAGAATAAATCCCCTGATCCATGTAACGAACTGAAGGGTAGTCCACCCTGAAGTTGATGAAAGCAGAGGAGCAGAGAATCACCCGACTCGGAAGATAGAAGGACAGACATTAATTCACTCCAGCAACTCTGAAATCACAGGTCAGGGTGGAGCAAACCAAAAGCAGACCCCATGATGCCACTTTTGGGAAATGGGGAGAGCCTCTATGAAGTCAGTTTGTTAACAGATTTAGAGTAGTGTTGATCTGCCATGGGGCCAGCTCCAGTATTCAGGATGCTGTGTCCATAATCTGGAAGAACACCAAATGGCCAGACATCGTGCTCCTGGGGAGCCAGCTGTGGGATGTCCAGAGGACCAGTGGGTGTCACCAATGGAAAAGATGTACTCCTCATCAATGTCTCAGGGGTTTCCCTGGCTAATAAAGTAAAATGCTGAGAGCCTAGACATAACACTCAATGATCATGACCATCCTCTAATGGCATGGAAATTCCACAATCCAAAATACTCCAAGCAATTTTGGGATGTAGGGGCCCATACTTCTGGCAACAAAAGGGCTAAAATACGGACTATGTAACGGAATGCAGAGATACTTAGTAGGACATTAGGAGTTCACATTAAATGACATATCCTGGTCAAAAATTACTCCAAGATTTCTCATAGTGTTACTGGAGGCTAAGGTAATGACATCAAGTTAGACATCGTGTTTCTACGACTGTGGAATTGATTCTACAAAGTGGAATACCTTGTTACTGCTTGTTCATGTTTCTAAAGTAGAATAACTGTGGTTATTGTTAGTAGGTCTCTTTGAACTGTTTTTTAACTTTCCTATCTCTTGTCAGCTTTATGTTCACATGTTAACACTAAAAAAAAGATTATATAGCCCCTTTTCCATTAATCTCAGATTGCATCGCCACAGTCCAACACAGTTTTTTGGGTTTTCTATTAGGTCATAGAACCTGGTACCACTAGTAAAATAACACGCTCAGCCGGTGTTCCAAGTGATCAGAGCAGGTACTAAAATATGACTCCGTCAGACAGCAGGCAAACAAATCGATGGTCAGTTGTGTCACTCAGTGTGGCATGAGGGCGTCTTGTTCATGAAAATCATCACTGTCATTTTTGAAACACAGCAATGGGGAAAATGGCTACAAAAAACACCGCCATGGTCCCCGAGTCTGACAAAAAGCCACAGCAATTATATTCTTGCTTTGATGTCTACCTGTGTTGTAGCGTTCGTGCCACAAATTAATTACATCACCAGACGCTTGGATGCATTGCTATGACAACAATAACCCACATTAGGTGGTAATGTAATGGTAAACCAGTCAATCTGAATCTATCGCTGTAGGTACTAATGGAAAAGGGGTAATTTCCTCATCAGGAAACAGTGTTTTTGTTTATCAGATGGACTGTAGCGTCAGGTTTATGTTGTTAACTTGCAATTAAGAATTAATGATAATTTAATGGAGTAAAAAGAAAAGTAATGTAACGAGCAGTGTGACAAATTGCTTTGTCCAATGAGTAATTAAATAACATACTCTATTACTTACCACATTCCAAGTTATTTTTAATACTTTCCTGCCTTTTTTAAATTAAAGACAGCAACACTGACTGCCACATTATTCCTGACCTGCAATAAAAAAAGTGCTACCACTACTTTCAATCAGAAGACAGTATTTTGTTTGACTTTATTTTAACTTCTTATTTTTTTTTAGCTTTGGGAACAAAAAAGATGGAAGTGACAGCGCGTTTGGGTTTAAATGCCGTTTCACAACATCAAACTCATCCAAATGAGATGTTCAGAGCTTTTCATTAATCATAAACAAAGTACGTGAAAAGTTAAAAGCGAGATTTCTGTCACTGTTGCTGAGAGTTCAAGGTGCCAACAAACACCTTGTGATTATCCCTGACACTCAAAAATCTCACAAAGCAGCATTAGATGGTACTCTAGGAATGATGCCACTTATTGTGTTATCAGTTCTTGCACACTAGGAGACCTTTGACAGGAAGTAATGTCAAAGATGAGAAAAATGTTGCTGTTTAAACGGGTTATGTGAACAATTTTATTTTATTTATACAGTGCCAAATCACAACAACAGTAGCCTCAAGGTGCTTTGTATTGTAAGGTAAAAAACCTAAAAAGTCTAGTTTTGTGGAGAGAGTAAAAAGAAATAAATTATATAGTGTTCGCAGATGGCTCTGAGGCCATTACCACATGAATAAGAAACATACTTAAACACATATAAACTCAAATAAGTGGCAATATAATAAACAGTGAGCAGGGCATCTACAGGGTGGGCCATTTATATGGATACACCGTAATAACATGGGAATGGTTGGTGATATTAAAGTCCTGTTTGTGGCGCATTAGTATATGTGAGGGGGCAAACTCCTCAAGATGGGTGGTGACCATGGTGGCCATTTATAAGTCGGCCATCTTGGATACAACTTTTGTTTTTCAATATGAAGAGGGCCATGTGACACATCAAACTTAGTGGTAATGTCTGGTAATGTGCCGCAAAACGGTTTGCGGCACAATTTGCATAGTACAGTTTTCTAAAAAAAAAAGAGAATAATGTATATCGTTTCAGTTTATTTTGAGAAGTCTCAACAGGATCTTTAGCTTTATTGTGAAAGGTTTATATAGAAAATAAGCAAGCAGACGGTGGAGCCACACAGTGGTTTTACCGTCGTTGTTGCTAATGAAATGAAGCATAAAAACAGTTGCTCGTCAGTCCATGGTGTGGTTATTTTAAATATAAGTGAAAGAGAGAACTTTAAGAAATTAATATAGCCACTACAGTGACCATCAAGACCATGAAAAAATATTGCTGTAAACATTTTGCGACACCACGAAACCAACAATAGCATATAATATGAAACAATAGATGTTTTAATATCTTCAGCCAATAAATATCATCATATCGAACAGCCCGAACAGTGTAATGAAATTTTTTAACATAAAACACAACTCTCTCTCCCCCCCCCTCCCCCCCTCCATGGGGAGGAGTTGTGTTTTGATTTTAAGTCCACTGTCATTTAACATAAAGTGGACAAAACAAACAAACATAACACATAATTTTCAGCAGAACTGAACAAACTGACGTGCCAAAATCATAACTGTAATCTGTATTCCCCACAGAATTACTTGCACACTTCAAATATGCCTTTACCCTCATAAAATTAAAAATTAGATTTTTTATTTCTTACTTTTCCTTAATCTGAAAGGTCTGTGAGTTGTTTACCCCAGTGACTGACATTGTGCTTTACTGTAACAACCGTAACAATCGTAGTTAGTTCACCTACTTCCTGCATTGAAAGATTGTATGGTTGTCACATCTGATGAAGATGTGAAGGGTGTCAAACCACAAAAGAATTACCCGTTAAACAACAATCCACGCAAGGCATCCAAAATTATCTGATGTCAGATAACATTCTTTCAGTTTCTGTTGATAAGTTGTCTCATTGTCTGTCTCAGTTGTAGCCTTTTTCTAAAGAACAACGCACATTCTGACACTGTGGTGTCTAGTGATGACGTGTTTGAGGAGAGATCTCAGTCCTTATCAAATTATTCACATTCTCCACCATCTAAGCATGAGCGTGCTTTAGATTTTAAAAAGAAAAAAAGTGACTGATCAGAACAGATAACAGTTCAGACTTCCCAGAACAATAAGTTAAGATTGTGTGAGCTCACATCTCATCATTTGCTGATGTAGTGATTTATGTTGCTTTGTCAGCATAAAATAATTTATCTACATGTCACTTAAATCATTATGATAATAATTAGTATTATTAAAGAACATAGAGCCTTGTTGCTGGATTGTTACCATCCCAACTAATTTCCTGTCATCTGAAGGTGACAGTTTGGGTTTTCTTCCAGACACACAGTGTGAATAACTTATACTTAGGTACATTTGTTTGAGCTGATGATCTTGAATGCATTTATTGGGGTATGAATGTTAGATAGGATGCAGTTAGTTTAAGTAAATGGGCAATAGAGACATGCATAAAAAACTTCAAGTTTTTATGCACAGAAAACACGCTATGAAAACAGTCCGTTTAGAAATGGCTTGTAAATCTACATTTCTCTGTCTAATCGCTTCACTGGCTACGTCCATACTAATGCGTTTTCATTTGAAAACGCATCGTTTTCTCTCCGTTTTGGCCTTCCGTCCACACTGACACCGTGTTTTCCCAAGGAAAAACGCATACATTTCAGAGCAGAGCTGTCCCGTCGCAGTGTGGACACTCGAAAACGCAGACTTTCTAAAACGATGACGCATTTTATTCATGTGATGCAGTCATGTGACCAATTAAACTAGGATAGCAGAGGGCATTATACAGCAGTTGTTTGGATTGCTCTCAATTTTGACAACCCTAAAAAAGATTAATATCAATTTGTACATGCTCCAGATAGCTTTTCTTCCAATTCTTTAATTCTCACTCACTTTTGCGCATGCGCAGGACTGGAATGTAAGTGTTTTCGGCGGTTTCAATATAGACGCACAACTCTGTGAAAACAACTGACAACGCTAGTGTGGACGCAGAGCGTTTTCAGACAAAAACACGAAAACAGTGTGGACGTAGCCTGAGTTCCCTGGACATCTCCATTGCTTTTTGGTCAGTGAAATGAGTGGTTCAAACAAATCATTTTCATGCTGGTAAAAACTATCAGTCATAACCTTCAGCACCACCTACATATGCTTATGAACCTGTTTGGAAAATCCTAAATGAATTCAAACTTCTACAGTCAATTCTTGTATTCTTGTTATTAAATTTCAATAAATCATTAAAAGTCCCATATTATCATGATATTCCTTCCCATGATTAGTGGATGTAAACTTCTGACTTACTGTGCTCTTAGATGATTTTCTCTATGTGAGTAACGTAAGTCAGTTTAATGATATTGTAATAGAAACTTTAAAGGTGAGACTGGGAAGTCAAGGAAGACATTCTTGTCAACAAATTGTATTGAACAAACTATCATCTAGCTAGTTGGACAGTGGATTTGGTCTGTTGCAATAATATCTGTCTTTTACTATAGAAATTGTACATCAGCAGTTTGCAGCTGGAGGTCCTCTGCCTTGGCCAAGGTTGTTGTGTGTTTTGCCCTTTTTCTGGCATGAATAGGGAAAATAGATGCGGAAGTGATAAAATAACAATGAGATCAAATTCTAAATAGCAGTGCTTTAAAAATAAAATTAATACACACATTAAAATGCTTTATTACATTTGGTTGAAGCAGCAATTAAAACATTTCTATTTTTAGTTTTGAAACAAATCTAATTTACTAACAGTTGGTTGACCCAGGACACGTTGGAGAGATTATATCTCTCGGCTGGCCTGGGAACGCCTTGGTGTTCCCCCGGATAAGCTGGAGGAGGTGGCTGGGGAGAGGGAGGTCTGGGCTTCTCTGCTTAGGCTGCTGCCCCCGTGACCCGGCCCCAGATAAAGCGGAAGAAGATGGATGGAAACTAATCTCATTTACTGACAGTTGGTTGAGACATTTGCTTTCACTGTTCATTATTATTTATCAGGTACCATCTCAAACTCATGAGCATGAAACATTTCCTCATACCAGAACAGTTTACTACACATTGTACAGGATGCGGGAAAACAGCAAATAGATAAGGAGGAGAGTCAGAGAGAGGCTTTATTTGACCTACAAGTGTCTTTGTGAAGACAGACTAACAGATTGACCATGTCGCTCTCCGCAGTGCTGCTGCTGCTGCATCTGACGGTCTGCAACTCGCAGAATATTGATTTCTTCCTTAGCAATTTAAATGGCTTTGTTGGCGCAATCAACTTCTATACAAAAGAGAAGTTTGTAAATAATTCTTCTTCGGTATGTACAGGTTTTTTTTTCTAAAATGTGTTTATATTTTGAAATGTAGGTTTTCTTTACTAAATTCCTATTCACTGTGACTCCACAGCTGACCATTCGCCTAATGGGGAACAATCTCAACTGCACTCACAATTTCTCATTTGATTGCCAAAATAGCAACTGTGGGTATGTGAGCGCTTTGGTACACAAGGTCGACCAAGAAGGCAGCGGAGAGTGGTGTCAGAATGAACTTAGGTCTGTTCAGCCATCTCCCATTAATGTGGTTGATTCACTCAGGTGAGTGTACCTCGAAAATATATAAAACGAACTTATTACTCATATTGTTATCATTCTTACACACACACACACACACACACACACACACACACACACACACACACACACACACATATATATTAGTCCATGTGTTTTGCTATATACAGTGTAACACGCTGAAAACTGACTCTCCCACTATTTTCTATTGAAGTGTCCCTGGTGTTGATTGGGTGAGTGGCATCAAAAATAACATTGGATCATGGACAACTGCAGTAGCATTCGACCTGAGGAACCGCTCTGACATCAACAAAGAAAACTCCTCACCCCAGTCTACCGTGATCCCATTTGTGAGGTGAGCCAACTCACTGTTTGTGTCTCTGCTAAAAAAGCAACAGCAGTAGCAGGACAAGAGTGACTGTGGCATTACTGCAAACTTCAAATCTGATATTGTTTCCATGTAGAAGACAAAACTGCTCACAGTATAAGGGCAAAGTCTAAAAATATAGAAAAAAAATTATTAATATTTAACTTGCTGCATGGTCAACTTTAACAGCCATTGCAACCACTGCCTCCGTAATAGAGTGGTAATAAACTAATTAAATGAACAAAAATAATTTACCAAAAATAGTTTCCACACTAAAGCTTTTGCATTTAAAGGTTTTAATTGTAATCCTATAACTCTTTCCTTAAAGAGCTTCTCTTACAGTACCCCCAGGCTCCAAATGAGAATAAAACAGAAAATGAGGATGAGTATGAAGATGAGTTAACGTCTTTGTCACCAAATGAGAAAAATCTCTTTTAAGTTTAGTTTAACAGACTTCCTGTTAGAAACCTCCCAAAAAGAGAAGTGCAGTTAAAATGGAAACATCCCCTGAGAAACTTCAAAGAGAAAATATGCAGTTATTTTATACCTGTGGCAAGTTTAAATTTAAAAAGATATTTTATTTGTCTGTTGTTGTTCCTTATGGCAGCAAATTATAGAGTAATTTTAATGTTCCTCCATGTTTGCTGTAATGTTTAAGTAGTTTAGTGATGCTTTAAATTAAATCTCGCTTAATATATAAACTATACAATTTAAAGTTTTATTTTGAGACAGTGAACTGAATATTGCTATGTTTAAAATTACCTTGTGTGGTTTTTAACCAAAAATATTTCAGTTCCAGTGATCAGGCTGTGGCTGTATTTTGCAGATTTTAAGAATGAATGCATGGAGCTGCACATTAACTTCACACTGAAGTGAATCCTGGAAAATGAAAATTTAAGATTGTATTTGTTATTCTTTCTCAGAGTTCCTTCAAACTGTCGGAGAGATTTCAGCCTGTTGATGTTTGACCCTGATGGGGATCAGGTTAAATGCAGATATGGAAACTCCTCACTCTTTGAGTGTGACGGCTGTGAGCCACCATCTGTCCTCAGCCTCTCATCAGTGAGCATGACTGTTAATCTAGTGTTTAATGAGACAGAAGGATAGTTGTAATAATAAACATTTGCTCATTTGATCTCTTTTCCTTTTTTATTCCTCATGCAGTCCACTTGTACTCTGTTGTTCGGCCCCACTGCCGACAGTAATGTGGGCCGTTATGGAGTACAGCTGCTGATGGAGGACTTTCCCAGGAAGAACATCACCATGACTGGAGTCAATGGCACAAAAACAACACAAACACCTAACGATGCTCTCAGCAAAGTACCGATCCAGTTTGTTCTGATAGGTACAAGTCCATATTTTAATAGATGGAGTTGAACCTGTAAAGATCTGATCTAAACTTAGAAATACTGTTCTAACTTCGAACTATGAATTCCACCCCAAAAAAAACTCGTTGGTTTTCTGTCATCTTTCAGTGGATCCCCAGGTCTCATCCTGCACAGAGGGAGACTTTTTGCCCAAATTCTTGCCTCCAACCCCAAACAACAGAGCTCGGCTCTACACGCCTGTTGATAAGACTCTGGAAATCAGCATCAGTGCAGAGGCACAAAACTCCACGTAAGTCAAAGAAAAACACATTTGACATTCTTGACATTGTAAAGTAAGGTTAACTATGTCCCACAGAACTGTTTTCAGGTTAGACAAGAAATACATTCACACATCAGTGGATTCCTGTCATGTTTCTGTTCATTGATGTTCATCTGTTCATTTTATCCATTGTGTTCTGTTTAATCTGTGCATCAGTCCTGCACTGGCACACAAAACAGGTTTAACAAGACACGTAAGAGCGTAACACAGTCAGATATATACAAGGCTGTATGAGCTATAAAGAGTAGGTTCAACACATATTTAACCCAAAGAGAAATCAAATCTGTTTTAAGGCTATTTTGCTTTAATGCAACATGAGTAAATAAAAACTCGTGAAATTATGTTTAAGTAAAATTAGGCTTATTAACTCAAACCCTTAAAACCAAACAGAAGTGAGTCAAAGTGATGCTCATTCACAGACAAACACTTTGCTTTGTATGTAGTTGAAGAAGCTATGAGAATTAAGTTGATTCATTTTTTGTTTTTCTCTTTGTTGAAGGATCTCTGAGCTGCTGTTCAGCGGACCATATGATGCAATTCAGAATAAAACTGGACCAGGAAAGTTCACCCTGAGATGGACGCCGTCTAAATCACAAGACAATGACACCCTCCCCTTCTGCTTTGTTGTCCAGGCACTTTCCAAGTCAGTACCTTTTTACAAATTCATCCCTTAGAGCATGAGTGTTAGGCAGAAAGCACTTAAGCATAGACAAAAGAGCTTGTTTGAATGGGTGAATGAGGCGTGCTGCATAAAGCAGAAAAGCACTAAAGAAGAATCAGTCCATTTGCAATTTTGCAAACTATATTGGTGAATTTTTAAATTTGACTTTATTAGAAAATGATTTAGACCCCAGGCCCAGAAGGAGTCATGGCAAGAAAATTAAATCCCCCCAAAAAGCCAAAACCCTTTCCTCTGCTTCCAATGACCAACCAAAAAGTTATTGGTTTGTCATAAACAAAGTTTGTTTATGTTAAACTACATCCTAGATAATAAATTGGAGTTTTGCTGTTGAAGCTATGATGTGATGCTTTTATGCTTTTGTCATATATGGTTACATTTTAACATCGTGACATTTGGAGCGGGTGTGAAATTACAGATGAGCCCAAACATGTTTTTCAGCCCTGAAAATTTCATGTGAACATCTTCTGTACTTACCAAGATGTACAGGCTGTAAAATACAACAGAAATTCAAAAATAATAAATATCAGCCAACAAAAACAGATAACTCTGTGGGTAACAGAGATAACACAAACTGATTTTTCATTGAATCCGTCTACGCTACCGGCATTTGAAATTATAATTAGTAAAATGAAAAAGGTGAACTCAAGGACAAATTTGAAGTCACTTATATGCTTTATTTTGCAGATTTTACACAAAGACCCACTTTAACCCTTAGATGCACACGTGGGGTCAAAAATGACCCCATGGGTTGTTTTTCTTCAAAATCTTCAAAATGCAAAGTTGTAATATATTCATATTCCAGGTATTCCTCATAAAATATGTTTGTAACATGAGGCCATTTGCATTTTTATTTATTTTTTCATTAATTTAAAAAAAAATGCAGTTTTTGTATCACTACCCCACTCTTCCACAAGTGGGGTCAAAAATGACCCCAAGCAGTTCCTGTGGAATCTTCTATGAAACTTTCATTCTTAGCAACTCTGACTGACCCACTTACACTTCTGATGGATCAAGAATTCATTTTTACACAGTAACATACATGATTTATAGTCAGGGCTGCACATAAGTGGTCTGCAGGTGTGCATTCGCTGTCAAAAGGAACACCAAAGTAATTGCTTACGGAGCTTGCTTCTTCGACATCTTTAAGAGTTCTGAACAAATGTCTGTCCTCCTCCAGAACATCTAATGTACGCAAACGAGCGTTCCAACTTCTTATCTGGTACGCGTCTATTATTTTGACAGCGAATGCGCACCTGAGGACCATTTATGTGCAGCCCTGTTTATAGTTTCCTGTGCATTTCAAACATTGTCCTTTCTGATTTTTTTTAATATTTAACATGGCTGCTATGAGGCCAGCTAGGATCACTGTGGCCCTACAAATGATCCAGGGCGGATGGGATGAAGAGCCCATCGGAGGCACTGACTCAGAATCTGACATCTAAGATATAGAGGACCCAGACTATTGTCCCCCCACTGAACAAGGCCAGTCAGATACAGAGGAGTCCTCTGATGAGTCCTCTGAAGAGGAAATGGATATTGAGTCTAACAGAATGAGCCCCTCTTACTGCTCTGGCCACAATATTCTGAATTAGTCGGCCAGGGCTTGCACCTGGGTTTAGTACTTTCTCCCCAGTAAATGCATGGAATATGTTCATGTCTGATAATTTAATAAAAGAGGTTCTGACATGCAGGCATGGAGAGTAGCCACAGACAGGGGAAAAGAGTGGAAAAATGTAATCAAACATAAGCTCCTGGCCTTCATTTGATTGACCATTCTTGCAGGAAGTGAGAAGAACTGGGATGTACCAGTTGGTGTGTTTTTTGGGAGTCCTCTCCATAACCCATGGTACAAGGCCACTATGTCAATTCAAAGATTTAAAGATATTCGCCGTTTCTTGCACTTTGAGGACAAGAGGACCAGAGCCTACCGACTGAAAACAAACCACATGGCAGCTTTCCGCTACATATGGGGCCTGTTCCTGGTCAACTGCAGGCAGAAATTCATCCTCAGTGATTGTGTTACAGTGGATGAACAACTTGTGCCTTTCAGAGGGAAGACCCAGCTTCTGCAGTATAGAGCAAGCATACAAAAGTGATACAACTGATACAAAAACTGCAATTTCTTAAAATTAATGAAAAAATAAATAAAAATGCAAAGGGCCTCATGTCACAAACATGTTTTATGAGGAATACCTCAAATATGAGAATGTTACAACTCTTTGTTTTAAAGATTTTGAAGAATGACAACCAAGTTTATAGCAAAATGCATTGTTTCTATTTGGGGTCATTTTTGACCCCACTCGTGGAAGAGTGTAGGTATTGGTAGGTTGTGCATCCAAGGGTTAATGTTGACTCGAAACAATAACTTATTACGCATTACTCATTCCTTTTGTTAAAAGAGATAATGTTCCTTAATTACCTACTTATTTAGAACAGTAACATATATTATGCTGTTAGTTAAAAATATAATCAGATTACAATAACACATTAGTTTGAAATGTGTTGCGCCCAAAACTGGTGATTGACAGGTTTAGCTGTCCTAGAAATTTTTTTATTGTTTTGTTTTGTTTTATCTGAAGAGATTACAAGATTATGTGAAAAACAAGAAACGATCTAAAACAGGAAAAATAGCGTATCTGTTAGAAGGGGAAGTTGCAGTGCAGGAAATGCTTTAATCAGGCAGATCTGTGTATGAGTCTACTTACTGCCAACAAACCAAGGCTACGTCCACAACTACATGGGTATTTTTTAGTTTTTTCCAAAAATCCCGTGCACGTGTACAGTTTTGAAAAAATACTTCTGTCCACAATAAAACACCAAAAACGCATTCAAACTCTGTCAAGAACATGCCAAATCCTAATCATGTAGAAATGTTGGCCAATCAACATTTGGCCAAGTGTAGAAGCCTGGGAGGGAAAGAAAAGTTGGAAAGGCAGCTAATTATGTGCCACTGTTCAAGTGGCTTTATAATTTTGAATGTTAATAACCAAAGACAGTATTTTGGCTGGTGTAGAGTAGCAACCTAGGAAAGAAAAATGCATAAATTTATTCAAAACCATGGTAACGGATTTGGGTTGTGAGAGCGTCTGTGTTGAATGGAGAAGTTCACTCTGACTCCTCCGTCCTTTTAAAATGGAGGGACAGTAACTGTGTGTGTATATGTAAGTGCGTAAAAACTGCACATAGTAAGATTAACAGCAACAGTATTTTGTCTATATCCACCACTGCAAAAATTCATCTCATGTAAATAATAACGTGGCACACAGCGTGACGCCAAAAACGTTGTGAGTAAATCTCAGTTTTCCTCATCCACAGCTAAACGCAAAATGCAGTTTACATGTGAACGAAAGGCCCACATGCATATAAAAACCTGCGTTTTCAAAAATACCTGTGTACGTGTGGACATAGGCTAAGGGTCATCTAGAACTGTTAATCAAACACACCCATATTACTTGTACATATACTTTGTGTCATTAACAGAAAAGACGATCTTAAAATATAATATAATCTCATGGAAATAATGTAATCACTGTTCTGATTTATTTCCATAGGGAAACCAAGTATCACTCAGACCTTCGATGTGTCAGCGTGACTGTTGGAAATAGTCCTGTTAGTAGTGCCCCAGCCAGTGCTTCAGCTTGTAAGTAACTGTTAACAAATATATAAAGTTGCTAAATGTTTCTAAATCTGCGTATTTGTAAATAATTTTTGACATTGTTGCAAAACTCATTCATTAGAAATGAAAAGCTAAAACAGGATAAATCCCTGTAGATTATTACATTTACATTTATTTTAAGTCAGCTTTATAGCCGTTTACCTGCTCATGAAACGATTTGTATTGCCGGGGCAGTGCTCAGACCTTATTTTATCTTTAAAAGCCATATATAGATATAGTTTTTAAACTTTGTGACAGCATTTGTCAGCCAATCAGCCAAATCTTGTGTGTGTGTTTCTAAATGAAAAGTCTATTTGGTTGGTCAGAAGTTCTTTAATCATTTTCTACCGGTTTTAGTTGTCCTGGTCATGGGATCTTTCCTTTCAACTCTTATTCTTGCCTTCCCTTCCATGTAAGTATGTGTCTGCTTATTAAGATCTTTTTAAGTCAACATTTGACATTTTGTGTATTTTTTAAACGTGTTAGGCCCATAAAATTATTATTACTATTGTTAACTTTTAAAATGAAACAAAATCAACCCCTTTGATCATCATTCTGATGTTGAGTTTTTGTCTCTTGTCTCAGATGAATATGGATAAAATCAGAGGTAAGTCTCTTCTATAATCAGATTTTCTACCATAGCATCAGATACCTGCTGTTTACCACTAAGTACTAATGGTACCACTGGTATTGCTAAAAGTAGTAGTGTTGATGTCCAGTGATTGAACTACAGAAAACTATGAACACACACAATGGCTATGGCAACCCCTGTAGGAGCATACAAATAATTAGCAAAATATGCTAACACCACACAAAGCACAATTTATTCTATGAAATATTCAAGAAATGAATCACATCATCCAATCACTAAATAACATATCAATCTGAGGATTATCTCAAATGTAAAGAAAAAAAAATTCTATGAATTCACTGTTTCTAATTTCCTTCTAGATTGAAGATTGACTCTGGATTGATGCAACAGTATCACCCTCTACTGTTACAACATGAATGTCATCTGACTCTGCACAAATAACTTTTTTCAAGTTTCTTTAAGTTTTATTCCAACATGTAATCCAAGCACTAATTGGAGTTTTTACTCACTTGTCCTCGCTTGTTCCAGGCGATTTATTGAATTGATGTAAATTTCATTTCTGATAGTTTACCTTGATTTATTTTATCAAGTTATTAATCACATCATCTGTAACAACACCTCCTATTAGTCCACAAACTACTGCACTTTAACCAACACTTTCTAGTCAACTAAACACTACTTTTATAAACCTTTCAAAAACAACATTCCCAGGCAATACTCCTGTTTATGAGTATGAATTACAGATAGTAACTGTTACCAAACACTAAAGCTTCATAGACATGTTGCATCAAGAGCAAAAACTAAACTTGCATGCTTTAATGACCATTAAAATCTAAACAGCAATTTTTTGTATCAGTTTTACTTGATAGAAATCCTCATCATTCTCTGATGGCAGTGCTGATCTTTGAGAGGAAAAACAGAGAGACACTGGCTTGGATTGGATGTGTGTGATGATGTTGTTATTGTCATGTTAGCATTGAATTGTAGGCGTGGCAGGGAAGGTTGGAACAGATAAATGGATGTAACATCACTTTTACTCAGATCATGTGATCAGTTCCATGGATGCCAACTTCCACCCCGACCTTGTATAAATGATTTGTTAAAAGGCAAACAAACAACGATTCCTATGATGACTTTCTTTTTAACTGAGTATGTCTGACTGAGGCAAGTGCTTTTTTGCACTGATGAACACCAAGAAGATTTTTAAAAGTTGGTAAAATACAGATTTTGTGTTGCAACTTACCCCATTTGGGTACTGGGATGTAACAGTGAATTAATCTTGTGAAATATTTAAAGAGGTTAAAAGAGATCGCTACTTGCTGTAGACAAATAAGGATATCTCAAAATTTAAGAATACTAGCACATGTATTCTGTGAGTTGTAGGTAGGTGATAACATAAAAAGTGTAAATTTGACAAACTATTATATAGGAGTGACAAAACTATAGAGGCTCTGGTGCCTTGCTAGCAGGTTAGCCAGTGGACTAACGCTTGATGATTATTTGAAGGTCTAGTTAGATAAACAGCCAAAGTTGCTTTTCTTTGATTGTGCAAAGTCAGTTTAAAATGTCACCAACTTTCTAGAGCAAGTGCTTTTGCAGAGCTCAATTTTGCAGCACCACATTGTAGTATTACCAAGTTATTATGTTACAACCAGCTTAGAAAAGCTCACATATCATACATGGCAGCAGTCCAGGCTGACAAACGTGGAAGTTAGACAGTTTGTTAAAAGCACCATTACCTTTTACTCCATGATGCATTGTTATATCAGGG
Source organism: Perissodus microlepis (assembly GCF_051167445.1). NCBI lineage: Eukaryota > Metazoa > Chordata > Actinopteri > Cichliformes > Cichlidae > Perissodus > Perissodus microlepis. Next base: position 21,062,254 of record NC_140463.1, on the reverse strand, counting down.
CGACTCTCCAAAACATTCAGAGATTCATTATGCAACAGGAATATGCATGGCAAAAGCGAGGGAGTTAGACCTAGTGTTATGGCCCGTCTAGGCGTGGCCAGACCATAACATAAGGGTGATCCATCCCTGTCCAACCCCATGCAGCACATCACACAAATAATACTTTTTGGCAGTGATTTATTTACAATGAGTGAATTTAGAAACAAAGGAAGGGAGCGAGTTATAACTTGGGGGTGAGCCCAAGGCCAAAAAAACAAATAAAAGGGATCTCCGGGGTAAATCAAACTTACCTATTCAAAAGAATTAAACCAAATGACAATGACTTACCTCCCTACCTAACAAAAACAGGAGAAAACTGTATTCAAACAAAAAGGCGGTCCACCCCTACATGCTCCTACATTAAACAAACATTGCTAAACAGTGAACACAGTCTGCCGGTTGGGTTGGGCCGAGGATGAATCCCCTGGCAGTCCATGGCGGTCTCTTCTTATGTGCTGCCTCCCGGTCATTAGCCAACCGGTATGATCCGTCCACTCTGGATGCACCAATCATGGAGAAGCACCTGCACACTCAGATTTACATATTAAAATTACAACAACAGTCGTAACACCTAGATTCACATTTTTGTAACTAGACAGTATCTATAGAAATACTCACAAGAGCTGAAATTTTCAGTAGACCCACCAATCGTGTGGGAGCCCAGATATTCTCCCAATATGTATGCATCATTAACAGTATAAGAGATGCCCTTTACTTGCCACTCACATAAGCCTGACACAAGCTTACTGAAAACCTTATCCACAACAGAGCCATGCCAACTGTATTTGGTCAACAGCTGATTGGTGGTGTGGACAAACTATGGCTTGAAGTCTGAAATGATCTGACCAAACTCAAACTTCATACGGGATAATATGGGATTAATGCCAAACAGAGCAAGCTTAATTTAAGATAAAATATCATGGACTTGACATCAGATTTAAAAAAAGTAATTGCAGTTCGCTGCTGTAAAGTTAGTTCAAGTTTGAGTCACAGAACTGTCTGCCAGAAGAATGCTGTCTTGGTTTTGTTTTTCATTCCTGGTTGGATTATGTTTGCTACACACTGGTCGTTAAAAAGTAATGCACATGTGCCTGCATGTTGATATTAAGAGTACCTAATTGGCTGAACATTCTCAAACCCAGTGAAACCCAGTGAAACCCTATCGTTACACAAAAAATCCCAGAGCGCAAAGATATCTTTACCAACATCTGTCTGTGATGCCACAACTTTCGCAAAACACCAGCGCTTGACTCGTTGGGAACTAACAATAAAATCATGTCTTTATTGTGTTTGGTTTATGAAAAAAGCTCAATTTCTAATTAATTTTAAACATGCTCTTGGGCACACAAAGTCTTGATGACTGGAATGTAAAGAATTACACATTACAGGTCCATCTACACATACAAATGCATTGCTTTTCAGTGATTATTTCAATGTTGGCGATGGGACTGGAATGACATTTACAGTCAGGGGTCATGATATTAGCTTGGCATCAAGTAATACTGTGAGGAATCTTGGAGTCATTGTTGACCAGGATATGTCCTTCAGTGTGTACATTATACAAAAGTTGTTTAACTGCTTTCTTGCTTTTGGCATGTCCAAAAATCGTCCTGAAAAGTACTTGATCCAGAAAGAGAGAGCAGATTTCTTCCACACTGGCTGTTCTTCATTGGCTCCCTGTTAAATGAAGAATTTAACATTTAAAAAATTTTAAATTTAAAATCCTTCTCCTCAAATACAAGGTATTGAATAATCAGGTGCCATCTTATCTTAATAACCTTATAGCAGATCATTACATGAAGGAACCTTTTAATACAAGCGCGCTCATGTTCACAGGTGTACACACGGGTGCTCACACAAACTACACCCTTTTTGGCTCCTACCTCAAAGCACACTGTGCGCTGTCGATCTTACGTGCTGCACAATAATGTTTAATATTTAGTATTTACTGTTACATTCCCATATATCATCGTAATGTTGTTTATTATGTTGCTCTTTTTTTTCTTCTGCTTGTTTTCTCTTTTTTTCTTTCTCAACAGGTGATCCAGGTGATTGATATATGTATTTTTTATCTGCTTATTTTGTTGGTTTTTGTTTTTTGCCCCGTCCCTCTTCCCCGCTGTTTTTCTTTCCCTCTTTCTTTCTCCCCTTTCTTTTCCCCAGTCAGGTCTGTCCCGTATTTAACAAGTGAAAATAAAATAAAATAAACAATAAAAGGTGAATCAAGTAGACCATTACGGCAAGGCTGGGATGGTCCATTTGGTAAAGTAAATCCGTTGGGCGTCTTCCCCTGCCTTCCTCCCCTCACCTTCAACCAGTGACAGCAGGTAGCTGCCGCTCCCTGAGAGTGATTTCTGTTTTTCTTTCTTTTTAAAGCCCAAAGACATAAAGGTTGAGGAGCTCATTTACCTTCAAATTACTTAGAAATTCGAATTCAGCCACTGACAAAACCACAAGCAGAACAAAATGATGAAAAACTTGGGGGCAGATGTGCGCTCAAGTCAGTTTACCTTTGGAAACGTCTGATCTCATTGAGTAATGAGCAATGAGTGAATCTGATCTGTGAACAAGTTTCAGTATCTTCACTCAAAAAATAAGTAAATAAAACTATACCATCTTCAAATCCTTAAATGTGACACATGTTCCCAGTATTATTATTTGGGACTGATAATAAAACCACATTAATAATTAATTATAAAACTGTTCATGTTCATAACTACAAAAAATATAGAATTAACATCATTTATGAGGAATCAGTGTCAGATAGGTAGCTCAAATGCAGCAGGAGGGGAGGACTCAGAGTGTATTGAAGAAAACCTTCAGCGAGCAGCTTAAATTCACAGAGTCCGTAACCATGGTTTCTGGCTCAAGTTAACATCTCTTTCTTTTATATAAAAGCAGGAATTTCTCTAAACTCTGGTTCAAGAAACTGCAATAGGGCGCCTGGAGAGAGCCATGTGTGCCCTCTTTACCAGCTTTGTGTTTTAGTTTCGCTTTTCACACTAAACTCACTGTGTGAGTTTGTTTAGGAAACAGTGAAGCTCTAGGTTAAAAACCTGTATGCATAAAGTGTTGATGTATGTCGACAATGTGGGTACCAAGTGCGTTGAAGGGTGCTGATCAAGCATTTCATGGTGTCGCTGGTGTCACTTTGTCAAGGACAAAAGACATAAAGACCCCTTTACCGAAGTCTCGCTGTCTTATCTAAAGAAACACACACAAAATACTATTTAACATAACTGAATAAACACCTTATTGCATTAGGTGTTTTCACATGCTGTATTTACCTCTCAATAAGACCCACCTTATTGAGAGGTAACAATATTCTGCTAACAGTTTGGAGTGAAATAATTAAAGTCAATTTGTAAGTAAGTATAGTGCCACATTTATGCAGGATAAATATTGAAACATACACAGCGGCTGCAAATCAGGAAATTATATCAGTGTTTAAAACCTAAATTATTCTCACTGATCACAAATCTGCACAGAAATTATCACAGAAATTCACATTAATTCACTGAACAGCCACAAAAGACATGCAGGTAATGCAGTTGTTTGAAAAATGACTGAAAAGATTAAAATACAGACATTTGACCAATCAAATCAATTGTTAGGCAAAAGAAAACATTTGACAAACATATTACGTACAAATAAAACTCATTTCTGCCGCCTGTATGAGGCAATCACAGCACATTAGTATTTGTCATTGCTGACCTCAGACCTGCAGGCTAGTTATGGAAATTCTCACTGATGTGGAATAAAATCTTGTATACTGTAAACTAAATCACATGCCATGTTAAAAATACATGAGTCAGTCAGAAAGAGGCTGTCTTTGTAGTTACAAATGAATGACTTCAGTTGCTTATTTTGCTTAGCGAGGTTTTACTCAAGTGGTTTAGTGAGGTATTTTTTTTCTATTTTCACCTCTTTTGTAATTTTTGTATTTCATCCCCTTTTTAACCTCTTTGAGCTATTTTGAGCTGTAATATTTTATATATTTCATTGATTTTGATATTTTGGCTGTTGTAACAGTAATTTCTCAGCTTAGGATAAAAGTGCATCTTATCTTATCCACAGACAAACAGACTCACTATGTCGCGCTCTGTGCTGCCGCTGCTCTTCTTTGTGGTTTGCAGCACACAGGCTTTTGACTTCTTGAGAAACCAGCATCCTGGATTTTATGGCACAGCTACATACTACACAAAAGACACTGATAATGGATCTGCTCTGGTATGTGTGCTTTCTTTTGTAAAATGTGCTTACTTTTTTAAATTTTCTTGTCCTTTAGTAAAAGCATACTGGCTGTTATTCCACAGCTGACTGTTCGTTATACACTGAACAACCGCTACTGCTACAATGCTTCCTCGTATAACTGCCAAAATAACAGCTGTGAAAATGTGCTAAACAAAATCAGTGAAATCAGTGGAGAGTGGTGCCAGATGGAGGAAATCTATTATGGTGAGGTTCCTGACAAAGATGTGCACCTGGTTATGTGAGTACATCTTAGGAATAACCTTCTCTTAAACTTTAATATTTCAACTAAACATGAGCTTTATTAAAAGAAAAGTAAGCGATTGACTCTGATGATATAATAACACATTTTATATTAGGTTTGATTGTCCTAGTGTATAGTACATATCTAATATACACCATGCAACATAGTGAAAACTCAATCTCCAACAAATTTCTACTGAAGGCTGCATGGTGGTAATTGGATGTATGCCAGTAACTTGACTTCTGGTGCTAACGAGACGAATGGAGTCATGAGCAACATTACAACTGAAGCACTGATAGACCTGAGGACCCTCTCCGACACTGGCAAAGAAAATTCATCTCCACAGACCACCATCCTGCCAGTTATGATGTAAGTTTGCTGACTGTTTGAGTCACTGTTTTACAGCTGAAAGCTTTAAACCGTTGTGTGTGTGTGTGTTTTAGATTTGGCCCTCTCTGTGCTTTTATATAGTGCAATTTATCCTAAAATTAAATTACAACATTTCACATTTCTCTGGGCTGTACTGACATCTGCATCTGTTTTATTCGCAACACAACTAGAATATCTTGTTTTGGAGGTAGTCCACCTTCTTCTATCCACTTTGTGCAATATACCAGGAAGCAAAACAATTCCAGAGTATGATGCTACAACCTAGGAGTGTTCTTAAGTTTGAAAGCCTTACCTTTACTCCTCCACACATACCGCTTTTCATTGAAGCCAAATAGCTCAGTCTTTGCGTCATCTGACTCTAAAACTCTTCTCCAGAAGGCATTTGGTTCGTCAGTGAGGTTGTCTTGGAACTTGAAGTTGTGGATTTTAGACCAGGGGCTTCATTCATGGTAAACACTTTGTCAATTCATGTCAGGCTTGAACCTAGGTGGTTACTGGGTCATTCCTGTACATCCTAACCACTTTCTTCCGATCTGAGGGTGACCATTTGGGTCTTCCTCCAAATCTTTATAAAATGGTGAAATATCCAAATAACTTGCACATACATGCTGTTGTTTGAATTGATCATATTGTGTTGCCTTTATAGCATTTGTCAAAAATATCATAGCATCCACTTATGCTTTGCGAACTACTGCTCCAAACATTTTATTAACATCATTATTAGTGATGTGTCGGTCGCGAACGAAATGGCTCTTAGAGCCGGATCTTTGAAGTGAACAACGCGAGCCGGCTCCTTATTGGGAGCCGTGGGGGGGTTTTTTGTTTGTTTGTTTTTTCTCTCACCCTCTCTCTCACACTTTTTTCCCGCTTCACTCCACACGCGAGCCCTGTGCTTTGTGCTGGGAAGAGGGGGGAGGGGCAGTAGTTACACTCGCAGTAGCACAGGAACAGAGCGGGAGAGAGAGAGAAAGAGAGCCAGGGACAACAACGTCACATTAGAAAGGTATAGTAATCATCCACAACTATTTTCAGTTGCGGATGATAAAGGATTCAGAAAGTTTATTCATGCAGGCCCATATGACAGAGAATATGCATCTTCTTTTTGTTTTCATATTTTAATTTATATTTAATTGTGTTGTGGTTTGCAGTGTTTTGTGTTGTTTCACTTTAAATTTGTTTAAAAGGAAAAAGCTGAAAATTTAAATAGTTAAAAGTTGAACTGTGAATAGTTGGTTTTTGTATTATATGATTTATTTATTACATTTTATGTGGAGTGAATAAATAAAAGTATATTTACGGTGGCCCCTAGAGACAAAGCACGTACAAACCGCAAAGCACGTACAAAACACAACAGAAGTGCTCCAGGATGCTAGGCGCACTGTTGAGCTTTTGTTACCTAGTGGCTACACAAGCCAGCAAGTACCAACGACCGGATTTGGTGTGTGGTAGTAACAGGTAAATGAACATTTTTTTAAAATTATTTGAATATATATGAGTGCTTGTGTATAAATACACAAACAATACACATATGCTTTCAATTGTGTTATTTAAGTGATCTAGGTAGGTCTGTTTTGGAAGCTCAGTTAATGCTAGAAATGTGTTTTGGAGTTTGTACGTGCTTTGTCTTTAGGGGCCACCGTAAATATTTATATATAAACATATATAAATAAAAACACTCTTTTTTTTACATTAGTAATTCCTTGTGCATAATTTTATATTATTGTTAATAATAAATTAATTAAAGCAACAAAACAACCTGAAGAGCCGGTTCGGAGCTGAAAGAGCCGGCTCTTTTTAGTGTGCCGAGCCAAAAGAGCCGGTTCTCTAAAACAGCGGTCCCCAACCCCCGGGCCTCGGACCGGTACCGGTCCGTGAGTCGTTTGGTACCGGGCCGCGAGAGTTGAGGCTCAGGTGTGAAATGTATAGTTTTCAAGGTTTTTATCGTTATTTTGTTATCGTTTTTATCGTTTACTCGGTTTTCCTTGGTCTTTTCACGTGTGTTATGAATAAATTAGATTTTTTTCGGTACCGGTACTAGTTTTATTTTGTTGTATTTATCCGCGACACCTTAAAGGCCGGTCCATGAAAATATTGTCGGGCATAAACCCGAGCGGTTGGGGACCGCTGCTCTAAAAGGAGACGGAAATCCCATCACTAATCATTATGCAACATCACAGACCAGTCTTCTTTTATGTGCTCCCCGAGGCATTCATGAGCTTTCTTAAATACAGTGCCCCCTGCTGGTAAACCCAATCATTACATCAACATCTACATATCAACACAGATATTGGAATCTGTATTTTTTCGAAATGCTTCCACGTAACCTTCCCAATGTACAATTCTTCTTCTTAGAGCTTCTCTGAGTGCTTTGTACTTTTCCAGTGTTTCAAGCATTGGTCAATCCAATGACTGCTGACTAACAAACCTTTTTGACACCAAAGAGAAACTACTAACTTCATGTTTAGTGGCCATGAATAAGCTCAGTAAAAACTTACTGCTCTTCAATAAAGTTGCTAACCAAAAACTGTTCCAGTTGAGCTGCTTAATTAAGTGGATATTTATAATTCACAGAGTTCCTTCAAACTGTCAGATGAATTTCACCTTGTTGATGTTTGATCCTGATGGAGACGAGGTTAAATGCAGATTTGGAAACACATCAGAGTGTCAGCCGTGCAATTTGTCATCTTTCCTCACCATTTTACCAGTGAGTATGGCTTTCATTTAGAGGATAGTTGGCCCAAAACTAACTTATTAGGCTACTTTGACCACATGTCCTTTTTCTGTCCTCTTGCAGTCATCTTGTACTCTGTCATTCAGCCCCACCAACAGCACTACTGAAGGCGTGTATGTAGTACAGCTGATGATGGAGGACTTTCCCATAAAGAACATCACACTGACTCAAACTAATGGGACAGAGACAAAAATAACGACCAATGATGCTATCAGCAAAGTGCCAGTCCAATTTATTTTGAGAGGTATATGTCTATATTATAATGTTTTCATATTTTATAAATATTTAAATATTTGGCAACATCAGTGATATGCACTGAATTTAAAATATTGTATATATTTGGGCTGATCTTCACAGGGAGTGAAAACATTGTCTGTCCAAGGTTGCATCACTAGCTTAAACTGTGTCACTTAATAACTTAAGACAGACACTGACAAAAAGAATTCAAGCCTCTACAGTTTCATTAAAAACACAAAGCTGGGAGTTGACTGTAAGGGGATGGTTTACATCATACATATTAAATTCTGATAATAACAACTCTTGCTGTAATGAATTGCTTGCACCTTTAATTTGTGTAACTCAGTGAGCGATTGCAAGCATAAATCATAGGATACTGTTTGTATCATGAAATTTGCAGAAAATATGTGGATGCCACTGGGTTTAATTAGCTAAGGTCACCATGCTGCACAAGCCTCCTCAAATCACTGACTTCCTGTCTAGTGATGACATTATTTCCTGTTACAGACTACACTGATTTAAAGGGGCCAAGTAAAGTCATTTTAAAATGACTTTAGGGGAGAAGTCCAGACTCACCCCAGTCACCTACCCATACCCGGACCATCACAAGATGCTGCTTTCAATAGGAAGATTAAAGGCTGTACTCCCCTAAAGTAGAGCCCAGCCCCCCTTTGAAGAAAACTAATTTCTAACCGCTTATATCTGCAGTCTAGCTGAGGGTAGTAAAATAGATTCACTGGTAAACTGACAGCTTCACATTCATGCTCAGCTCTCTTCACCACAACACATTGGTGTACCCAAAACCTGTCAGTCTATATGCTCCACTAGGTCCTCACTCATGAGCAAGACCTCTTATACTCCACCACCTGGGTAGTAACGCATCCCTGACCTGAAGTGGGCAGTTTATTTCAGTATAAAAATGTCAGTATGACTTACAAATTTGTTTTATGTATTGTTTCAGTGACTACTGCTGTGACATCCTGTGCAGAAGGAGCGTTTTTGCCCAAGTTCCTGTCTCCAACACCAGCCAACGGTGCTCAGCTCTACAACAATGCCAGTCAGACTCTGGAAATTAACATCACTGCAGAGGCAACAAACTCTACGTAAGTGAAAGGGAAAGGTTAATAAGATCTTCAGGGCTGAACTTGTTAGAGAACTGAACTTGATATATATATATCTCTACAAATCATCTGTGGAAGTTGGTAAGGATTTTCCAGGTGATTAGTTGAGCAATCTGATTTCACAAGGCAGCGAAGAATGTGACAAAGGAATGATATTATTTGTCTCTATTACATCTAATATTGAATTCATAATACATCTTTGTAAAGAGGTGTTTTGCTTTTCTGTTTGCTGAAGGATCTCTGAGCTGCTGTTCACCGGTCCATCTAATGTAACTGTGATTAAAACGGGACCAGGGCAGTTCAGTCTGAGATGGATGCCGTCTGTAAGAGAATATGGTGGAAGCCATCCATTCTGCTTTGTTATACAGGCAGACTCCAAGTAAGTAACTTGATTTATACAGTACTGTGCAAAAGTCCTGACTAGCTCTTATTTCATATTTTGCTTGTAAGGAGGTTTCGAATAGAAGGGCTTTCTTATTTTCTAAGTAAGTGTTCTCCAGGTTTTCTGGAGGTCTTTTAAAGTTTTCTTAACACATTGGCTGGTTTTTCACAAATTTTCAGTTTAGCCCTTGTACCTGACCATTTCCAGAGAAATGACCTATGAATTATCAAAGCATTATGGGTACATCCCAACTCAAGGAAGCAGTAAGTATCTAGCCGTACTCCCCTATAGCGAGTTTTCAATTGTATCTTTAGGCTCTTTGCTATACTAGCATCCTGTTTCAAAAACACATAATTTTTTTCTATTTCTTCAATTGATTCCATAAAAAATGCCAACGATAACATAGTTTGACAGAAATAAAATAGTATTTTTGCACCAACAAGACGATTCTCAGATAGCTATGAGACTCAAACTTTGAATGTCTAAGCTTGATGTGTGGTGCACCCTTAATTATTTTACAGGCTTAAAAATCTATCGAAAGTACATGAATATTATTTGAAAATCATGTTTTGCATCTAGCCATTCAGTTGAGCTTTCTACTCAAAACACAGACAAAAGGGCTGATGTATACCAAACTGCAAAAGAACTGCACTAAAAAGCAGTTATTAATCCAAATTTGATGGAGGTGGTCAGGAGAGAGGTACAACAGTGGTACCTATGGCTATTTGCAAAAATACTGACATCTCTATTATGGTTTGGCACCACATGTGTGGTCAAAAGTGAAGGAGTTAAGAATACAGAAAAGTATCAGCAGATTTTGCTCAACAAAACAAAGCCATTTGAAAAGTGTCTGGTTAACAACATATTCATTTTTGAGTACAACAATAATCCCAAACACATTGCAGTAAAAAACGCACCAAGGAAAACTGTCAGTCATCAATTTGCGCCCCAGAGCCCAGGCCTCGACATTACAGAAGCAGTGTGGGATCACCTTGACAGAGAATGGATCAGAAGGTAGCCGACATTCAAAAAAGAGCTTTGACTGTCCTTCAAGAAGCCCGGAGAACTATTCCTTGAGACTGCTTAAAGAAAGTATAAGAAAGCTTGGCTGTGTTGAAGTGTAAACTTTTTTAAGAGTGAACTTCTTGCAGATTTTATAAAATGACCTGTTTTGATGTTGGTCTTTATATGAAATCTACACTGTCTAGAAGTGTTTGCTTGTTTACTTGATTATTTTTAACATGTATTTTCACATTTGAAATTTTGCACGAATCTGACTTTTTTTCCAGTAAACTTTTTCATCTTTTGAGGTTACAGTTGGAGCCAGAAGATGACATGAAGTCCTGGAAATGTCTACAATACTTAAAAAATTTATTAGACCAGCTATCATAAAAACAAACAAAAGAAAAACCATAAATATTTTAGAAACCTGCCAAAAACATCTATAAACAATTATTATATTAGTATTTATTAGGCAAATAAAGTGCATGTTTTGGGCCACACTTAAATTCAGACAACCCCCTATGTTGAGCAAAAAACCAAGGGTCCAGGTGCACCTTGCCTAGGACAGGATTACCAGGGTCCTACCCTGGAGCCAGGTTTGGGGAAGAGACTCCAGGGTGAGTATCTGGTGGCTAGGCCTTAGCCCACGAGACCTAGGTGAGCTCAGTCTGAAGAAGCTACAGGCAAAAGATGGATGGACAGACTCATTCTGCTGTTGGCCAATGCAAGAAAATGACTATAACTTGGCATCTTAATAAGAAAGAAATAGAAAATTATACGACAGCTGTGCCATAAAGATTACATTAGGTGGTGATTTAATAAATCTATTAAGCACTGTGTGACTAAAATTCTTTGAGCTCTGCTAAACTGTACAGCACCATATTTTTAAATCTGATAAACCATTAATTATTTACAAGCTTAAGAATGAAAGTGAATACTTTGGGAACCAAAATAATTGAAAAAAATTACAATTTGTAACACAAATAATGATGTATCTACATTAATTTATAGACACAGTGGAACCAAGTACTACTCAGAGCTTCGATGCGTCATTGTGAGCGTTGGAAACAGTGAGCAAAGCCGTTACCCTTTTCTCCCAAGTCTTACATTTTGCTACTGATGTACCCAATTCATGTGTTTTATTTAACATCTCTACTGAACTTGATTCACAGAGACAGAAATAATTATAACAACAACCACTGCAGCAACTCTTACCAGTGAAGCAACTACTACAACTGGAGCAATTAAAACAAGTGGAGAAGCTCCTACAACTGGAGCAATTCAAACAAGTGGAGAAACTACTACAACTGGAGCAATTCAAACAAGTGTAGAAGCTCCTACAACTGGAGCAACTCACACCAATAAAGCAACTACTACAACTGGAGCAATTCAAACAAGTGGAGAAACTACTACAACTGGAGCAATTCAAACAAGTGGAGAAGCTCCTACAACTGGAGCAATTCAAACAAGTGGAGAAGCTCCTACAACTGGAGCAACTAATACCAATAAAGCAACTACTACAACTGGAGCAATTCAAACAAGTGGAGAAACTACTACAACTGGAGCAATTCAAACAAGTGGAGAAGCTCCTACAACTGGAGCAACTAATACCAATAAAGCAACTACTACAACTGGAGCAATTCAAACAAGTGGAGAAGCTCCTACAACTGGAGCAACTCATACCAATAAAGCAACTACTACAACTGGAGCAATTCAAACAAGTGGAGAAACTACTACAACTGGAGCAATTCAAACAAGTGGAGAAGCTCCTACAACTGGAGCAACTAATACCAATAAAGCAACTACTACAACTGGAGCAATTCAAACAAGTGGAGAAACTACTACAACTGGAGCAACTAATACCAATAAAGCAACTACTACAACTGGAGCAATTCTAACAAGTGGAGAAACTACTACAACTGGAGCAATTCCAACAAGTGTAGAAGCTCCTACAACTGGAGCAACTCATACCAATAAAGCAACTACTACAACTGGAGCAATTCAAACAAGTGGAGAAACTACTACAACTGGAGCAATTCAAACAAGTGGAGAAGCTCCTACAACTGGAGCAATTCAAACAAGTGGAGAAGCTCCTACAACTGGAGCAACTAATACCAATAAAGCAACTACTACAACTGGAGCAATTCAAACAAGTGGAGAAGCTCCTACAACTGGAGCAACTAATACCAATAAAGCAACTACTACAACTGGAGCAATTCAAACAAGTGGAGAAACTACTACAACTGGAGCAATTCAAACAAGTGGAGAAGCTCCTACAACTGGAGCAACTAATACCAATAAAGCAACTACTACAACTGGAGCAATTCAAACAAGTGGAGAAACTACTACAACTGGAGCAATTCAAACAAGTGGAGAAGCTCCTACAACTGGAGCAACTAATACCAATAAAGCAACTACTACAACTGGAGCAATTCAAACAAGTGTAGAAGCTCCTACAACTGGAGCAACTCATACCAATAAAGCAACTACTACAACTGGAGCAATTCAAACAAGTGGAGAAACTACTACAACTGGAGCAATTCAAACAAGTGTAGAAGCTCCTACAACTGGAGCAACTCACACCAATAAAGCAACTACTACAACTGGAGCAATTCAAACAAGTGGAGAAACTACTACAACTGGAGCAATTCAAACAAGTGGAGAAGCTCCTACAACTGGAGCAACTAATACCAATAAAGCAACTACTACAACTGGAGCAATTCAAACAAGTGTAGAAGCTCCTACAACTGGAGCAACTCATACCAATAAAGCAACTACTACAACTGGAGCAATTCAAACAAGTGGAGAAACTACTACAACTGGAGCAATTCAAACAAGTGTAGAAGCTCCTACAACTGGAGCAACTCACACCAATAAAGCAACTACTACAACTGGAGCAATTCAAACAAGTGGAGAAACTACTACAACTGGAGCAATTCAAACAAGTGGAGAAGCTCCTACAACTGGAGCAACTCATACCAATAAAGCAACTACTACAACTGGAGCAATTCAAACAAGTGGAGAAACTACTACAACTGGAGCAATTCAAACAAGTGGAGAAGCTCCTACAACTGGAGCAACTCACACCAATAAAGCAACTACTACAACTGGAGCAATTCAAACAAGTGGAGAAACTACTACAACTGGAGCAATTCAAACAAGTGGAGAAGCTCCTACAACTGGAGCAACTAATACCAATAAAGCAACTACTACAACTGGAGCAATTCAAACAAGTGTAGAAGCTCCTACAACTGGAGCAACTCATACCAATAAAGCAACTACTACAACTGGAGCAATTCAAACAAGTGGAGAAACTACTACAACTGGAGCAATTCAAACAAGTGTAGAAGCTCCTACAACTGGAGCAACTCACACCAATAAAGCAACTACTACAACTGGAGCAATTAAAACAAGTGGAGAAACTACTACAACTGGAGCAATTCAAACAAGTGGAGAAACTACTACAACTGGAGCAATTCAAACAAGTGTAGAAGCTCCTACAACTGGAGCAACTAATACCAATAAAGCAACTACTACAACTGGAGCAATTCAAACAAGTGGAGAAACTACTACAACTGGAGCAATTCAAACAAGTGGAGAAGCTCCTACAACTGGAGCAACTCATACCAATAAAGCAACTACTACAACTGGAGCAATTCAAACAAGTGGAGAAACTACTACAACTGGAGCAATTCAAACAAGTGGAGAAGCTCCTACAACTGGAGCAACTCATACCAATAAAGCAACTACTACAACTGGAGCAATTCAAACAAGTGGAGAAACTACTACAACTGGAGCAATTCAAACAAGTGGAGAAGCTCCTACAACTGGAGCAACTCATACCAATAAAGCAACTACTACAACTGGAGCAATTCAAACAAGTGGAGAAACTACTACAACTGGAGCAATTCAAACAAGTGGAGAAGCTCCTACAACTGGAGCAACTCATACCAATAAAGCAACTACTACAACTGGAGCAATTCAAACAAGTGGAGAAACTACTACAACTGGAGCAATTCAAACAAGTGGAGAAGCTCCTACAACTGGAGCAACTAATACCAATAAAGCAACTACTACAACTGGAGCAATTCAAACAAGTGGAGAAACTACTACAACTGGAGCAACTAATACCAATAAAGCAACTACTACAACTGGAGCAATTCTAACAAGTGGAGAAGCTCCTACAACTGGAGCAACTAATACCAATAAAGCAACTACTACAACTGGAGCAATTCAAACAAGTGGAGAAACTACTACAACTGGAGCAACTAATACCAATAAAGCAACTACTACAACTGGAGCAATTCTAACAAGTGGAGAAACTACTACAACTGGAGCAATTCCAACAAGTGTAGAAGCTCCTACAACTGGAGCAACTCATACCAATAAAGCAACTACTACAACTGGAGCAATTCAAACAAGTGGAGAAACTACTACAACTGGAGCAATTCAAACAAGTGGAGAAGCTCCTACAACTGGAGCAATTCAAACAAGTGGAGAAGCTCCTACAACTGGAGCAACTAATACCAATAAAGCAACTACTACAACTGGAGCAATTCAAACAAGTGGAGAAGCTCCTACAACTGGAGCAACTAATACCAATAAAGCAACTACTACAACTGGAGCAATTCAAACAAGTGGAGAAACTACTACAACTGGAGCAATTCAAACAAGTGGAGAAGCTCCTACAACTGGAGCAACTAATACCAATAAAGCAACTACTACAACTGGAGCAATTCAAACAAGTGGAGAAACTACTACAACTGGAGCAATTCAAACAAGTGGAGAAGCTCCTACAACTGGAGCAACTAATACCAATAAAGCAACTACTACAACTGGAGCAATTCAAACAAGTGTAGAAGCTCCTACAACTGGAGCAACTCATACCAATAAAGCAACTACTACAACTGGAGCAATTCAAACAAGTGGAGAAACTACTACAACTGGAGCAATTCAAACAAGTGTAGAAGCTCCTACAACTGGAGCAACTCACACCAATAAAGCAACTACTACAACTGGAGCAATTCAAACAAGTGGAGAAACTACTACAACTGGAGCAATTCAAACAAGTGGAGAAGCTCCTACAACTGGAGCAACTCATACCAATAAAGCAACTACTACAACTGGAGCAATTCAAACAAGTGGAGAAACTACTACAACTGGAGCAATTCAAACAAGTGGAGAAGCTCCTACAACTGGAGCAACTCACACCAATAAAGCAACTACTACAACTGGAGCAATTCAAACAAGTGGAGAAACTACTACAACTGGAGCAATTCAAACAAGTGGAGAAGCTCCTACAACTGGAGCAACTCATACCAATAAAGCAACTACTACAACTGGAGCAATTCAAACAAGTGGAGAAACTACTACAACTGGAGCAATTCAAACAAGTGGAGAAGCTCCTACAACTGGAGCAACTCATACCAATAAAGCAACTACTACAACTGGAGCAATTCAAACAAGTGGAGAAACTACTACAACTGGAGCAATTCAAACAAGTGGAGAAGCTCCTACAACTGGAGCAACTAATACCAATAAAGCAACTACTACAACTGGAGCAATTCAAACAAGTGGAGAAACTACTACAACTGGAGCAACTAATACCAATAAAGCAACTACTACAACTGGAGCAATTCTAACAAGTGGAGAAACTACTACAACTGGAGCAATTCCAACAAGTGTAGAAGCTCCTACAACTGGAGCAACTCATACCAATAAAGCAACTACTACAACTGGAGCAATTCAAACAAGTGGAGAAACTACTACAACTGGAGCAATTCAAACAAGTGGAGAAGCTCCTACAACTGGAGCAATTCAAACAAGTGGAGAAGCTCCTACAACTGGAGCAACTAATACCAATAAAGCAACTACTACAACTGGAGCAATTCAAACAAGTGGAGAAGCTCCTACAACTGGAGCAACTAATACCAATAAAGCAACTACTACAACTGGAGCAATTCAAACAAGTGGAGAAACTACTACAACTGGAGCAATTCAAACAAGTGGAGAAGCTCCTACAACTGGAGCAACTAATACCAATAAAGCAACTACTACAACTGGAGCAATTCAAACAAGTGGAGAAACTACTACAACTGGAGCAATTCAAACAAGTGGAGAAGCTCCTACAACTGGAGCAACTAATACCAATAAAGCAACTACTACAACTGGAGCAATTCAAACAA
Source organism: Perissodus microlepis (assembly GCF_051167445.1). Lineage (NCBI taxonomy): Eukaryota > Metazoa > Chordata > Actinopteri > Cichliformes > Cichlidae > Perissodus > Perissodus microlepis. The sequence continues at coordinate 21,045,672 of NC_140463.1, read as the reverse complement.
GTGTAGAAGCTCCTACAACTGGAGCAACTCATACCAATAAAGCAACTACTACAACTGGAGCAATTCAAACAAGTGGAGAAACTACTACAACTGGAGCAATTCAAACAAGTGTAGAAGCTCCTACAACTGGAGCAACTCACACCAATAAAGCAACTACTACAACTGGAGCAATTCAAACAAGTGGAGAAACTACTACAACTGGAGCAATTCAAACAAGTGGAGAAGCTCCTACAACTGGAGCAACTAATACCAATAAAGCAACTACTACAACTGGAGCAATTCAAACAAGTGTAGAAGCTCCTACAACTGGAGCAACTCATACCAATAAAGCAACTACTACAACTGGAGCAATTCAAACAAGTGGAGAAACTACTACAACTGGAGCAATTCAAACAAGTGTAGAAGCTCCTACAACTGGAGCAACTCACACCAATAAAGCAACTACTACAACTGGAGCAATTCAAACAAGTGGAGAAACTACTACAACTGGAGCAATTCAAACAAGTGGAGAAGCTCCTACAACTGGAGCAACTCATACCAATAAAGCAACTACTACAACTGGAGCAATTCAAACAAGTGGAGAAACTACTACAACTGGAGCAATTCAAACAAGTGGAGAAGCTCCTACAACTGGAGCAACTCACACCAATAAAGCAACTACTACAACTGGAGCAATTCAAACAAGTGGAGAAACTACTACAACTGGAGCAATTCAAACAAGTGGAGAAGCTCCTACAACTGGAGCAACTAATACCAATAAAGCAACTACTACAACTGGAGCAATTCAAACAAGTGTAGAAGCTCCTACAACTGGAGCAACTCATACCAATAAAGCAACTACTACAACTGGAGCAATTCAAACAAGTGGAGAAACTACTACAACTGGAGCAATTCAAACAAGTGTAGAAGCTCCTACAACTGGAGCAACTCACACCAATAAAGCAACTACTACAACTGGAGCAATTAAAACAAGTGGAGAAACTACTACAACTGGAGCAATTCAAACAAGTGGAGAAACTACTACAACTGGAGCAATTCAAACAAGTGTAGAAGCTCCTACAACTGGAGCAACTAATACCAATAAAGCAACTACTACAACTGGAGCAATTCAAACAAGTGGAGAAACTACTACAACTGGAGCAATTCAAACAAGTGGAGAAGCTCCTACAACTGGAGCAACTCATACCAATAAAGCAACTACTACAACTGGAGCAATTCAAACAAGTGGAGAAACTACTACAACTGGAGCAATTCAAACAAGTGGAGAAGCTCCTACAACTGGAGCAACTCATACCAATAAAGCAACTACTACAACTGGAGCAATTCAAACAAGTGGAGAAACTACTACAACTGGAGCAATTCAAACAAGTGGAGAAGCTCCTACAACTGGAGCAACTCATACCAATAAAGCAACTACTACAACTGGAGCAATTCAAACAAGTGGAGAAACTACTACAACTGGAGCAATTCAAACAAGTGGAGAAGCTCCTACAACTGGAGCAACTCATACCAATAAAGCAACTACTACAACTGGAGCAATTCAAACAAGTGGAGAAACTACTACAACTGGAGCAATTCAAACAAGTGGAGAAGCTCCTACAACTGGAGCAACTAATACCAATAAAGCAACTACTACAACTGGAGCAATTCAAACAAGTGGAGAAACTACTACAACTGGAGCAACTAATACCAATAAAGCAACTACTACAACTGGAGCAATTCTAACAAGTGGAGAAACTACTACAACTGGAGCAATTCCAACAAGTGTAGAAGCTCCTACAACTGGAGCAACTCATACCAATAAAGCAACTACTACAACTGGAGCAATTCAAACAAGTGGAGAAACTACTACAACTGGAGCAATTCAAACAAGTGGAGAAGCTCCTACAACTGGAGCAATTCAAACAAGTGGAGAAGCTCCTACAACTGGAGCAACTAATACCAATAAAGCAACTACTACAACTGGAGCAATTCAAACAAGTGGAGAAGCTCCTACAACTGGAGCAACTCATACCAATAAAGCAACTACTACAACTGGAGCAATTCAAACAAGTGGAGAAACTACTACAACTGGAGCAATTCAAACAAGTGGAGAAGCTCCTACAACTGGAGCAACTAATACCAATAAAGCAACTACTACAACTGGAGCAATTCAAACAAGTGGAGAAACTACTACAACTGGAGCAATTCAAACAAGTGGAGAAGCTCCTACAACTGGAGCAACTAATACCAATAAAGCAACTACTACAACTGGAGCAATTCAAACAAGTGTAGAAGCTCCTACAACTGGAGCAACTCATACCAATAAAGCAACTACTACAACTGGAGCAATTCAAACAAGTGGAGAAACTACTACAACTGGAGCAATTCAAACAAGTGTAGAAGCTCCTACAACTGGAGCAACTCACACCAATAAAGCAACTACTACAACTGGAGCAATTCAAACAAGTGGAGAAACTACTACAACTGGAGCAATTCAAACAAGTGGAGAAGCTCCTACAACTGGAGCAACTAATACCAATAAAGCAACTACTACAACTGGAGCAATTCAAACAAGTGGAGAAACTACTACAACTGGAGCAATTCAAACAAGTGGAGAAGCTCCTACAACTGGAGCAACTCATACCAATAAAGCAACTACTACAACTGGAGCAATTCAAACAAGTGGAGAAACTACTACAACTGGAGCAATTCAAACAAGTGGAGAAGCTCCTACAACTGGAGCAACTCATACCAATAAAGCAACTACTACAACTGGAGCAATTCAAACAAGTGGAGAAACTACTACAACTGGAGCAACTAATACCAATAAAGCAACTACTACAACTGGAGCAATTCTAACAAGTGGAGAAACTACTACAACTGGAGCAATTCCAACAAGTGTAGAAGCTCCTACAACTGGAGCAACTCATACCAATAAAGCAACTACTACAACTGGAGCAATTCAAACAAGTGGAGAAACTACTACAACTGGAGCAATTCAAACAAGTGGAGAAGCTCCTACAACTGGAGCAATTCAAACAAGTGGAGAAGCTCCTACAACTGGAGCAACTAATACCAATAAAGCAACTACTACAACTGGAGCAATTCAAACAAGTGGAGAAGCTCCTACAACTGGAGCAACTAATACCAATAAAGCAACTACTACAACTGGAGCAATTCAAACAAGTGGAGAAACTACTACAACTGGAGCAATTCAAACAAGTGGAGAAGCTCCTACAACTGGAGCAACTAATACCAATAAAGCAACTACTACAACTGGAGCAATTCAAACAAGTGGAGAAACTACTACAACTGGAGCAATTCAAACAAGTGGAGAAGCTCCTACAACTGGAGCAACTAATACCAATAAAGCAACTACTACAACTGGAGCAATTCAAACAAGTGTAGAAGCTCCTACAACTGGAGCAACTCATACCAATAAAGCAACTACTACAACTGGAGCAATTCAAACAAGTGGAGAAACTACTACAACTGGAGCAATTCAAACAAGTGTAGAAGCTCCTACAACTGGAGCAACTCACACCAATAAAGCAACTACTACAACTGGAGCAATTCAAACAAGTGGAGAAACTACTACAACTGGAGCAATTCAAACAAGTGGAGAAGCTCCTACAACTGGAGCAACTAATACCAATAAAGCAACTACTACAACTGGAGCAATTCAAACAAGTGTAGAAGCTCCTACAACTGGAGCAACTCATACCAATAAAGCAACTACTACAACTGGAGCAATTCAAACAAGTGGAGAAACTACTACAACTGGAGCAATTCAAACAAGTGTAGAAGCTCCTACAACTGGAGCAACTCACACCAATAAAGCAACTACTACAACTGGAGCAATTCAAACAAGTGGAGAAACTACTACAACTGGAGCAATTCAAACAAGTGGAGAAGCTCCTACAACTGGAGCAACTCATACCAATAAAGCAACTACTACAACTGGAGCAATTCAAACAAGTGGAGAAACTACTACAACTGGAGCAATTCAAACAAGTGGAGAAGCTCCTACAACTGGAGCAACTCACACCAATAAAGCAACTACTACAACTGGAGCAATTCAAACAAGTGGAGAAACTACTACAACTGGAGCAATTCAAACAAGTGGAGAAGCTCCTACAACTGGAGCAACTAATACCAATAAAGCAACTACTACAACTGGAGCAATTCAAACAAGTGTAGAAGCTCCTACAACTGGAGCAACTCATACCAATAAAGCAACTACTACAACTGGAGCAATTCAAACAAGTGGAGAAACTACTACAACTGGAGCAATTCAAACAAGTGTAGAAGCTCCTACAACTGGAGCAACTCACACCAATAAAGCAACTACTACAACTGGAGCAATTAAAACAAGTGGAGAAACTACTACAACTGGAGCAATTCAAACAAGTGGAGAAACTACTACAACTGGAGCAATTCAAACAAGTGTAGAAGCTCCTACAACTGGAGCAACTAATACCAATAAAGCAACTACTACAACTGGAGCAATTCAAACAAGTGGAGAAACTACTACAACTGGAGCAATTCAAACAAGTGGAGAAGCTCCTACAACTGGAGCAACTCATACCAATAAAGCAACTACTACAACTGGAGCAATTCAAACAAGTGGAGAAACTACTACAACTGGAGCAATTCAAACAAGTGGAGAAGCTCCTACAACTGGAGCAACTCATACCAATAAAGCAACTACTACAACTGGAGCAATTCAAACAAGTGGAGAAACTACTACAACTGGAGCAATTCAAACAAGTGGAGAAGCTCCTACAACTGGAGCAACTCATACCAATAAAGCAACTACTACAACTGGAGCAATTCAAACAAGTGGAGAAACTACTACAACTGGAGCAATTCAAACAAGTGGAGAAGCTCCTACAACTGGAGCAACTCATACCAATAAAGCAACTACTACAACTGGAGCAATTCAAACAAGTGGAGAAACTACTACAACTGGAGCAATTCAAACAAGTGGAGAAGCTCCTACAACTGGAGCAACTAATACCAATAAAGCAACTACTACAACTGGAGCAATTCAAACAAGTGGAGAAACTACTACAACTGGAGCAACTAATACCAATAAAGCAACTACTACAACTGGAGCAATTCTAACAAGTGGAGAAACTACTACAACTGGAGCAATTCCAACAAGTGTAGAAGCTCCTACAACTGGAGCAACTCATACCAATAAAGCAACTACTACAACTGGAGCAATTCAAACAAGTGGAGAAACTACTACAACTGGAGCAATTCAAACAAGTGGAGAAGCTCCTACAACTGGAGCAATTCAAACAAGTGGAGAAGCTCCTACAACTGGAGCAACTAATACCAATAAAGCAACTACTACAACTGGAGCAATTCAAACAAGTGGAGAAGCTCCTACAACTGGAGCAACTCATACCAATAAAGCAACTACTACAACTGGAGCAATTCAAACAAGTGGAGAAACTACTACAACTGGAGCAATTCAAACAAGTGGAGAAGCTCCTACAACTGGAGCAACTAATACCAATAAAGCAACTACTACAACTGGAGCAATTCAAACAAGTGGAGAAACTACTACAACTGGAGCAATTCAAACAAGTGGAGAAGCTCCTACAACTGGAGCAACTAATACCAATAAAGCAACTACTACAACTGGAGCAATTCAAACAAGTGTAGAAGCTCCTACAACTGGAGCAACTCATACCAATAAAGCAACTACTACAACTGGAGCAATTCAAACAAGTGGAGAAACTACTACAACTGGAGCAATTCAAACAAGTGTAGAAGCTCCTACAACTGGAGCAACTCACACCAATAAAGCAACTACTACAACTGGAGCAATTCAAACAAGTGGAGAAACTACTACAACTGGAGCAATTCAAACAAGTGGAGAAGCTCCTACAACTGGAGCAACTAATACCAATAAAGCAACTACTACAACTGGAGCAATTCAAACAAGTGGAGAAACTACTACAACTGGAGCAATTCAAACAAGTGGAGAAGCTCCTACAACTGGAGCAACTCATACCAATAAAGCAACTACTACAACTGGAGCAATTCAAACAAGTGGAGAAACTACTACAACTGGAGCAATTCAAACAAGTGGAGAAGCTCCTACAACTGGAGCAACTCATACCAATAAAGCAACTACTACAACTGGAGCAATTCAAACAAGTGGAGAAACTACTACAACTGGAGCAATTCAAACAAGTGGAGAAGCTCCTACAACTGGAGCAACTAATACCAATAAAGCAACTACTACAACTGGAGCAATTCAAACAAGTGGAGAAACTACTACAACTGGAGCAACTAATACCAATAAAGCAACTACTACAACTGGAGCAATTCTAACAAGTGGAGAAACTACTACAACTGGAGCAATTCCAACAAGTGTAGAAGCTCCTACAACTGGAGCAACTCATACCAATAAAGCAACTACTACAACTGGAGCAATTCAAACAAGTGGAGAAACTACTACAACTGGAGCAATTCAAACAAGTGGAGAAGCTCCTACAACTGGAGCAATTCAAACAAGTGGAGAAGCTCCTACAACTGGAGCAACTAATACCAATAAAGCAACTACTACAACTGGAGCAATTCAAACAAGTGGAGAAGCTCCTACAACTGGAGCAACTAATACCAATAAAGCAACTACTACAACTGGAGCAATTCAAACAAGTGGAGAAACTACTACAACTGGAGCAATTCAAACAAGTGGAGAAGCTCCTACAACTGGAGCAACTAATACCAATAAAGCAACTACTACAACTGGAGCAATTCAAACAAGTGGAGAAACTACTACAACTGGAGCAATTCAAACAAGTGGAGAAGCTCCTACAACTGGAGCAACTAATACCAATAAAGCAACTACTACAACCGGAGCAATTCAAACAAGTGGAGAAACTACTACAACTGGAGCAATTCAAACAAGTGGAGAAGCTCCTACAACTGGAGCAACTAATACCAATAAAGCAACTACTACAACTGGAGCAATTCAAACAAGTGGAGAAGCTCCTACAACTGGAGCAACTCATACCAATAAAGCAACTACTACAACTGGAGCAATTCAAACAAGTGGAGAAGCTCCTACAACTGGAGCAACTAATACCAATAAAGCAACTACTACAACTGGAGCAATTCAAACAAGTGGAGAAACTACTACAACTGGAGCAACTAATACCAATAAAGCAACTACTACAACTGGAGCAATTCCAACAAGTGTAGAAACTACTACAACTGGAGCAATTCAAACAAGTGTAGAAGCTCCTACAACTGGAGCAACTAATACCAATAAAGCAACTACTACAAATGGAGCAATTCCAACAAGTGTAGAAGCTCCTACAACTGGAGCAACTCATACCAATAAAGCAACTACTACAACTGGAGCAATTCAAACAAGTGGAGAAACTACTACAACTGGAGCAACTCACACCAATAAAGCAACTACTACAACTGGAGCAACTCTTCCCAGTAAAGCAACTACTGCAAATGCAGCAACTCACGCCAGTAAAGCAACTACAACTTTTTCATTTACCCCTCCAGCTAGTACACCAGTTTTGAAGTGTCACGCAAGCCATTGTTGATAAACATGTTTAATCAAGATTAGCACTTTTAACTTTCAATGTTTTTTTGTTTTCTATTTCTTTCAGTTATTCTGATCATGGGACCTTTACTTTCAACTCTTATCCTTAATAAGTAAGTATCTATGCGTCTATGTGTATATACAGTAACAGTCAACTCTTCTTGCTATCAATATAATTGTGAGTCTTTGTTTCTGTCTCAGGTGAATGTGGACACATTGCTACCTGAGGTTGGTCTATTCTTATAAAGCCACAGAACCTCTCACAGTATCACATAATTTCTTTTTACAACTCAGGGAAAGTTTGCATTAGTAGTCATGATTAATGACAGTAACACCTGAAGCTCACTGTTCCTTTTTATCCATGTGCTGACAGGACCAGAAGATACCGCAGCAGACCTCAAAAGCAGCCAGTGCAGATGAGTGTGACACCACCTAATTTTAAAACACGAACATCTACCTGCAGGAAACTCTTGAATTCTATCTGTTTATTAAGTTTATTTACTCATTCATTTTTGTTCTTCTTTAATATTGAATGAAATTGAATGAAGTCTATTATTGTTGATCATTTATTTCACATTTTAATTTTTTATGTAATGGTTGTTAAATGACTGTCCTCTTTCTTTCATGTTATACCTTCTCTAATCAGTTGTTGCTATTAGAAATACAGTGACTAAAATAAGTAATGAATAACAACACTACAGATGACAACAGAGCTGCTATTGACATGAAATTCTCACCAGATATTGGTAACATTCCATCCAATCCACACATGCAAAGAAATGAAACCACAGTTGTCCATGAGAAATAACACAGGGGAAAAATGTTGAACACGTGAAAAATGGTCCGTGCAAAAGGGTATGGAAAGTCATAAAAACAGCTAAAATATATCATCATCTTTTATTTATATAGCACTTTAAAAATACACCTGGCAGACCAAAGTGCTGTTCAATACAAACATAAATATAGTAATAAAATAGCAAAAACCAGACATAGCAATAAAATTAATAAAAATGTTAGTTACCCACAGAGTTAAAAGCCAGGGAATAGAAATAGGTTTTTAATGTGGACTTAAAAACTAGCACTGATGTAGCTTGTCTAATATGGAGAGCAAGGTTATTCCAAAGCATCGGAGCCGCAACAGAGAACGCTCGGTCTCCTTTAAGTTTCAGCCATGACTTAGGGACTAAAAGCCACAGCTGCTCAGCTGACTGAAGTGAACGAATGGGGACATGGGGCTTCAACAAATCAGACAAATAAACAGGTGCCAGACCATTTAGAGATTTAAAAAACAATAAAAGGACTTTAAAATGGATCCAAAATTCAATTGGAAGCCAATGTAGAGAGGCAAAAACAGGAGTGATGTGGTCGAATATCCTTCTGCCAGTTAAAAATAGGGATGGGTACCGGTATCCGGTGCCATTATGGCACCGGTTCTGACATAAACGGTAGTAACCAGACCGAAAAGCAGTGCATATTTTGGTGCTTTATTTCGGTGCTTTTTTTTTCCTGAGATGTCATACACTTTGGATTCCAGCCAATCATTTTACCATTGCAAGCGTAGTAGGCGGGCCCAGGTACGTTCTTTTAGAGCAGAGCTACTGATTAAAAATGCCCAAGGCAAAGCGGTCAAAGTCTGGCTGTACTTCACAGCAAAAGATGCAAACTCAGCAGCCTGCAACAAGTGCTTTAAGCTGATACTGTGCAAAGGAGGTAACACCTCGAATCTGATGAAACACCTGGCGACGCATAGCGTTTTTTAAAAGCCGAGAAATGCACCGTATTTGATAGCTTGCTGCAAGACCTCACACCGAGCACATCTACTGCGGGTGTGGTGCCTGTTATCTGACCCGGAGTTAGCAACATCCCCCAAGAACCTGAAGAGTAGAGTCCTGGCCCCTAGCCCTGCCAGTGTAGCAGGAATGATGACGGATGATGATGGCAGCAGCAGCCGTTCTTCTCTGCGTGAGTAGCTTAATGTTGTTCGTGTGTAATTTACGTTGAGTAGGCTAACCACGTTATTAAATTAATGCATGTAAGGTGAACTAGCAAACACCGTCGTAGTTACATGCGGCTGTCTTCTTGTTTGATGGCAGATACTCCCTTCACCCTGGCCAAAAAAGCTAAAATGACCAAAGAAAAAGTGGGAAACAGCTAAACATGAGAGGTTTTTGGACAAAGTTGGTGGGCTTTTTTCCCCATTGTTTAAACACTGCTTCCAGCCAAGAGTAATGCCATAAATCCCCTATAGCTGCAGAAAATGCTAACATTGTTATCTTTTTACAAAAAAAAAACAGCTAAACATGAGAGGTTTTTGGACAAAGTTTGTGTTTTTCATTCTTTAAGCACCGGTTCGAGCACCGTTTAAGCACCGGCACCATTTCAAAAGTACCGGTTTGGTACTGGTATCGGATAAAACCTGAACGATACCCATCCCTAGTGAAAAATCGTTTTGCACTAGTTGTAAACGTGGCAAAGTGCCCAGTTTAGTTAATCTTTGGTTCTACTCCTGCCACCTCCTTTGCTGTTGTACCTTCACTGACACAATAAAGCTCACTCTCATCAGCCAGTGCTTGCATCTTGGGTCCTACTTCCAACCTCCACTCGTCTGCCACTGTGGAAGTGACATAAAGGCATGAATAACACTTTAAAAGTCACACTTGTAAAGAAAGGGCTTAACCTTCGATAAATGTCTGAGGTGATAGAATGCTGATTTTACCATATATATCAGTAATTAGAAAGCAGTCCTGCCACTTAGAGCAAATTGATATCAGCTGTTTCAGTTCAAACTATAAAAGATGTCTCATTAAAATAAACATCCCATGATTTAAAACAGTGAGCTATCTGAAGACCTATGCAACCTTATTTTTGCAATCACAAACTTGCAACAACCAGGTGCTCCCTGCAAGATTTTAGAGAAAAGAGTGAAAATTGATTTTTATTGATTAAATGATTGATAATTTTTATTGATTGTGATTGAATAAATAATTATAAATACTTTGACCAACTGAGTTGTGTCCTGTCTGTCCAGTAAAAGAATAAAAGAATGAGATTTAATACTGTAAATGGAGGTTTTGAATATACAAGAAAATAACTCATAATAACTCGTAGTCATTTTACATGAAAACTGATATCATATCAACTGGTTGTCCTGAAATTAATTCTTATCTTTCATAGATATTACTAGGATCCATCCATTGATCATTAGTGTCCCATATACACCAGCATGGTGTTGTTGTCTTGTAGAATGAATTAGAACCGCATTTCCACCAAATTCAAAGCAAAATTGCTAAATAAGTATATCTTTACACTTGTTCAGTAGAAATGTCACTGTTTGTGGGTAATTTTTCCAACAATCTCATTTGTTAGCATGAGGTGAACAGAGTTTAACAAAAAACTTGATTGAGGTGATGCAGACCATGGGGAGAAAAAGAAACAAAGTTCAAGAGAGAAATAATTAATCTCACTATTGGGCTTGGAAACAGTGTAAAGAAAACAGGAACAGAATGACACTAGGGAACCAGGTACTCTAACAGGACACTCTAACAACCACAGAAAAGAAGACACCTATAAATAAACAGAGGGGCAGAGATACTCTGACAGTCTATGGCCTATTTTGACAAGAATGTGGCAAATGGTTGATAGAAACTGGACAATTTGATGATTTGTGTTGTCTTGCTATTCTGTGTAGTGTGACATTCTTTTTTGCTTTCTATATGATTCTGTTCAATAAACTCTGTTTAAATAACTCTGTTTTTCCAGAGAATTTCTCTGAGTTGTTTAATTTTATTTTGATCTAAAAACCTGAATCTACAAGTTATTGGCTGGATAAAGTTCATCACTCAAAGTTCAAAATTGTGACCTGACAAAAGCTACTACAATGTTTGTTCTCATTGTGTTTGCTCTTGTTGTGATTACACAACTTATTTTGTGTAATCCTGATTTCGATTTGAAAGCTGATACTTGGAGTTGGTGCATTGTTTTTTCTTCTAGGTCAAGTCTCAAGCTTTTACACTCAAAACAGGTTTAACAAGACAGGTACAATGGCTGTATGACTTTATTTGCAACAAAAAGTACATGAGTAACTTAAAACCAGACACAAACTCCCTTAAGTGGAAAAAATGTAATTAAGAAGGGAATGAGATGCCAAATGGAAAATAAAAACAATCTGGGTTCATAGTTGCTGAAACATTACAAATATGTCATTACAAAAACATGTTCCTTTGTTTGTAGGTGAAGAGGCATTGAAGTTCTCTAGCATATCGAGACTATCTCTCCACACCGTTACATATTCCATATGTACGGGGTATGACCCCCCTTGGTCGTGGCACATGGATACTTCTTTAAGACACTCCGGCTTGCCCGGCCACACCCCAGAGTTCACGTATAATACAGCTGTGCAGACGTGACACCGGTGATTGTTTGATCTCAACTTGTGCGTGTGAGTGACTTTTCTTCGAGAGTGCTGTGTGTGTGTGCACGTCCGTCTGGAGCCTGTTTCGGCAGCCTCCCTGGACGCTAGCCTCTCCCCAGTCATTTCCCTTAGCTTGGGTCCCCTTAGTTTTCTCTCGGCCCCAGTCTCCCCTAGTTGGTCTCCCGTTGCCCGGCTCCTTTGCCGATTGAGCTGGCATCTGTGTGTGTGGTGATCGGCCTGTGTTCTCTCAGCGTCTTGCCCTTGTCCCTTCAGCTCTAAATTGCAGCATGCTGGGTATGTGAACTAGCCCTTCCTGAGGTCCCAGTAGAGTCTAGTAGAGCGGACCTCAAGGTTGATGATGTCACGCAACCTCAGCGGCTCCTATCAGCGGCATGCCCTCACAGGGGCGTGAGGGTTACTGATGCCCTGCTGGCATCCAGTTGTCACTCCCTCTATAAGGATGAAGCTTGACACATCAGCTGCAAGCAGGCTGGGGATACGAAGAGTCCTCCCCCATTTTGTGCCTCTCGGGCTAACATGGGGATGATGGCTGCAGTGTTCCCTCATATGGCCCCACCTCTGTGAGGCCTGGGCCGGTGAAGGTTGATTATCATGAGGTGGAGGTTGAAGAAGCTTCCATCCCCTCTGGCTGCCACTGGAGTGGTGCCTGGACAGGTGGACCCATGTCTGGGTCGCCTGATTTCTGGGTGATAGCCAGTTGCTGAGCTCAGGTGGCTTGGTAGGCTTTGCTCCCCTGGCGTATTGCCTGCGTTAGCCGGCTTACACACCAGTCATACCTCGCTGCGACGAGTGAGAATTCTCTAGCCTAGTTTAGCCAGTTTTCTGTCTGGCGTGTTACCCACAGTGTGCAGCTCACACGACCAGCGGAGTTCCTGTCATAGCTCAACAATTCACGGTTATTGCAGATAGACAAGGAGTCACTATGGCGCTCTCTGTGTGGCTCCTCCTGCTGATGGTCTGCAGAACACAGGCTTCTGTTGTCTTCAACGTCCAACAGGCTTATTCTTATGGCACAGGCACCTACTATACAAAATTCACTGAAGCTCTGCCATCAAGGGTGATCATTGGTTAATGGTAATGTGACTGATGCAAATCCTTTTAGCAAAACTGTCATTAATAGTTAAATATTTTAGTTCATGACACGATCCAAGATACAAGCTGGAGAAGACCACCCCTTCTGTTTTGTTATTCAAGTAATTTCCAAGTTAGTACCTACATTATACCATTTGTAAATGGTCAAACCAACCCATCCATATAGATACAGTGGCTTGGAAAAGTATTCGGCCTCCTTGTACTTTTCCACATTTTTTCACATTACAGCCACAAACATGAATCAATTTCAGTGGAATTCCACGTGAAAGACCAATACAAAGTGGTGTACACGTGAGAAGTGGAACGAAAATCATACATGATTCCAAACATTTTTTACAAATAAATAACTGAAAAGTGGGGTGTGTGTAATTATTCAGCCCCCTGAGTCAATACTTTGTAGAACCACCTTTTGCTGCAATTACAACTGCCAGTCTTTTAGGGTATGTCTCTACCAGCTTTGCACATCTAGAGACTGAAATTCTTGCCTCCTTTGCAAAACAGCTCCAGCTCAGTCAGATTAGATGGGCAGCATTTGTGAACAGCAGTTTTCAGATCTTGCCACAGATTCTCGATTGGATTTAGATCTGGATTTTGACTGGGCCATTCTAACACATGGATATGTTTTGTTTTAAACCATTTCATTGTTGCCCTGGCTTTATGTTTAGGGTCATTGTCCTGCTGGAAGGTGAACCTCCGCCCCAGTCTCAAGTCTTTTGCAGACTCGAAGAGGTTTTCTTCCAAGACTGCCCTGTATTTGGCTCCATCCATCTTCCCATCAACTCTGACCAGCTTCCCTGTCCCTGCTGAAGAGAAGCACCCCCAGAGCATGATGCTGCCACCACCATATTTGACAGTGGGGATGGTGTGTTCAGAGTGATGTGCAGTGTTAGTTTTCCACCACACAGTCTTTTGCATTTTGGCCAAAAAGTTCCATTTTGGTCTCATCTGACCAGAGCACCTTCTTCCACATGTTTGCTGTGTCCCCCCACATGGCTTGTGGCAAACTGCAAACAGGACTTCTTATGGTTTGCTGTTAACAATGGCTTTCTTCTTGCCACTCTTCCATAAAGGCCAACTTTGTGCAGTGCACGACTAATAGTTGTCCTATGGACAGATTCCCCCACCTGAGCTGTAGATCTCTGCAGCTCGTCCAGAGTCACCATGGGCCTCTTGGCTGCATTTCTGATCAGCGCTCTCCTTGTTTGGCCAGTGAGTTTAGGTGGACGGCCTTGTCTTGGTAGGTTTACAGTTGTGCCATACTCCTTCCATTTCTGAATGATTGCTTGAACAGTGCTCCGTGGGATGTTCAAGGCTTGGGAAATCTTTTTGTAGCCTAAGCCTGCTTTAAATTTCTCAATAACTTTATCCCCGACCTGTCTGGTGTGTTCTTTGGACTTCATGGTGTTGTTGCTCCCAATATTCTCTTAGACAACCTCTGAGGTGTCACAGAGCAGCTGTATTTGTACTGACATTAGATCACACACAGGCAATGTTCCCTCTAAACTGAGCGCGTGAGCAATCGCTCACTGCTGACATGGTCTCCCCACACAGAAAATCTGCTCTGCGCACACAAAAAAATCCAGCCTCAACTGGAATTAAAGTAAATACATGCATTTATTTTATTTCGCTGATTTTCTGTGCGCAGAGACTGTGTGCAGTGTGCAATTGCTCATGCGCTCAGGTTAGAGGGAACAGTACACACAGGTGCACTCTGTTTAGTCATTAGCATTCATCAGGCAATGTCTATGGGCAACTGACTGCACTCAGACCAAAGGGGGCTGAATAATTACGCACACCCCACTTTGCAGTTATTTATTTGTAAAAAATGTTTGGAATCATGTATGATTTTCGTTCCACTTCTCACGTGTACACCACTTTGTATTGGTCTTTCACGTGGAATTCCACTAAAATTGATTCATGTTTGTGGCTGTAATGTGACAAAATGTGGAAAAGTTCAAGGGGGCCAAATACTTTTGCAAGCCACTGTATTTATATGGATGGGTTGGTTTGACCATGTTTGGACCATGAGTAGTTTTCTATAGTATATGTCTCTTTTCACTTAAAAAACAAATGTCTACAGTTTTCTTATATTCATTTATGGGTGTTACGCCCCTAGTCTAGGCGTGTAGAGACGCACATAAAGGTTGGAGGAGAGAGAGACAAGTACCCGCCCTGATTCCCAAGCCAAACATCCAAAGCCAGTTGAGTAAAAAAAAGGTGATTTCATTGAAGGACAGGAAGCATAGCTCCAAGGTGAACCCAGGCCAAAATAATAAACAAAAACCACCTAAGTCCCACCAGAGAAAACTAACTAAACCCTAAGGAAGAAACAGAACAAACAAATGACAATACTAACCCTCACTCCCTAACCCGGAAAACAGGAGAAAACTGTTCAAAAGAAAAAGGTGGCTCCCTCCCTCCGCTTCAGCCTAAGGGTGCCTAAGCACTAAGTTAATACACCAGGAGCGGCTCTCACAGAGCACGCTCACACAAATACACAGCAAAAGTATAGGCTGGAAACCAGGGCCGGGACCGCGTCGGCTGTCAAACTACTCGCTCGCTCCTCTCTCTCTCCGGCGGGAGCTGTCAGAGCGGCTTTTTGAATGCAGTCACGTGTTCTACGGTCCAATCAGCTGCTCACTACTCTTCATTAGGGGAGGGACCTGCAAAGAGTCTTAAGCACAGTAAAGAGACACAGAACAAAACAGCCCACACAGTGTTCTTATGGCCACAGCCGTAACAATGGGTCGTACTTGTCAGGAGTGTCATGTGTGGAGACGAGGAAGAGATGATCCAAACGCTGACTCACGATGCAGGATAATGATGTTTTATTGTAGGCTGGATGAACAGAACATGAACTGAAATGACTGACTAGATGACTGAATTAACTGGCTGACTGGACTGGACCGGCTGGCTGGCTGATTGACTGGATTGACTGGACATGCGGGAAAGACGACATCAACATCAATGACGTGACGATGAACAGAAGGAAACTGAGGACTTAAATACTCTGACAGATGAGGATGATAATGAGAGACCGGTGAGCACACAGCTGAACATGATCTGGCTAAGGACGCAAGAGACGAGCTGACACAGGAAAAACAGGAAGCGAGAACAACATTGATGTGGCAACATAAACTAAACGTGACAGAGCTAAAAGCAAAGGGTCAGCGACCCAGGAACCCTGACAATACTTTTGCAAACCACTGTACTATCACAGCTCGGGAGTGTATGACTGCTTCTGGTACATGCTCAAACTTCTTTGATACCTATTTAACACATAGCCAGTCTCATTGGCTGCCCACACACCCAATACTTTTATTACTGTCAGAGGTTGGACGGTCTTAAATGGAAATCTGTATTTGACAATTCAGTCTCCATGTGTGAACCTCACTGCAGGCTGAGGGAAAACTGCTGTCTTTGCATGGGCCCATTTTCAATTCGAGAAAGTAGATACTGCATGATAATGACTTCAACCAGTGTAAGCTAGATAAGATACAAGTGCTAACAATAATAATATCTTCTTTAAAGAGTCTGCAGCGTACTATTAAACATTTCCAGTTAAGATATTGTTAACTGCTGCATATCTGGAAAGGCTGAAGGTCACTTTCTACTTGTATTTCAATCATGAACTCAAATGTGAAAAACAAAACAAAACATTAGATTTCCATGAACTATTATAAACTTTGAATGATATTGTCTGTATTCAATGTTCTTTCTTTGCTTATCTTCAAAAATGTAAAGAATAAGCTGATTTATTTCCACAGTGGAACCAAGTATCACTTTGAGCTTTGATGCGTAGTTGTGAGTGTTGATGTCAGTGAGTACAACTTTTCTTTGTTTTAATGTCAACAGTTATTTACTGGATTAATATTGTTCACTAATAAGCTTTTATTTTGACTTTGTCTAGAGGGTTATCAACTACACCAACACCTACAACAGCCAACACACCAGTTTGTGAGTAACTAATGACAGAGTTAGCCTACCTTGATAGACTTTGGGCAACTTGGAGAATCCCAAAAAAATGGGAGCCCAGGCCTTTGAGTTCCAGTTTTCCACTTAGGCTGTGCTCACTCTTAGTCAGTGTTAGGAAGGTTACTTTTAAAATGTATTCCACTACAGATTACAGAATACATGCCCCAAAATGTATTTTGTAACATATCCTGTGACATTACTCAATGAGAGTAACGTATTCTGAATACTTAGGAGCAGAGATGGGCAGTAACGCGTTACTTGTAACGCGTTACTGTAATCTGATTACTTTTTTAAAGTAACGAGTAAAGTAAGGGATTACGATCGCAAAAACGGTAATTAGATTACCGTTACTTTCCCGTTGGAACGCTGCGTTACTAATACCGTGATGTTTTTGCGAGAATGTCTCATGACAATGACGTAAGCGAGTGCCACGTTCGTGACAACAGCTGTGTGCAGATCAACAATGGATCATATATCGAGTACGGGAGAGAGTATGAGCATGCAGCATTTAAAGCGTGGAAGTACTGACCTTACTTTGAGTTTGATTCCATAAAAAGGGACAAAAACATTAGTGTCCGTTGTGCGTGGGAAGAAAACTTTTTTTTACAGCGAAAAAAAAAAAACCCTAAACAAGCACCGAGTGCGCAACGACGTAATGGGAAATTCACAGAGAAACTCGCGGATTCTTCCACTGACTGCTGCGGCACACCTGCACCAGGGTAATCCTCCGCCTACCCTACTCCTGCTTTACAGGTGAAAATAGGGCAACAGGACTGCTGGTCTTTGACTTTATTTATTTTCTGCTGTGTTTTACTTGCATCTATTTGAAAGACTGAGTGTAAACACAAAAAATATTTTATTTTATGTGCTGGAATGTGCAGAAAATAGGTTTAAATGTTAAACTAATTTCTTCAAGTCAGAGAATGTTGCATATAATTTAATTTTTACTTGATGCATAAAGTTAAAAGATTAAAACTAATAAAACAAGTTTAAAAAATGAGACTTTTCCATTTGATTACATTTTGTATGATGGATTATGCAGAAAAAGTAGAATTGGGCTGAAAGATCTATCGCTTTATCACCTATTCAGGTTGTAAATCGTGTTTTTAAAAAGTAACTAAGTAACTAAGTAATTAATTACTTTTGAAAATGAGTAATCAGTAAAGTAACAGGATTACTTTTTTGGGGAAGTAATCAGTAATTAATTACTGATTACTTTTTTCAAGTAACTTGACCAACACTGCTTAGGAGTACTTAATTAGTTACTTATTAGTTAAGGTTTAAGGACATTAGGTAAGGCTGCACTTTTTGCAGCGATTTCGTATAGAAAACTATTCTTTGCGTATATAAAACAGGTCTGCAGCTCCGAACCGTAGTAAAGGGACCTCTGGCTAATATGTCGGGTTCCGTGTCAGAAAATGTTAGACAGCAGGGATAAACACTCTAAAATGCTCTAAACACTATAGATAATCATACAGTTTAACTCGTTCTCCTTCACGCTGTGCCTATTAGTGGCACTTCCTCAAAGAAAAACATTTTATCACTCCAATCTTCTTCAGTCTCAGCTGAATGCAGCTTTCCCCAACCTTATAAACAGTACATTTGCATAAGGACCGAAACTTGCATCACTGATGAACAATGGACTGTGAGGTCAGTTTCTTGATCATTAATATTCAAATTGTCATAAGCATTGATCAATCACGGTGATTGGGGAAACCTGAATTCAGGTGAGATTGAAGAAGATTGGAGTGATGAAACGTGTGTCCCAGTGAAAACACTAAGTCCGGATCAACAGAATCAACTTTTTAGGATTTCTTTAACCGGCATGCATCAAGACATAAACTCATTCATTAAATTTGCTTTCCATGAACACAACTTCTAAGATCATGCTCTGTCACTGTCTCTGTGACTCTAACTCAGAGTCACTTAGTCCAGAAATTAAAGCAGCACTGGTGAAAAGGGACTCCCACCTGATGTCCTTCTACAGTTGCGACACAGTGAGATGCAGATTGGTGCAACTGCAGCGCCCTGTTATGATGCATAAAAATATGCATTTCAGTTTAGTGACTTGATTAAATACTTCTGATGTAAAAAAATTTTTTTGCATTTTGCATTTGAAAAAGTCATTGATGATGCCAGATATTTGATCTTGTACTGAAAAGGTGTTTCTTTACTTGTTTAGATTATTTAGCATTATTGTATTAGCAAATGGTGTTCTGGGCACATTTTCACTTTAGGTAGGACTTTAGGAACACATTTCCATTAAGATAAAAGCAACAGTATTGTCCATAAAAGAAATTAACTATGATGTGGCTAAGAAAAGTGTGGGTAATACATTTGTGGAGTACCAGTCACTCTCCTTTGTCTTCTCCAGGTATTCATGTGTATCGAAGCAGCTGACCGCTACTTAAAGGTTCTGGAAGGGACCAAGGAGAAAGTTGGAAGTGGGAATTTTAAGTTCGTATTTGGGATTTGTAGGGTTATATCATTTTAAATTAGATATAGGGTTTATGTATACTTTGGAAGATAGTTTCAATCATAAAATATGATATAAAATGGTTTTGTGGCTCAATTGCCACTTTAGAAAATGTGGAAACAGCCGTGGCAGGTTATGAGCAAAGTGTGGCTCATCAGCAGCAGGATATTAAGGTTTTGGCAATTACCCAATTACTTCTGGTTTTATTTCGCTGCTGTTAGGTCACTAGTGCCCACAGAGCCACTATATTAGGATTTGTAAATTAACATTTTGACTAATAAAAATAATTACATTTGGCATTTGCTAAATCTTAAATCTGTGAATCTCTTTAAAATAAGCCTTAAATGTCATGGCTGTGCAAGGGCAGGCAGAAATGCTGGACCCAAGAGCAGGACACACGGAGGCAAAGTGAACTTGTAGATACTCAGCTTTATTACTGGTTCCAGGCAAAACAGAAAACTGGCTAAACTGGACATGAGACTAACAGGCAGATAGAACACACAGTGAAAGACAATGGACGAAGCGACACGGAACTAAGGGAGACTCTGACATAAATACACAGAAGGCTAACGAAGGACATAAGCGCACACAGGGAATGATTACACATAACAAGACAGGGAGGACATGAAGCTGAAAATACTGACTCAGGACGCGGACCTTAAACATAACACACAGAGTCAGCCGAGAGGAGCACATGACGGGATGAGGTAAACATGGAACACAAGAAGTCGGAGCAAAGCACAATAACTCACATCACTAAACACACAGCGGGAGACACAGAGGTTCCTAATACTCATTTGTAGACTCTAGCAAGACATCACTACAGCTGGGAAGCCATGAACCACAGATTGGTGCAACTGCAACACCCTCTAGTGACACAACATAAATGGCCTGTAAATGGCCTGTATTTGTATAGCGCTTTTCTAGTCCCTAAGGACCCCAAAGCGCATAAACATAAAATCAATGACTCATGTTTGACATCGGCTTGATTAAATACTTCTGATGTGATTTCTCAGCAGGAGCAAGCTTTGGATTTGAAAAATAATTTAAGTCAGCTATTTAAAGTTAATTCATCCCATCATTTAGTCAGTGCTGAGCAAATTTGGTAGTGTGTTTTTGAGTGGGTCTGTGAAATGTGATGGGTTTTTGGGAGAAAGGATGAGTGACTGGGCTCATAATTTCAAATCCATGACCTGACTGTTGAACACCACAGCCCCGTGTTTCAGTACCATCTGGGAAGAATGTGATTGTTAACCGCTTCATTTTTCAGCATAGCAATAATCACAAATACACTGTCAATGCAATAAAATGCAGCAAATGCACTTGGATAGAAAAACACACAATAGAACGCTATCACTCTGGGATTGGCCTCCCTAAATCTTAGACCTCAACATTATTCAAGTAGTGTGGGATCACCTTGATAGAGAGCACAACAAAATGCAGCCAACTTGCAAAGAAGAGCTTTGAATGTCCTCATATTTGGACATACTAAGTACTGACATTCAAGTTTTTTAGAATTAGATTTGCCTATGATTTTACCATCAGAAATACATTGAAAAGCTGTGAAGAAACACAAAAAATACTATAAACAAACATAAAAAGATATATTGAAGTTTCAACTGCTTTAACAGAATAAATACAGGAGAAGGTACTTTTAATCCCATGTAATCTGTGCTATCTGTAGCTACTCATGTCTGTGCTTGTCCTGCTAGAATTGTTAGAACGTGCAGTGGTCAATATTGTTAATCACACTATTTTCTATCCTATATAGCTAATATACTCAAATTAGTTGATGTAAATGGGAGTCTCCTTTACACAAAAAGGGTAATTATGGTTCCACATGGGATAAAGTGGCAGGAGTGAGCAGCAGTACAACTGAGCAGTAGCAGATTTAAAGTGGCAGTTGGTACAGTATTGCACGGAGTAAGGGTTTTTATTTTTATTTAAATACTAATAAAAATGAAGTGACCAGTGCAGAGTGTAGTATGTACTTGAGAAACTGTAGGACAGATTCTGAGTGCATCCTGTGGAGTGTGTGTGTTTAAGTGTTGTGGTTGAGGTGTCGAATGGCTTGATGGTAAAAGCTGTTTTTGAGTCTTGTAGTCCGAGCAGACAGACTCCTGTAAGGTCTGCCAGATGGTAACAAGGAGAACAGCTAGTGTGCTGGGTGGCTGTGGTCCTTGATGATGCTGTGCTTTGCAGAGGCACCGTTGAAGACAGATGTCCTGAGTGGAAGGAAGCCTCATGCCTGCGATGTGCTCTGCTGCCTTCGCCACCCTCTGTAGTGATTTTCGGCTGCTGGCAGAGGAGCTTCCGTACCAAACTATAATGCAGCTCGTCAGCAAGCTCTCAACATACAGACCTGGATGACCTCTGATTTCCTCCTTTTAAATTCAGATAAAATTGAGGTCATTGTACTTGGGACTAAAAATCTTAGAAATATGGCATCTAACTAGATACTTACTCTGGATGGCATTAGCTTGGCCTCCAGTAACACTGTGAGGAAACTTGGGGGGTCATTTTCGATTAGCACAGGGGTCGGCAACCTGCAGCTCCGGAGCTGCATGCGGCTCTTTAGTCCTTATACTGCGGCTCCGCAGTTATTTACTGGATTGATATCGTTCATTAATAAGCTTTTATTTTGACTTTTACTTTGTGTACAGAATTATCAACACCTACACCAGCCAACACACCAGTTTGTGAGTAATTCATGAGATTTAGTCCAGCTTGACAGATTTGGGGCAACAGTGACTTGTTTGTTTCAGTTAACTCATAGCTGTTAAACAAAGCCTAGAACTTAACAAATGTTATACAGGAGCGGTGAAATTTTAGGGGCTTTTATGTCATCTAGCTAGGAAGCTAACCTACAGTGTGAATAATGATCAGACAAGTTCCTGGATTAAATCTTTTATGGTGTTAAATTTACCTTGTATATCTACCATTGTGTTTTATCTAAACGTAAGATCCACTGATTTTTGTCAAATGCAGCTGCTTGCAGCAATGTTAGCTGTGTAAAGCAGAGACTCATGGACAGATTACAACACACTGTATGACTGGTTTGCCAGTCGTTGCAGGTCTGAGAATGAAGCGTTCCTCTCTAGTGGGCTTGTCTCAGATTGATAAGGACACCCTCCTAAATCAGGTTAGTCTGTTCTTATCTCATCTGAAATCTTAGTACTTGGGGAAAACTGAAAAAAATCGTAATCCCAGACTGATATTTTATAGATTAAAAAATGCAAAATTTGCTTAAAGTCTTGCCTCAATAAATGTTTTTCTTAGATCTATTAAATGTTTCTCTGAGTGTTTTCTTGTGCTTTGCTCTAAACACTAAAGATCCTAGTCTAACTCATTGGCATTCCCAGTGTGCGTGATAGTGACATTTTGTCCACATAATGAGGCATAAAAGGACCCAGTGGACCTGAGTGTAGCTTACACTAAGCAGAGAAAGTAGTGACTCTAACTCAGTCCTCCTTTTTTTAATCCATAGATTAAATCAGCACTGGTGAAAAATGGACTCCCACAGGATGTCATTCTACAGCTGAGAAGCAGTGACCCGCAGATTGGTGCAGCTGCAGCGCCCTCTAGTGGTGCAACATAAACAACTCAGTGACTAGTGTGTGATGTCTGCTGAGGCTTAATAATATACTTCTGATATGATTTCTCAGCATTAGCAAGTTTTGAAAAAAATCATTGACGATGCCAGATGTTGGTTGTTGTACTGACAGAGGTGTTTCGTTTAGATTTAGCATTATTGTATTAGCAAATGGTGTTCTGGGCACATTTCCAATTTAGGTAGGACTTTAGGAAAATATTTCCATATTAAGATAAAGAGACAGTATTGTCCATGAATGTAATTTACTATGATGTGGCTACAAAAAGTGTGAATAATATATTTGTGGAGTAGCAGTCACTCTCCTTTATCTCTCCGGGGTATTCATGTGTATCTAGGAAGTTTAATGCTTCTTAAAGGTTCTGGGAGGGACCAAGGAGAAAGTTTGGTGCTTGGATATTTTTTTTTAGCTGGGGATTTTTAACATTAAATGGTTTTAATTCAGATATAGGGTTTGTGTATAACTTGGCTGATTGTTTTAAACATGAAATATGATATAAAATGGTTTCATGGCTTAATTGCTGTTTCGGAAAGTGTGAAAACACCCCTGGTACGTTATGAGCAAAGTGTGGCTCATAAGTTGAAAGTTATCACACACAAATGGAGACCACGTGTAAAAGCGGTGAACCTACTCAGGAGTGACTGAGTAGGTTCAATTATGGATGAAATATTCATGTTTCAAAGCTTAGCGTCAGACTTGTTTTCTGTGATCACAGCTCCGAAAAAAAATGCCAATTGCCAAAAAAATGTGCTGCCACAAGATGTCACTATGCTGAGAGGCAGCATGTCTCAGACTGGTGCACCTGCAGCGCCCACTTGTGAGACAGCAAAAGCAAAAACTTAAAAAGACTCATGTTTCATGTCTGATAATGTTCAGAATATTTAGAAATTCCTGCCTTTGTTGTTGTTACCGCTATTTGATGTACATGTAATGCTAAAATAAAGTAAAACCACACAAACCACCGTGAAAAACCAAAAGGAGCCAAAGTAGTTTAAAAGACATCAGTTTAATTCCAGGTGAACGATCCAGAGCAGCATATCAAAAGAAATGATACACAGGTCACGGTTTCAAGGTTGTAACATGACATAAATAAAACATCAGTGAGCTGTAAACTTGTTCATCATGAAGCTGCATGATATTAAACTCTGTTTTTTTGAGCTCTGAAACTTTTTTTTTTTTTTTAGCCAACCAACAACCCAATCTGAAAACACAAATCTTCCCAGATCTCAAAATACTGTTTTTCAAAGTTTTTTGGATTTGGTTCAAATAAACAAAAAATGACAAAAAAAATATCTTCTGATTTAGCGCTTGTGTTTGACTGGCGGCCAGCTATTAATTTCAGGCCCTCTTAGTGTGTGCGCACATTCCTTCTCGCTGTCTAGTAAAACAGCACCGAGATGCGCCTGTTTTGTTTTAGCTAGCAACATCTATGCTGGATTTTAACAGAATCAGTTATGAGGAGGCGACTGCCCCGACATGGATCAACAAAAACAAGCGCTGATGATACAAACACACACCTGGACAAAAACATTTTCAGTTTAAAAATTTTTTTTGTGGGGGGTTTTTAGGTGTTGGACAAATTTGAGGTACAGTTGGTTTCGTTTGTGAGTGATGTTTTGGACTCTTTGTTCAGCCCTGAATAAACCCTCAATTAGACCAAAACTAATTTTAAGGAGAGAATAATTAAAACATCAAACCTTGTGTACCTCTGGACTTCTCTGACGTTCACAAGATCAAAAACATTTCAAACCTCGTTTTGCTTCAAACTGATCAAAAACAAAAAAAGACTCCAGGAACTGTCCCTTCATGAGAATTGCACATCATTGATAGAAAATATGAACTTTCCTATTTACAGCTAGCAGAGACCCAACCTGGGCGGACTGAGTGTTTCTGTCTGTCATGAGAGCAGTTACGAGAAACTTTCGGGAAACCTTTCCAACATCCTCTGCAGTCACTATAAAAGTTCAAAATCCCACAGAAATAAGGCAGCGTACAGCTTGAAGAACCCCTGGCTCCAAAAACGTGCTTTCACACTGTGAACAACATGCAGCTAAACTTAAAATCCAATGTGCAACATAATTCTAAATAAATTAGAATGAGACGAACAGTAAAAGCCTCATTTACACGTATGATTTTTCTCTTTAAAAGGTCCAAAAGCCTTGGAGAACTGTCCCAAGCATTTGTAGCCTTTACACGGTCCACATGTTGCATTTACCTGGCAGTAAGGCCCGCCTCACAGCTGAGCAACACGAGATTCTACTTTCTTTGACAGTTTGGAGGAAAATGATGAGCTTAAAGGCAAAATTTTAACTAACATCTGAAAGCTAGAAAATACTGAATCTTTAATAGTATGAATGTTCCAGAAGCCTTGTATTTTGCCTCATGTGGGGGGATCTTTGTGAGAATCACCCAACTGTGCAAGTGTTTAAGAATAATTGCCTGGTGTGCACTTAAGCTAGCAGTTTATTAGCTTATCTTTCCGTAAAGCTTTGAAACACCTGACCCCATAAGTCTACGGAGTTCTTAATAAAGCCTATGCTGGTTGTTAAGCCTTAATTATACTTTCTGCAGCCAGTCCGCTGGTATTTAAGTGACATAAATTTTCTTCGTCAGACAGTGAGCGCCAGGGTCTATCCAGACATCTGCCGACCTGCATGTTTCTTCTGACTTAACGGACTCATCTGCTGAGACATTACATTAAAATATAGCAACTCTGCCATCATGTCTCCATCTGTCCATGTCCGAGTATAATCAGGACTTAAACCAGCTAGCCACCCAGTTACACTGAAAGTGGCCAGAGACTGGTTCAGACTGAGCCAGTGCAATGCCACAGTGGCCTCCAGTCTACCTCAAATCAATTCCCATTTAAAGATGAGCTTCTCTCTGGAAATATTGTCATAGCAGACTTAACTTGTAACAAAAATGCTGGTGTTTCTTTTGGAAAATCTTACTATGTTAGTTAGCCCTGACCCTGAAAGGATGCTTGAATTCAACATTCTGACAAGTTTATTGCAATCAATTTCTGTCATGTTGTTGCAGTGTAGGTACATTTAGCCTAATTTCTCAACTTGCACAGTCAAGCGATCTTTTCTTTAGCATAGCCAAGTAATTTTTCTAGCTAAGTCTAAAAATAAAAGAAAAAAAACCCCCTTGTGATCGTCCAATATTGTGTGACTCCAAAGAAGATACCTGCAGGCTAGACAAAAGTGGCAGTAGTAGCATTGACGTAGAGCTCCACCTTTGGCCTTCAAGCCACTTCCATTGGTTGACACCACACATCGCTATGCTGATTTTGGATAATCTAATTTCTAGGTCCAATGCTAAGCTAAGCTAAGCAGCCACTAGTCCCAGATCTACATATTTTTTCAGATATGCGGGATGTCCACATTAACAACAACAACAAAAAAAACAAAAAACGTAGCAGTACATGTGTGCTTCAACATTTTTTTTTGACTCATTCTTACTGTAAAAATATTTAGTATAATTTCAAGTGTAACGTTTAAAGGTCAAAATAAACTATGCATTTCTGCACCAGCAGCCCCACGTTGTTCACAATGTGAATGCAGAACTAGAAGTCTTTCTACAGCTGTTTCATAACATCTCTCTAATCTTTAATATTTTGCCTTTAAATTGTTAATAAATATCCAAAAACATGTTAAAATATAAAAAAGGCAGATCAACTCATGTAACTTCATCTCTCAGCTGGAAAGTTTTGATCGAAACCTCTGAGGGCTGCAGCGAGTACTCTGAGAAAATGGACAATTCGCAGAATATTGTTCAGCCCAGGTTGGACAAGGAAATGAAAAAATATATACAAACATACATAAAACACACAGAGGGTGGAGCTGCCTTCATGTCTGACCTCTGACTCTTTCCAATACAAAGCCACCAGTTTACTTTATAAAATGTATCACATGATCACCATCATCCATTTGAGACTGTTTCCTGTGTTAAAAATACAATGTGCTGATAAATCGCCCGACTCTGGTCATATATACTTTCAAATATATCCAAGTAACAGGTCAGCAGTGAAAGGCAGCCCCACCCCTCACATAAAAACACACACTTGTTAGAGTTAATTCCACAGAATAGTTAGAAACCATAAATAAGTTAAGAGTCGTCCCTTCACTGAGATAAAGCAGAATACTCACTGGTGAACTCGAGTTTGTGTTTCACTGTCAAACAGATTTCAGTGTAGTAAATCCTTTCCCCCCCAAAGCAGCTTCTTTTTTATACCTTCAATTGCACCAAACTATATGTGTGTGTGCATGTGTGCGTAATAATAGTGTAAGAAATCTGCAAACGTAACAAAGTTTAGTAGCACGTCAAACAGAAGAATGAGGAGTAAAAAAACAAAAACCCCAAAACAAGAATTCAGCATTCCCACACACGCTTGTCATCCTGGACATGACTGCACAGGAAGCTAATGCATTTATGTTTCAGAATAAAACAAATGAATGTTATAAATATAGAAACAATTTAAGATTGGTTGAGCACGAGAATAAAAATAGATAATTAATTGCCCTCCACGTAAACACGTTAATAAACTATGTGACTAAAAGTATTTGGATGCTTCAATTAGAGGGCTTATTCATTCCCAATAGAGCCCCACCATCAAAACGTACAAATATCCCTGTGGATAAACTTTCTGGTTGAACACCAGCGTAGATTGAAGAAGTATAAGTACTTATGGCCACAAAGCATACCATGGTAAACAGTAGTTGCATAAACAAAATTTAAAGCTTGACATGTTTTGCACCACAAGGCTTCACCAGTGTGGATGGAAAACAAACGGAAAAAACACACAAAACACACAGAACCTAACGAATTCAGTATCAGTGCATCCCGAATAATTAAAGCTCGACTGTACATAAAAACTCAAATAGTCTCTCTATCGTGCTGCAGTGTATGATTAAGAAACACTGAGATGAACCAGGAAGCTGAACTGACCTATTTTAGAAACTTCCTGTGGAGGCTGATGAAAGCTTGAGTGGTAAAACAATCACCAGCATAAATACTGGTTGAATAAAGCAGTAAAGCACTGGGATTTGACTGATATGCGACTATTAGTGGACATCAGCTGGTCACAGTGGCTGAAACGTCACAGGCATTTTAATTAAAGAGTAACTCAAAGGACGGGTTTTCCTCTTCTTACACTCACGGGATTAAAGAACGACTCCATACCCATATTTGGAGGAAGTTTCGGACAGATGAGACACGCTCTCTGTACAAATGATACGTTTCGCACATACACAAATGCACAGAGTGACCAGGGGCAGCCAATGAGAAGAAAGCTGTCTTAAAGTGGGAGGAGCTTTATTTAATATAAATAAGGCTTATTTTTAATTTTAAATCATGCAAAGCTGGTGGTGTAGTTTCACCTGCTCACAGGGGTCATGTGATTGTTGGGATTTTCTCTGTATTACCGGAGGGTCTTTACGTTACAAGCCCCTTGAGCTGACTGTTGCTGTGATTTGGCGCTATAACTGAATAGAAAAGTAATTTCTATGAATAAAAATCTGGATGTTTAACTAAATTTTAAGCATCGTGCCATAAAGAGAGATGTCTCACAAGTATGACGCCAAGCTCAGTTTCATAACTCAGCTGACATCAAATCTATTGTTAAAGGCAGAGCTGATGGTGATCAGCGTTTGAACTGAACATGAAAGACAGGCATCGACTCACCCTCACAACACGAGGAATCACAAGGTCATGTTCTTCGTCTGTCAGGATTTAAACCCTGGTCAGGTGACTTGTACCCGTTTTTGAGTTACTCTTTAAAGAACATTGAAGCGACTGCGCATCTCATTTTCCCCCCTCCCACAGCTTTGGACGCACTTGATGTGCATGTTGCATTTACGTCTCTTTAGCAGCGGCTGTCGTTGGGTTTAGTGGACATTATATTTAGACCTTTTTAATTCAGCCTGTTTAGTGTGAAACTGTCTAAAATCCACACCAATCAAATCCCAGAGTCCAGACAGGAGTAGCTCTTTCCTATAACTGCTGGTAATAAAACTGCACATCAGGACAGATCGGGGGGGCGGTCAGTGCTCTTTCCTCGTGCCGGGAAAGATGAGAAATAGGTTTTCATGACCAAAAACATTGTGTTTAGGTCCTGGAGGAGAGTCATACTTGGTGCATTATTCATTCTTCATTCATTCATTCACACCTCGGCCTTCATCCCTTTTACTCTCACCCCCTCAGTTCCAGAGATAAGACATCATAAATATGCAAAAAATTCATTCACGCGCTCATACAAGCACACAAAAACCTCCCTCGCCTTCCCTTTTTCTTCTCTCTCCTCTCCGTCCCCTCTTGTGCCCACGGGTCAGACGTCGTAGTCAGGCAGGGCGGAGTAGGTGATGCCTCCAACTGACGGAGGGCTGGAGTGGAGTGGGAGAAGCCAGCAAAAGACTGACCCTGCAAAGACGGAAAGAGAGATGAAGCAGTGCTTTATGTATTTGGAGCGCCGGCGAGACGTAGGTGTGAAAAAACAAGCGCACCTCTCCCAAAGACCTCCCGCAACAGGGCCAACTTCGGCTTGCGGGTGTGTGAAGGGTGGTGAGGCAGCTGTGAGGAGGGGGTGGAGGAGGATGAAGAGGACGAAGAAGCCCTGTCTTTAATCATCAGCCTGTTTCTCATCTGCTCGATGGGAGTCTCGTCTGTGATTATGGAGACCAGCTGAGAGAAGACAAACCACAAACGAGGGCACATGATTTTTTTCCTTTTGTTTCTTTAAGGAGCTTCAACGTTACAGGCAGAAAACAGACACAGTCGTCTTCTTAATTTCACATGTTTGACCTGCGCTACCCACCAGTCAAACATGCGATATAGTAACATTTCTTTAACACCGTTTAGGGTTTTTTAATGACAGCAGTGTTGTATGCAATCTGTATGTCTAGGGATTTTATTGTGAAAGACAAAGACAGGAAGAAGCTGTGTACTGCACAATAGGGACGACTTAAAACATGCCTGCATCACCTCTGACTGACGGCATGTTTTCATTAGACTGATCTCTAATACTTAAAAGTGTGTGCGTGTGTGTGTGTGTGTGTGTGTGTGTGTGTGTGTGTGTGTGTGTGTGTGTGTGTGTGTGTACCTGATCGTAGAAGATGACCATGACAAACACACCAAACAGCACCGACTCCACGAGGAGGATGATGTAATGCGCCCTGAGACAAAGAGAAGGAAACTGTCACAAGCCTGACGCTTCACCCTGAAAACCAGCCGTCACAGGTCGCTTTGACTCACACTATCAGGTGTTTGCTGGGCGTCTCCTCGCTTTCCTTCTCTGCGTCACCGCCTCGCTCGTTCCTTATTCTCCACACCCACGCCGACACCACCAGCACCATGGAGTACAGGCTGGCCATACCTGCGCACAGACATCACGTCACAAATCACAGCCTGAGAAGCTCTACCTTCACTTTTCAAACTGAGGTGAAAGCAGCAGCAGCAGCTCACCACATTCCCAGAGCGGACTTTTGTCTGTGTTTTTGTGAAGACCTCCAGCGTGTGAAAACTTTACACAAAACTTTTGTGTGTTTTCTAAAAAGTCATCATTTCGACAGGCAGTGTGAATTGTGTGCTCACCAGTGTAAAAGAGAAACTGGATGAAATACTTCTGGTTTAGCTCCCCGACACAATTATTGATCCTAAAAATGACACACGCACATCAGAAAAGCACAGATGAGAAGATGCTGGAGGTGTAAAAACAGAGCGTAAAGGTGGGGGGTGGCAGGCCGACGGACAGACGAGGGCGTGTTCTCACCAGGGACAGTGGTGGTCCATGCGGCGTATGCACCTCTGGCAGACGCGGCAGTGATGCGCTCTGGGGGGTCTGTAGGTTTCGCAGCGACTGCACACCGTCCAGCCCTCGCAGCCCTGAACACAGCAGCGCAGCAGTTCATGTGTTAAAACCTCAAACACTCACAAGTGCAGGCTGAGGGTGAGGAGGAGCAGCTGCACGTGCACCAATCATTTCTGCTTTAAAGTTTAAAAAAAATAAAAAATAAAAATCATACAATATGATCTAAACTTATAGTCACGTATTCAGGGTTTCCTTTTTTGGCAGGAACACACTTTACAGACAGCTGTAAGCTCGTAAGCGCATAATAACACGCTGTGAAGCAGACACGAGTGCAGCTGCTGGGACGTGAATGAAGGAGCGCTGAGATAAACACGGTGCAAACCTGGTAAAATTACAGCTGAGAGAACAGCTGCCATCCACCGACACTCCCTCTCTGTCATTAGCGTTCGGCTTGTTTTTGCTTATTTTCAAGCCACAAACATCACTGCTGAGTTCAGGGTGGGAACAAAAGTAGGAATTTGGAGCTCTTCCAGTGTTTGTTCTTTTAGCGTCAGTATTGCTCGCATACAGGTTTTTATAATCTGTGGGATTAAAAAAAACAGCTATCATTCTGGTTCTGCTCTTAGCTGTAAAGAATACATTTTTAAAAGCTGCCCAGTCTTACTTCCTACATATAAAAATCAGCACTTTCCCCCCTCAAACCTGCAGAAATCCATCCACACGTTTCAGTTCTCCCTCCCTCTCTCACCTCCAGGTCATTAAAAATGCAGACGGCGTCACATTGCCCCGACTCGAAAGGTTTCACTGATACTGAGAGGTGAACTGCTGTCAGCCTGCAGCAAACTACGCTACAGATTAGTGACGGATCTTTTCAGTCAGTTTGGTGTAGGTGAACTCGATGGATGGAAACGCAGTCATTGGTCCAAATAGGCCAGCAGCCGGCCAATTAGGTTACCCAAGACTAGGGCTGTGCGATATGACCAAAATCACATATCCCGATATAAGAATTCTATCGTCCCGATAACGATATAAATCACAAAAATGTAACATTTTCTGTAATTTCTGTGAATCTCGGGCAGCTCGACTTGCAGGAAGTGTTTCCAGCTGGGCGTCATGTAGCTGGAGTCGAGTGTTTTAACAGATGCATGAAACTATACATTTTTAGACAAGTTGTAACGGCCGCCGTTTTCTTTGTGAGTATTTATTACAGGGCGTGCTGCAGGGAAAAGCCTGTTCTAATGTTTGAGTCTAAGGTTTATTTTTTAGCACCTGGCGGCTCTTTTTTACTTCTCATCCGTAAATAATCTGCTCTTTCACGTGATTCAGTTTATTTTGAAAACTCTCAACGGGATCTTGAGCTTTATTGTGAAAGGTTTATGTGGAACATAAACAAGCGGACACGCGATGGTGGTTTTATCGTTGTTGTTGCTAACCACAACGCATAAAAACAGGCGCTTGTCCGTCCATAGTGTGGTTATATAAAATATAAGAGAAAGAGAGAACTTTAAGAAATGAATATAGCCACTACAGTGACCATCAGAACCATGAAAAAATATTGGCGTAAACAGTTTATTTTGCGACACCACGAAACAAACGATAGTGTAAAATGAAACGATAGACGTTTTTATATCGTCATCCGATATATATCGTTATATTGAACAGCCCTACCCAAGACCCTGCCATTTTTACCATCATCCTCAGCTGGCATGAACTGACACTCAGCTGTGCCGCACGTCGTCTGAATTTTTATGTGACATCATCGCTACAGCGTCACCGGCCACACGTTTATGTTTCGTAGCGTGCGCGACGAGACGAGGCCGAGCACGACCGACAGTGAGAGTGTGGCAGCCAGCGATTTAGATTTAGTACCAAAATAAAAGAGCCGCTTCAACCAAACACAAACTGGTGTGGAAAAAATGTAATAAACACCTGTCGAGTACAACCAGGCTACCAAAGAGGTGATGCTAGCAGCTGGAGACATGTGACCTAAAAGACCTGACCATGTGACCTGGAGCGCTCGTTAGCTGTGCTCCATACAACAGGAAGCTCAAGCTGCTACTTCTTTTAGGAGCGATCACAATGGATCATCTCCATCTCACTATCACACCAACCCCTGCATGTCCTCCTGGCTGGCAGCTCCATCCTCACCATCCTTTGTCTAATATATCCACTCTCCCTCCTCTGCACACGTCCGCACCATCTCAGCTCGACCTGAGCCGTCCCTCTGACGGACTCGTTTCTAATCCTGTCCATTCTGCTCACTCCCACTGAAAATCTCAGCATGACAAGAGCAGCTGACGGTGCTTTGAAATGACGGGTGTAGTTACGCAGGGGTAAAGCAGGGCTCTGAGCAGCTGGTTAAGCAAGCCCAAGCCAACATACAACTTACCAGGTCGTGCTGTCATCAGTGACAGCAGCTCATCAAAGGAAGGATGAAAATGCCTTTTATTTAACTACACTTAGAAATACTGTTGTCTAGCAGGCTTCAATAAAACACTGTCCGGTATTTCCTCTACATCGTCAGAAATATCAGATTTCCCTGCTTGCAGTATCGTGATATCATTTTCAGGCTGAACTTGTTTTTCAACCTGCCGGCTCTGTGATCTCAGCCTCCGCTCGTGTGAGAATCACATTCTTCTCCCGAGCGAGTGGGCGTCATCTGTGCCGCCTCCTTCCTGCTCTGTCTTGGCGGCTTTCTCCCCTAAACCACACGGAGGATTTTTCCAGCAGTCCGAATGCGTCTGATGCTGTCGTCACGCTCTCGGTGCTACCCGTGACCGAGGAAAACTGCGGAAAACGTCCCCAAACCCATTCTCCTGAAACTTAATTTGTGTAAGTGTGCGTGTCTCATCAGGAGGATCACAAAGATTTCTGTGTTCTTGCGACTCACCCGCTCATTCATCCGAGACGACTGAGAGCGGAGGTCCGAGAAGTCGATGGCCGTGTCAGGAAGAGGCACCATGCCTAAACACACAGACACAAAAGACATTTGTTTGGATGTTTCCACCCAGAACCCAAAGCGTGTGTGTTTTCTTTTTCTTTAAAAAGATGGACTAGCAGTGAGAAACTCATGCTACGTGTTTGTGAGCCGAATAGTGAAAGAAATTATGATGAAGAGCTGAAAAACTTTCAAAGAGGAAAGTTAGCGGTTTATAAAAAGATATCTGCCTTACCCTGAAACAAAGGGAGACCGCTACCAGCCCTGAATGAACTATCAGTACGTTAAAAAGCGACACAGTTTCAGTTATTGTGCCAATGTACTACTTATAGGGTTGGGGAAACCTGCAGTGAGATGAGACTGAAGAAGTCATTCGGATGAGAGACCAAATGTTTGTCCCACTGAAAACGCTACGTCCAGATGAACAGAATCAACTTTTGGGGGTGTAAAAGACAGACTTTAACTTTATGACAGCTAAATATGACACACAAGGGCGTGCGTGTGTGTGTGTGTGTGTGTGTGTGTGTGTGTGTGTGTGTGTGTGTGTGTGTGTGTGTGTGTGTCTTACTGACCAGGATCTGAGAAAACAGCTTTAGAGTGGCAGGCAAGCAGCAGCAGCAGAATCAGGTTGAACACTGACCCGTGGAGAGTACACCACACACTGTCAGAGACACAGAAGAGACATGCAATTATTACACTTCATCATTTAATCTTCTTAATAGAATTCAATTCAATTTTATTTAAATAACGCCAAATACCAACAGCAGTCACCTCTGGGTGCTTTATGTTTAAGGTAAAGACCCTACAGCAGTACAATGACAGAAGTAAAGCAAGTTATTAGAGCTTCAAGGAGTCCACGGTACATTTCAATTAAATTCAATTCAATAAAACTTTATTGAAACTGAAGGTTGACAGGATGAAATGTTCATGATCACAAAAGACAAAGAAAACCGGTTTATTTATTTATTATTATTATTTGCATTAAACTACAACTTAACTGAGCATAAGTTTCTCTGAAGGGGCTGGATGACTGCTCTGTAACTTTGACAACTTTACAATTTTAATAAAATACGTTTTACCGCAGAAATATTAGCCCTCATCAATGTCTCCTTTGCTTTCTAAATAGTCCTGGTTACATCCAATTTCATACAAAACTGCACAAAATAAGCACAAAGCACTACATTTGACTGAAAATAAGAGTACATACAAACATTTTGTGACGCTAACATTTAAAATATTTGGGTGAAAATTGAGGAAGTGCGCGCTTCTCAGCTCAGGAAAGTCTGAATTTGGCATGAAGACTTGGTTAACGCAGTTTTGAATTTAGGACGAATTAAAGAGCAACTCTCGTTGATTTAGGAGAAGCTGCGATTCTGGTTTTAAAGAGGATTTTTGTTGTCAGACACGCAGAGCAACGTTAAATCACCCAAAATTTTGAACGACAGCTGGACTCGTCGGCTCCGGAGCAGGCTAATGAAACGCCTCAGCTACGAAAACAAACCGAAAGCCACCTGTGATGGAGCGCGAGCCCGGTTACAAAACCAAAGACGTGAATGGGAACGCGATTAAAGCCACATTACAGTGAGAACAAACGAGATTTGATTCAGTTTCACTGCGCCGAGGGTGAAATCGTGAAGATGCCGTTACTGTTGATCTGTTTGCTGTCAAATGAATGAAGGCACAGCAAAGAGGCGGACGACATATTGAGGGATTTTAAGGGGTTTAAAAAGGCGTGAAAATGCAAAACACCCACCTGTCCGAGTACGCGGGGATGAGCACGTACTGTATGACCACATAGTCCGCATAAAACACGCTGAAATAAGTTAAAATCAGGCAGATAACGCCGCAGGGATCTCGCCTACAGCGAAGAACCGCCATCTTCTCCCGGGCTCCACCCCCCGTCCCCCGCTTCCGGGTGACGTCAGATGGAAACTTGAAGCTGCCTTCCAGGACCGTCGAGAAAAGGAGATTCATGTTTAAAGGGCCAGTTCATCTTTTTTTCTTCAAAAGAGATTAAAGAATATTTGACTCAACAAATAAATCTTCACCTCTGATCTGCCGTGTTTCTTCTTTATTGATACCCTTAAGCAGATTTGTTTTTCAGATCACAGAGCTGCCAGTCAATCTAGTAGACGGGGGGTAAGCTGTGGTCACCATGGAATGGACATGGTGAACAGTAATACTATGGTAGGCTGTGGTACTCAGCTGGTATAGTGGGGTTCCAAGAATGGATACATGTTTTCATCTTGTTTATGTCAAACTATGACCATACCATTGGAATGTTTCAGCAGACACTGACATGCAAAAACACCAGGCAATATTTTTCCAACCTTCTATGGTCCAGTTTTGATGAGCTCATGTAAATTGTAGCCTCAAGTTCCTTTTCTTTGCTGAAAGGAGCAGCATAACAGACCGGTGAGGTCTTCTGCTGCTGCCAGGTTTGAAGTCAGCCAGAGACGCTCTTCTGATTTGACTTGAACTTCAGTGGGTCGCGTTGAGCACAGTTGCCCAATTCTGTCGGGTTGCTCCCATGTGATTGGCTGAATAGATTTTGTCTTTAGCAATCAGTTACAATCTTAGAAACATTGTTTCTAACTAGACACTTAATCTGGATGGCATTACCTTGGCCTCCAGTAACACAGTAAGGAATTTTTAAGCATGCTAAACCAATATATTTCTTATATTTCAACATAATGCTTTCTTGCATTTGGACAGTTTCTCTAAAATTAGAAACATCCTGTCTTTAGCCGTGTCCAAGTTCATAGGCTGCATCCTCCTGAGGACCCGGCCTTCACAGTCTATGTGGACCAGGTCCTTCGAAGGCTGGAAGTGAGTGGCTGTGAAATTGGACCGTCTAGTCTTCAGATTTGCATCACCGGCTGTTTCAGTGGAGTTTAATAAACTCAGCCGTCTGCTCCTTGCTATCTAAAATATAACAGGATATTGGTGTAACTTCTCAATCAGGTCACACTGCTGTTTAATCAGTTTTCCATTTGACATTTATTTAGCTGTAATCTCAGCCAAACCAATTTACTCACAAACAAATAAAACACTGAAAAAGCCAAACAATACAATTTTTAGGTTATCTAAGTGAATATATTATATTATATTATGTTTAACCTGAGTAGCGAAAGACCGCGGGGGACTGAAAACGATGTGCCGGGAGTTCGCTGTTCTCGCCGGCTCTAGTGAGCCTTGATCCCCCGGCTAGCTATCAAGCTGGTGGGTAACAGACGTCTCCGAAAAAAGTTAGAGCACTTTTGCAAATAGTGATGTCTTAATAAATCGAGCAGATATTTGAAGTTTACACAGCTACATTCTCACCTGAAAATATGTTAAAAGTTTATTTTGTGACCCAGAAAGAGGAATAAGAGTAATATTAAAACTAAGTAGTTTCCGCCATTGTTGGAAAGTGGAATTGGCTGGGCCGCGCTATGAATTCTGGGATATGGTGGGCCATGAAGGACACACCCGACCCATCCTTCAAATCTGGGGAAAAGGAGGATGCGTTTGTCGGCTGCATTTGGAGGAGTCTACGAATTGGGACAGCCGTCGACGCGTTGCTGTGACGTAATCGACCTACAAATGGAGCCTCAGGAGGATGCGGGCTATGAATTTAGACGCCCACTTAGAATGATGCTGAAAATCTAGTTCATGCATTTATTACTTCTAGGCTGTACTACTACAATTCAGTATTATCAGGTTGTCCTAAAAACTAAAATGCTGCAGCAAGAGTACTGACAGGGACTAGAAAAGAGAGAGCATATTTCTCCCATACTGGCTTCCCATTGTTGGCTTCCTGTTAAATCCAGAATTGAATTCAAAATCCTGCTCCTCACATACAAGGTCTGAATAATCAGGCCCCATCTTATCCTAATCCATATCACCCCATTAGAACACTGAACTCTCAGCCTGCAACCTTACTTGTTGTTCCTAGAGTATTTAAAAGTAGAATGGGAGGGAGAGCCTTCAGTTTTCAGGCCCCTTTACTGTGGAACCAGCTTCCAGTTTGGATTCAGGAGACAGACACTATCTCTACTTTCGAGATTAGGCTTCAAACTTTCCAAGCCTGGCCAGCTCAGTTGGAAGAGCATGAGCCTCTTAATCTCAGAGTTGTGCATTGGAGCCCCATGTTGGGCACTCCTGTTACATATTTGTCCTTAGGGATTATTACAGTATTTTAATAAATACTACATAGTTTTATATAATATAAAAGGATTTTAATAACCCATATAGTTAGGGTTGGATCAGGTGACCCTGAATCCTCCCTTAGTTACTCTGCATTAGATCTAGGTTACTGTGAGATTCCCACGATGCACAGTTTCTTCTTCAGTTGCCTTTTTTCACACACTGTGTATTTAAATATTAGTTGTTATTAATCTCTGGCTCTCTTCCACACTATGCCTTTGTCCTGTCTTCCTTCCCTTAACCCTTAACCAGCTGTGTCAGATGGCCGCCCCTCCCTGAGTCTGGCACTGGTGGAGGTTTCTTCCTGTTCAAAGTTTTTCCTTCCCACTGTTTCCAAGCGTCTGCACATAGTGGGTCATCTGATAGTTGGAAATTCTTTTTAAACCCTTCAGTATAAAGCCCTCGAGGTGCCTCCTGTTATAAATTGGCGCTATATAAATAAAATTGAATTGACCTGAACCGATGTATTTAATGAAGTGGCCGGTAAATGTAGGCAGCTGTTGATTCGAAGCAGTTTTGGACTTGCACCTGAAGGCAGCATGAACCACAGATAGGAACAGTTATGAACAGCAGGTGGCAGTAGAAGTGTGTGCGAAGCTGACATTCACACACCGTCGCTCCTCCCTTGAAGGAGGCAGAAACCTGCGCGTCATCCTCTCCGTCCACTTCTTCTTCTTCTGTGCTCACTTTGTCACTGTGTGTTTGTAGTTTGTTCGCTTCAGCCGCCTGCAAGTTAAACCGCCGTTCCTCTCGGATACAGTTCCTCCACTTCGAAGTCAAACCTCTTTACTTATTTTTCTTTCGAGAGGTTTATTTTATTGTGAAGAAGCTCGACGAGGATTAAAAAATATATATATAGAAGAAGGCAGTAGTCAAAGAAGGAGGAGAATAAAAAGTGACAAACCTGGAGGAGGAACAGGGCGTTCATACTTCGAAGTAACCATGGAAGTTCCTGGTATGCAGGTAAGGAGAAAGGTAGACGTGCTGCTGCTGCTGCTCTTCTCTGGGTTTTCAATCGTCCTCATGAGAAAACTGAAGCGGGTCTTTATGAGAAGTGGAGGGGAGATTGTGCAACTGCTGCTGCATGTTTCTTATCTTTGTAAGAGTGATTACCTGTTGTGTATATGAGCCATTAGGAACATACTAACATACAGCACTGTGTATTCAAATAAACAGACATAGGTCTCCACATCCAGTTAAAAAAACATCAGGGAAAAGTGACTCGTCAGATCTTCTCTAGCTGTGGAAAATGAGTTTATGGTCAAAATCTCACATAGTGTCTAATTGTGTATTTATACCTGTTTATTTGACCTTTGATGTGCATGTGCTGACTCATAAAGTGATGTAGCTTCCCCAGATTGTTGCTCTGCGCTGTGAAATGAAGCTACACTTGTGTAAAATGTAGCTTTGGTTCCTTAAATTGAGCTGGCTTTTATTTTATGGTGTCTAAATCCCTTAAGTTTGGGTATTATATTTACATAGTTGCTCAATACCTTGCTCTATCAACCTTTGGGTGTTTACATCTGTAATATGTGTAATTCCAATACCTCTGTACCAGCTTATATCATAACTTTGGTGCTCAAAGTTTAGTTTACAGTGCCTGTTCTCTTGATGTGACCTATAGTGTGGATTTAATGACCCATAAAGTTATTTAGCTTATTGAAATTGTGAGGTTGTGGTATTTTATATCGTTTAAAGTGTACTCATAATGGAACTCTGGGGCCATAAATTGAGTTTCTTTTTATTTTGTGCTTTTTAAATCACTTTAAAGTTGGGTGTTTTACTCAAATAATTGCTTAATAATGTGCCTTAACTTCTCCAAGTCAACTTGATAATAACCTTGCGTTATTATCATCTATAATAAGTATAACTATAATCTATACTAGCTTATATTGTGACTTTGGTGCTCAAAGTTTAGTCTAAATTTTGAATTGAAGTTGTTTCTGTTGCATCAAGTGCCCCTAGTTCTAGTGTTTAAATCTTTTCAATGAAACTGTAATCTTCATAGAAAGGTTTATAAGGTGGCTCGGCTTCTACAAAATAAGCTTACAGTAACTTTTTAGGGTGTTTTTGTGTCTTCAGTGGTAACTGTGATACTTGCATACACATAGTTTACAGTGCCCTTACGTCTTAATGCGACCTATAATGTGTGTATGATGATTTATAAGGTGGCTTTCTGAACTAGTGAATTTGTAGTGTTTATACAATTTAAGGTGTACCCATGATGTCTCTCCGGTTCCCTAAAACGAGTTTTATTTCATGGTGTTCACATTTTTTTAAAGTGAACTAATATTTATCGAT
This sequence comes from Perissodus microlepis, assembly GCF_051167445.1. NCBI lineage: Eukaryota > Metazoa > Chordata > Actinopteri > Cichliformes > Cichlidae > Perissodus > Perissodus microlepis. The sequence goes on along the minus strand of NC_140463.1, from coordinate 21,005,288 downwards.
ATTACCTCATTATTGAGTTTACTGTATGTTTAAGGTGGTTACAGCTGTAAAAGTGTGAAAATAGTGTTTCTGTAGTGGCTTATGTGTTGGCTTTGTTGCTTCATATGTACTTTACAGTGTCCTGTAATGTGTCACGATGGCTTGTGTTGTGACTTTGTTTTACCAACCCGAGCTGAAGTGTGACTCTGTGGTTTACGTACCGTCGGATATATACATGCCTCTATATATATATGCCTCTTATCACATCCATATATTTAGTTATTATCAGCTGATATCGCAGACTCACATTATATTGACCTTAATTCTCCTGAACCTGGCGTATTTTCTGATTATATCACTTTCGTGTTCATGTAATGTTTCCATAGTGACACATTTTATAGTCCTCTGTCTTTATCTCCTTAATGATGTGAGCTATGCGTAACTCAAAAGGTGTGTCTAGCCTTCATGATTTCCCGTAACACTCCATGTGTTAATGGCCCATTCTGTATCTGTTGCTCAGCAGCATTGATTGATATCTTTTATAGGACATCCACTGCCTTTAGTCTAGTTGATTAAAATCTACTCTGGGATCATCCTTCCCTTTGGAAGTCATATTAGAGGAAAATCTTCAGGTATGCCAGACTTGTGCCAGTAAGAAACAAAAGGTGTCTAACGTGCACTAGAAGTGTGTAAACGCTTCCAACCTGTTGCTCAGCCGGCTTTCAGGTGTGTCTACCTGTGGGACTGGCTCGCCGTGTCTGCTCTGTGCGTCCCAAGTGGGCGGGGCCACAAATGGTGTCACAGGCTGCTTACATCAACACACCCGACGCCTGGCACCAGCTGCCACAGCATCGAGGCAGACAGCAAGGTTTGCTGCCAGTAAGAGCAATGATGCATAGTGGAAAGTGCTGTGCAAGACTGGAGCTACCTGATCAGTGGATTAGGTGATAGGAAATTTATCACTTGTTGGGTAGTTATTCTTTTAAGCATAAATGTCAGTTATGGTGGCTTTCAGATCGCTTTTTAAAAAAAAACCCAATATGTATATATTTGCTTATGTGGCTGGGAATTATGTATTGTTGGCCTAAATGTATAAGTAACTTTGCCACTTTGATCTCTGGTAGCTTAAAGGTGATATAAATAATTTTTTATGTTAAGGAAGAATTGAATCGCTAAGTGCGTTAAAAGGGTGCTAGTTATATTATAACCACTCGGAAATAATACCAGAATTTGTAGTGAAGATGAAGGTACCTAGCATCACTATAATGCTAACCAACTGACCATTGGCATCCAGCGTACAACTAGACATGCAGTGCAAGCTGCTGTGGCGAGCCCTTGTGACAAGATTGGTTAGCAAGCTAAATTTATAGTGTATGAAAGTATCAGGTGATAAGCGTTTCTGCTAATTTCATGCTAACTAAAAGAAATGATAAAAACTTTACTAAAAATGATGATAATAACAAAATGAATGGGCTAGTGGTCTAATAAACTGCAAATCCAGTAATCGTATTTAGCAGAAAATGGATTAAAGGTGTTAAAGTCATAAATAGAGTCAAAAGGTCCAGTACAGTGACTTGAATTAGCCAAATGGGCAAAGTTACCTAAGCTAAAGGGCTTGATATTTTTTTCCCCACTAAAGCAAAACAAACTTGGAGGAGGAAACAACATATCTGTTTCGCATAATGTTTAAAACTTGTTTTGACTGCCCCTAGGTAGCCAAAAATTCCTTTTAAAGCAAGTTTAGGATGCACGGTTGCCATTATTGCAACATTTGTTGGATTAGACAGCTCAAAAAATAACCCAAAATTTGTGCTGGAGTGCCTCATTTTGTAAGAATTATCCTGTAACAGGTGGGGGGGGTATTTAGCTTAAATGAATGAGTTTACAAAAGCGGTACAGTAGCACAATGGATGATTTGTGGCTCAGGATATCAGTTTCACACATACTTTGAACCTCTAGTTCCTCTAGTCCTTCCTTTCTGCTATCAGTGGAAGCTGCTGAGAGATCCCAGCTCCGCGGAACATGTTGTGTAAAGCCTGAACGATATCACTCGGCTGACTCTTACGTTGGTTTCTGGCTTGTGACCATGATTCAGAGCCTCTTTTGAAAGAAATCTTACATAATCCAGAAAAATAAGCTTGATATCATTTGAAACAGTGCTATCATTATAATTACACAAGTGCCCCCAGCTGACTCCTTTGTTTATGTCTTTTACAGTCTGTTACGAATAATAAGTTCACTGTCTGACTGTGATATTTGCTGCCTTGGGCATCACATCGTTGTGTCAGCTCTTTCATGGGTTTCCACACTATGTTTAAATGGAAATGACTCTCTTAACAAATGCCCTCAAAAATACATGTTTGTTATATTGAAACGCTTTCTTCTTCTTTTTTAACCGTGCAGACATGAAAGCACAAGGTATTCACATCTGAGATCACTGAACTTATAAAGTGATCGACAAACTTCCTCTCTAATATCAATAGTCCTACATTACACAAGGTTAGGCGAGGCCTAATCTTCAATGATCATAAAATCTCATTAGCGGGATTGAACGCTTAATTAGTGAAAAATTTTGCAATGTTGGGATATAAAAATTGTGTTTATTTTTCCACAGAATCCTAACACCGTGGGCGAAATTTCATCTTTGGTGAAATGTACAAATTTCACCAAAAATTTCCACTGATGCCTAAAATCAGTGGAAATTTGTAAATCTAGTGCCAAATCTAGTGGCACCACGAAACACAGCTACTAATCAACAACTCCAACCATCTTGACAGTATGGTTGGAGTTGTTGATTGTCACAGAAGAAATATCCAATGACTCAGCTGATATGGCACAGTGATTTGATTGTGTAATGCTGTGATTGATTGCGTGCTGGCAGGTATGTAGGAACATGTTTTTATGATGTTTGTTTTTTCAGTAATGGGCTTTCAGTTTTAGTGCCCCATGGGGGTTTTAGGAGGTCATTCCCTGTCAAACAGAACAAACTTGAGGCAAATTCCACAACTTAAGGGTATTTCCCCAAGAGTTTGATTCTGGACATTTGCCTACCTTCCTCCTCGGGCTTCTGCCTCATGCTACGCTAATAAATTTTGTTGATCTAATATGAATTTACGTTTAATTCGCAGAATATTATTAGAACTGTCACTCTGTTGGGCTTTGAACCAAATGTGGCAGTTTAGTTGAATCACATATTTTGTCAGTCCAGGTAATCACCCTCAAAGTCAAATATACTTAGGATTTCCAGCCAGCCTTCATTTGGCCAAGAAATGGCAACCAGAGATGTACCAGTCCGACTTTCTACAGTTCTGATCTGATACAGATCAATGACTTTGGGTATCAGCTGAAATCCAGTAGTAATCTGATAGCAGTGTCACATTAATGAGCTGTGATTATGTTTTTAAAAAAGGGACCGGGAATCGTTCTTTTGTGTAAGACAATGAATTGAACACTGCTTTCGTAACTTCGTAACTACAAAACAATTATCTCTACAAATATAAACTGTACTGGTCATAGGTTTTTCTTTTGTTTTTTCTAAATTTAAGGTACAGATGAACATAATAAAACAAAATTAATTTATATTATCCCTTTAATTTATTCACTCTAGTTTATTTTCAGCTGTCTGTTAGAGTCTTTGCTGCTGTTAATAACGGCCACGTTAGATTCTCCTTCCCTGGTTCTCCCCTGTAGAGGGGAAGCTGAAAAATATAAAGCCAGGTGACGGCAGAACATTATATTACCATAAGTGTCATAAAGTATTTCAGCAAGTCTTACACCGCTTGTAACGAAAGTGACGGCGAGAGAGAGAGAAACCAGCGGAGAGAGCTTCATCGTAGGGCTTTAAAAAAAATAAAAAAATTTTTTGGTTGTGTCAGCTAACTTGACAACAGTTGCTGGTTTGAATTAGTGTCATGGTACTAATTTGTGCGACGGGTCAGAGCATTTTTGGTGATACCCGATCCAGCTTTTAGATTGGACTGATATCCAATCCAAATATCAGATTAGTGCATCCCTGCAAACGATTAATGGAAATTTTAAATTATTTCATTTTGTTTCTGTAATGTTCCACTGCTGTTGATGTTAACACATTGTCATTTCTCACTGAAGCTGATGCTCGGATTCCTCTCACTGATGAAATTGCGCCCCTCTTTATTTAAATAAGTGTAGAAGCGCTGTGTTGTACCACGAAGAGTTGAATTCACTTGATGAGAGAAAAAAACTAGTTGATTGAACAATCAGATGAGGCCATGCAACTGGCTTCACCCCAATCAAACAATAGCATTTTATCAGCCTCGCTGAGTAACAGTTGTGTAATTTTAGTACCTGAAGTATGGCTGGTGTAGATTTGGTTTTTTATTAGACTGGAAGTGCAGCAACTTAAAAACCAACTTAAAGTTAACTCAGCTGGCAGACTAGCATAAAAAATGGGGCTACGTATGGAGAGAGGAAAAAAAACTAAATGTGGGTTTTAGGTGTTAAACGTCTGGCATTTTCCTGTTCCTGCCATTTTTTTTTTTACTTGGATTCCTGCTCACTGATCCACTACAGGACTTTACTGGCCTTAAAATACAAAAACAAAAAACCCACATATGTGGATGCATCGCTTAATTATTTACAGATACCAACTCTCATAAGGTGAACTACTAAATTAGCAAAATAAAACTGTCATTAGAATAAAAACCAATCAGCAATTGACCCAGCTGGTTGCCTGAAGCAGATATATTTCAGTCACACAACCCTAATGCACTGTAATGTAAAAGAGCCTCTTGAGGCCTCTTTAGTGCGTTCGGAAAAAAACAAAACAAAATTTTTTCTTTATTCAAACTTCATTTAGACACTGAGTTTTTGCAGGACATTTAGCAGCAGTGAGAATTTCATGGTTTGATCCGGGAGATGAAGCTGTTTCATGACTGCTTTCCTAAAGATTTCAGGATGTCAGCGCAGCATCTAGCTGTGTGTCAGCTAAAATAGTATTATTTTACTATTTGTATGTTGAATACCCGTGTGTGTGTGTGTGTGTGTGTGTGTGTGTGTGTGTGTGTGTTTTGAGCTACGACTCCACACAGACTTTGTTGCTTGGACCCCTCTCAATGAAGAAAAACAGAACTTCCTCCATAAGGGGATCAGTTCAATAGTTTGAGCCAGACTTTCCCGTGCTCTTCTGTTGAAACTTCCTGTTGTAAACAAGTCGGATCCTCCGGTTCTGATGTGAACAAGGCTATTGTCAAAGTGGCATACACCTGATCAAACACCTGGGAGTGGCCGCTTCTCCTTCTGCTCTTTGTCATTTTTACGGCTGCACCTTTTCAGCGCTCCAGTTCTCACAGCCTGTACGTATGTGTGGCTATATATAATCACAGGCTCCACCACCCTGAAGGTGGTGTGTTTGTGTTTTCCTGGGTGAGGAATTATCAGCAGCTACCAGCCAGCTGCCTGCAAGTTTTGATTATAGAGCGTGAGTCAGTCTGCGTGAGTTTCTGCAGCCTGAATCATAGTAGAGCATTCTCACACCCCTCTGTTCATACGTTTGTCTTGTTTATCTTCACATTTTCCTGGATGAGGACGTATAAACAGAAACCGCCTGACGGCACAAGCGGCTCCTGTGTTGGACGGAGTTTGAGTCATTCAAGTCTTCAGTTTCACTCAGTGCCGGCTTCAACATCATTTTGAGGAAACGAAATGATGCAAAATATACAGAAATGACTGGCAAGTTATAAAACTGGCCACTTTGTTGTAATTGAGATGTTTCTTTATTTCTTGTGTGACTGAAATTGGTCATTTTTGTGGTTTGAGTTGTTTTATGTAAACCTACCGAACAATTAGTTGATTCTTTTGAAGAATTGATAGATAAATCAGCCATTAACCCCTCAAAACAAAAAGAGTTGGTGGTCTTTCAAAGCCACACAGTAACTCAAACAAGGCAGCGGCAGATCGGTAAGTCCTGTGAGGTAAAATGACAAAATTACTGTTGTTGTCTGAGGAGTCTGGGGGATTTTGAGAGAGCAGTATAATTACTTCAGTTCCTCATCGGAAACGGCTGTCTGATGAAATGGTGAAAATACTCTAAATATAGCTAACACTTATAATTTGTGGTTATCTTTTTTTTTCAGTTGACAGTAAAATATTGTGGTGCTGATTGTTCTCAGCATTGCATTGCTTATCATCTTGTGCAGCTGCCTGCGTTCAGATTAGGGCATAATTTTTAAATGTTGGATTAGTTATAGGCGACACAGTAGTCTGGTGGTTAGCACTGTCTCGTCTTAGCAAGAAGTTTTGTATTCGCCAGCTGAGTGGGACCTTTCTGTGTGGAATTCTGCATGTTGCCTCCAGGTACTCCAGCTCCTTTCCACAGCTCCAATAGCTTATGGGACCAATTATTGTTTTTAAATATGTTTTTTTTTTTTTTTGTTTCCTGCTTTAAAAAAAAAAAACAGCCAACCACTAAAGAGGATTTTAACTTCCACCAATGTAAAAGCACCAAATCTGTGATAAAACATTATTTGACCAGTCTTTTTTAGCATAAAATGGTTTTTCAGGTGGCAAAAAATAACTGGACTGCACCGGGCTTCCTTTAGATTCAAAGTTAACCTAAGAACCACAGACTCAACTATTTACAGACCAGTCAACCTTATAAACATATTTATTCTAAAGCTTCAGTTTGAATGGGTGAACAACATAAGAGCTAGTAAGTTATAAGTTCTCTGACAGCAGGTTATCCAACAAAACTACTTCCACGCACACGGGTATTTTTTCTAAACAGAGATTTTCTGTTTTCGTTTACAAAAAACAAAATCCCGTTCACACGTGCAGTTATGGAAAAAATATCTCTGTCCGCATGTAAATGCAAAAAACCAAGTCAAAGCTCTTAAGAGCACACCAAAGCAACAGGTGGCCAATCGGGAGTCTATGTGAATTCTGTCTAAATCAGTGGTGCACAGCGTGACGCCGCACTCCTTTTACATTGCCTGACTAAATCTCTGTTTTCCTCATCCATGCGTAAATGCCCAGACAAAGTTTTTGAAAATTTTCACATTGGCAGGACTTCTTAAAACTCTCAACCCAATAAATTTGGCCAACGGTAGAGATTTTGACTATACCGCTCTACCGCGATAGCGTATGTTGATGGTGTCATCGAGCTGCGCCTGTTTTGGTCGAAAGCATCGCAGCGGCTACAACCATTATCATGTGCAAATTATGCCGGGCGACAGTAATAGCAAAGAGACAAAGCACTTTTGGAATATGGGGAAAGCCAAACACAGCGCTTCCTCCACTTCACCACCATTGATTCATTAGTGCTGAATTCTCTCGCATCTGCTCTATTCCCATGTTGTTGCAGTATATTAATAACTAACCTCGTATTGCGGATGGATTATCTCAGTTGTTCTCCTGACTGAAGTTTGGTCCGTTTATAGCACTTTGCCATGCAATTGCATTTGTCCTTGACCACCAGAAACCCTCAGATTAACTTTTACCAAGTGGTAAAAAGTTTGCGTTCATCCTTCAGCTTCACTGTGCTAATGTTATGCTAACATAGCTGTGTCGCTAGCAATCATGTAGCACATCATTATATACCAGCTAGTCCGACTTCAGTAACCTTACAAAAGTCACTGCTGTTTAGTTTTCTGTCTTTATTTATGTTGGAAGTGATAGCAGAGCTATACATTTTAATTTTTTTAGAAATCTCTCAGTCAGGACATGCTATATCATGTTTAGGTCGAAGCTAGTGAGTTAAGTTCCTGATAACTTCTAACTCTGTTGAATTTAATAAATTCTGTTTTCATGGATGCCTGGATGTTAAACTTAATTGTTACACCTGGTAAAGCAGCAACGCTGACCATTTTATTAAAGATGAAAGAATTTAGACAGTTTTTAACTCTGTGATGCTGCAGTGTTCGTTTGACTTTGGGACCTGAAGTTAACGGAGTTTAGGACCCAGATTACTCCGTGAGGCTCCTCACTACGGCAGCCGTAATGCTCCAACAATCCATTAAGTGGTGCGGCTTCGTAGCTTACCAAAGTCGTACTAAAACATTTTTGACAGATTTCTGCGCGCCGTGTACCACATAAAATCGGTTCGAGGTCAGTAAGCACAACCAGAATTCCTACATAAGGCACACTGTCGATTTTTGAGAAAATTAAAGGATTTTAAGTGTGCCTTATTGTGTGTAAAATACGTTATACAGAAGAAACGAATATATTGCGATATATATCGTTACCGCACATGCTTCAAATTATACCGTGATATGGATTTTAGGCCATATCGCCCAGCCAAATGTGGTTCCATTTTTTTATACATTGACAAGATGTTCGGTTAGCTCCAATTCTTTCAGTGATTTTGGCTTTCAGACTACAAAACATAGTACACTTTTCAGCTTTCAGCTTTCTACTGCTGCCATTGCCCTGTGTGCTTGGTGCTTGTTTTTCTTCATTATATTGCATGAGTGACGTCACATGGTCTTGCAATCTTCTAATCTGAATGTGTTCTCCTTCGGAAATTTGGCACAGGTTGATTTAGTGTGAATCGGTGCTCTGTAGTAACAACGTAGTCTACTGCCCACTTACTGTACGTAATACGCAGCTAGTGCTGGCAGGTGGTAGAAATATGTGCCATTTCCCAGCCTCAAAATTCGAATAAAAATTCATTAAAATACCAGATACTGCCAGATAAAGCTTGCAGGAGCTTGGAGTAAAATCTTTGGATAATAGTCAAATAATATTATTTGTAGATAATATGTACTTATTTTTGATATATATTTGACTAAATGCAAAGCCATTGGTTTACTTATTTACCTGATTTTATCTGGTTCGAGAGTGGGAGGAAACACAAATTCTTTGGAGACCGCGTCATGAAGGGCATCTTGCAAAAAACATCTGCCAAATAAAAGTGCAGGGCCAGCCACAGTGGTGACCCATTGTGAAAAAGAGACCAGCCAGAAGTAGCTATTATTTTGGCTGCACATCCCTAGACTTTACTTGTTTTTAACTTGTTTTAATAGTTAACTTGTTGCCAATCACCTATTATTGGCCCTGATTTTTCAGTACTGGCTGTAGGGCAAAAACAAGAATCCTAAATATCGTTCACCTGCTCCCCACATAGTTGCTCATCCTGCAGCTGGACATACGCCAACGTATGGAGCTGTAGCTGTCAGCTATAAACTGTCTTCTGCTCTGAGGATCTGCTGTTAGCTGGAGAGCCAGTCAAACCAGAATCTGCAGTATGCTGAGAGCTGTTTACATGCAGCCGCTCACCGAGGTTGCTCGAGGACAAAGAACTGCCATCTGCACCTGCAGTCTAAGATGTGGAGTTGTAGTCCCACCATAGGAGAACAGACAGATAAATGTTGCAGAAGGTATTTGCCACAAAGTAAAGAAAATATTTTCAGAGGAGTAACATGTTTTTAGAAAAGCATGCAGAATATCCGTAGAAATTATAAGTGCTTAAAAAGTCTTTGATGGTGGCTTTTGTAAGCTTTGGATGAGGGCTGTAGTCAATCATTGTGTAGGTGGTAGAGGTGGGGAGCTCAATATAAATATTGATAGTATCGATACTTGCACTGGTATCAGTATGTGATTGATACTAGCACAATTGGATCGATATTTTGTTTCTCTCCTCAAAGTCTAGTATGTGGAGGGTGGGCTGGGCCTATCCCTGCTGTCTTAGGCCAAGAGGCTGGTTACACTGTGGACAGCTCGCTAGTCTATCGCAGGGCTACCACAAAGAGATCATTCACACTAGGGCTGCACGATATTAGGAAAACCTGCGATGTGCGATAACTGTGATCAATACTGCGATAACGATATGACTTGCGATAAAATAAATATTAAAAAAAACCCAAATACATAATTTCCGTTTTACTGCAACAGTTTTATTTAAAGAAAGCTGCTGTATTAGCAGTGTAACAACAAAGTGCACTTTAACATTGAAACATTGCCCCCATAAAAAAATTTCTGAGGCTTGAATTCTGAAAGACATCCTTCCTGGTCTCTAGAATTAGTTTTAAATAACTTAAATTATACAGCAAATTATCTCAATGCAGTTGTGCATCATTTTACAACTCACCAAGTAGTTATGATATAAGTCAAAACTGGAGAGGAAACTTTACTGTAGTGCTTGCGTAGTTTTCAGCTTGGCTCAGTTCAAACATGACGGTCTTGCGGCATGTTTCGTACATTTGTGGTATGGCGACATGGGAAAAGTAGTTTCGTGAGGGGATGCGGTATCTCCGGTCCACTTTATGTATCAGACATAAAGGTGGTGAAGCCCTCTCTGCTAACTGTATTTATAGGCATCATGTCTTTGTCAAAAAATGTGTAATGGCCTCTGTTATTTCTTTGTAGCGCTTTGACGTTTTCTCATAAGGAGTTCCACTTGAAAAACTCTGATACAGAGACGGCTGTTGGACTGCGGTGCTCTTTGTCTTAACATTAGCAACCTTTGTTTGGCTAGCCCTGTCTTTCTGGAACTCTTCAAACAGTTCTCTGTGGTTGTATTGAAGATGATGGTGGAGATTAGTCATGTTTCCTCTGGTGGTTGCCACGAGTGTTCGGCATGTTTTGCAGAGTACCTGTGTTTGGAGAACGTCGTCTTTATCAAATCCAAAGTACCTCCAAATAAGCGAGGTACTATTTTTTTTTTTAGGCACGAGTTCATAGTCAGTAGCGTTCTCGTCATGCGTCTCGCTCTCAGCCTTTACAACTCTGACTCGTTGCTGCAGCGTTGTTCGCTCCCCACCTGCGTAGGAAGCGGGCCTCTAATCCATTTGATTGGTTAATGCCGTGAAGGGCTCTATTCAACTGGTCAAATGTATAAAGGGGTTTCTTTGATTGGTAAATTCTTTAAAGCACGTGTGTAAACATTTTAAGGTACCCAATTATCGCAGTTTACGTCGTCTTTTGCGATGGGCCCATGGCGCAGGCTGATATCGCGATGACAATAAATTTTCGATTTATTGTGCAGGCCTAATTCACACTCACATTCACACCTGTGGGGAATTTAGAATCACCAGTTAAGCTAACACTACTGCATCCCACTGCACTATATGGCAAATGTATGATGATTCAGCACATGAATCATGACACACTGCTTTTTTTGGGTTTTTTAAATTTTCAAATAAAATATACATACATACATACATACATACATACATACATACATACATACATACATACATACATACACTGTATGCAGCATGCATACAATGTATGTACTGCACTGCTGTATATTTCTCATGACAGCAGTGCTGTTTATGACATGAACCACTCTCACCCTCCAGCAGCTACTCTAGAGTTTTGACTTAGAGGAAGCAGTAGTGAAGGGCTTAACTTCTTGTATATAATAAAATATGTTGGTATGTAAGGTGAAAGCATGGTGCCATTATAATTTTACAAAAGTTGTTTTGGAAATTTCGCATCTTGGATGATTCAACGCATCACGTCATGTTTAAGAGGAAAGAGGAAATGTTAAAGAGTGCTGAGAGTTTCACATGATGCTGTCTGCAAAGGTCATTTTGGAGAATGCTGTGTTTGTACTTCCTCCTCTAGCAGCTGTGACCTTTGACCTCCAACAGGGACATACTTGTACACAGACTTCTCTTGTTTTTGGACAGCACTTGTTAGTAAAAACATGGTCCTTTCTTGCTCAGTTGCACAGTTTCCACAGCTTTGTCCAAGTTTTCCAGGGCAGTGTCATGTTTGTGTTAGTAGCTCACTGACCTCTAACAACCCAACTTTAAACGCTTCTCTTTAGTGCTTCTACCTGACCCGACTCCACCTCTTATCACCTGCTCTGAGGCATGTGTGTCGTCACTATATATACATCATCAGTCTCTGTGTGAGATCAGTCTAAAGGGATATAAAACACGGCGTATCTTATCTCAGAAGCATATAAGAGGCTATAAAAAGAATGGAAAAATGGGCTCTGCTGATTAAACAGGAATTCCTTCAGGAAGTTTGGAAATGTGAACCAGTTCCAACTTATATTAAAGAAACCCATTTTATTATCTATATCTGGAAGTTGTAAATAATTTAATATATAATTACACTTGCTTACAATTGGGTGTTTCTGCTTCATAGAATGAGTGGCGCTATGTTATTAGCTGAGCGATCGATATATTGATACACAATGTCAGTGTTTTACCAATAATTCGATCAGAAGATTCACTGACTGTTCGCTGTTTGAACAACTGTGAGAAGCAGGTGTGGTTTAGTCGTGTTCAGTCATGCAGGACCAGATGAAGTTCCTCTTTTACTACATTTATTCTATTTTAATTTGTAGTTGTGGTGTTATTTTTAGGGCATGCTTCAAGCTCGGTCATTTGCATATAAACTCTTAAATTCACTTCAAAAACCTTTCACACGCCTATCTTCTGTTTGTCACATAGTTGTAAGGAGACACCAGTACATATTTATGGCAGTCTGTAAATGTAAAGTCATTTACAGTAAGCAATGACCCTCAGAGAATATTTACTTTTCAAATTTGCAAGTTTTTGCTGTCATGCACCAGATAATGTATTAAACCAGTGATCCTGCTGACTGGTTAGCTTCCCAGCAGTTTCTTGAGGTTAATGGTGCTTGTGACCTAATGGTGCTGGTTATTTAATAGTCTTCCAGTGTACCCACTTGATATCAACAATGTTAAAGCCAGTTAAAATGTTTATCGAAGTGACAAACAGAATGCAAATACACCTGAGCTATTTTGCATTTGCTTAAACGTTAACATGAAACGCCTTTTTTCTGAGTATGGGAACTTGGTTTGTTTACCTTTTGTCTAATTCCTGAATGCCTCTAACTGATAAGCCAACATTAAAAATTCCCCTGCTGCATGTCTAATCAGACCCAACGTGAAACAATAACTAGAGCCATTTTTCTTTTTTTGAAGTCTTATAAAGATGGATAATTTAACAGTAACTTAACAGCCTGTAAAATGGTCAGTAATGGTTGAGCAGCTGTTGAATCTTTAACTTCCTCCTGTTACCCAACTGTTTTTCTTTGAGCACCCGGGGACAGAAAGGGCAAAGTGTGACCTCTCAGGGTCACGTAATCCTGCTTTTATTATGATCTATTTATATTTTTATAGTGTGAACCCCAAACCAGTTTTTCCCTGTCAGTATTTTCACATGACAGGTGAATGTTAGCACTGTCATTGTTGGATTTTTTTATTTTTAATTTTGATGCTTCATGATTCAGTTACATCTATGAAACGGCAATTCTACACCTTTTTACTATGTCGATTGTAGTTTATGATCAGCATATACAATATGTCTGTATTTACCACGTCTCCTCCTTAAGGGATGAACCTATCTGAACGAAACTTTGCAGAAACATCATAACATCTATATGAACGTCGACATGTTTAAAAAAACAAAACAAAACAAAAAAAGTAACTCCCCAGTTGTTGGGATTGAAATATACATGTTCATTTCATCATCCCCATGTCAAAATGAGTTTTCCAACTTTACATAAACCTCACAGTCACTACAGTTTGGATGCATGATGGAATTTTGAGTATTTTGAATTAGGGCTGTGCAATATGGCTATATATATATATATATATATATATATATATATATATAAAAAAGAAAAAACACCCATCTTGCCCCTGCGGGCAGTTTATCCTTCAAGCTCGGGTCCTCTGCCAGAGGCCTGGGAGCTTGAGGGTCCTGCGCAGTATCTTAGCTGTTCCTAGGACTGCGCTCTTCTGGACAGAGATCTCCGATGTTGTTCCCGGGATCTGCTGGAGCCACTCGCCTAGCTTGGGAGTCACCGCACCTAGTTCTCCGATTACCACGGGGACCACCGTCACCTTCACCCTCCACATCCTCTCGAGCTCTTCTCTGAGCCCTTGGTATTTCTCCAGCTTCTCGTGTTCCTTCTTCCTGATATTGCTGTCATTGGGAACCGCTACATCGATCACTACGGCCGTCTTCTTCTGTTTGTCTACCACCACTATGTCCGGTTGGTTAGCCACCACCATTTTGTCCGTCTGTATCTGGAAGTCCCACAGGATCTTAGCTCGGTCATTCTCCACCACCCTTGGGGGCATCTCCCATTTTGACCTCGGGACTTCCAGGTTATACTCGGCACAGATGTTCCTGTACACTACGCCGGCCACTTGGTTATGGCGTTCCATGTATGCCTTGCCTGCTAGCATCTTGCACCCTGCTGTTATGTGCTGGATTGTCTCTGGAGCATCTTTACACAGCCTGCACCTGGGGTCTTGCCTGGTGTGATAGACCCCAGCCTCTATGGATCTTGTACTCAGAGCTTGTTCTTGTGCTGCCATGATTAGTGCCTCTGTGCTGTCTTTCAGTCCAGCTTTGTCCAGCCACTGGTAGGATTTCTGGATGTCAGCCACCTCCTCTATCTGCCGGTGGTACATACCGTGCAGGGCCCTGTCCTTCCATGATGGTTCCTCGTCTCCCTCCTCTTTCTTGGGTTTCTGCTGCCTGAGGTATTCACTGAGCACTCGGTCAGTTGGGGCCATCTTCCCAATGTATTCTTGGATGTTCGTTGTCTCATCCTGGACTGTGGTGCTGACACTCACCAGTCCCCGGCCCCCTTCCTTCCGCTTAGCGTACAGCCTCAGGGTGCTGGACTTGAGGTGAAACCCTCCATGCATGGTAAGGAGCTTTCTTGTCTTTATGTCAGTGGCTTCTATCTCCTCCTTTGGCCAGCCTATTGCCCCAGCAGGGTACCTGATCACGGGCAGGGCGTAGGTGTTGATGGCCCGGATCTTGTTCTTACCGTTCAGCTGACTCCTCAGGACTTGCCTGACCCTCTGCAGGTACTTGGTGGTTGCAGCCTTTCTAGCGGCCTCTTCATGGTTCCCATTCGCCTGCGGGATCCCCAGGTACTTGTAACTGTCCTCTATGTCTGCAATGTTGCCTTCTGGTAGTTCAATCCCCTCAGTTCTGACTACCTTTCCTCTCTTCGTTACCATTCGACTACACTTCTCCAGTCCGAACGACATTCCAATGTCATTGCTGTATAGCCTGGTAGTGTGGATCAGTGAATCGATGTCTCGTTCACTCTTGGCATACAGCTTGATGTCATCCATGTACAGGAGGTGGCTGACAACTGCTCCGTTCCGTAGTCGGTATCCGTAGCCAGTCTTGTTAATGATCTCTATGCAGAACAGCAGTGGGGACAGAGCATCTCCTTGGTAGATCCCGCACTTGATGGTGACTTGTGCTATGGGCTTGGAGTTGGCCTCTAGTGTTGTACGCCACATCCCCATTGAGTTCCTGATGAAGGCTCTTAGGGTCCTGTTGATCTTGTACAATTCTAAGCATTCCAGGATCCAGCTGTGGGGCATTGAGTCATAGGCCTTCTTGTAATCAATCCAGGCAGCGCACAGGTTGGTCAGTCTGGTCTTGCAGTCTCAGCTGACTGTTCTGTCTACCAGTAGCTGGTGTTTTGCACCTCTGGTATTCTTGCCAATCCCTTTCTGTGCCCCACTCATGTATTGACCCATGTGCCTGTTCATCTTTACTGGTCCCTGTTCAGGGAGGTCGCTATGGTCTGCCCTCAGATCCACTAGCCACTGAGCATTGCCGTTATGGGTTGCGTCCTTCTCCCATATGCTCTTCCAGTATTGCTCCATCTCCAGCCTTGGTGGTGCTGTTCTCTTATTGTTCCCTTGCCACTAAGAGTACACCTTTGCTGGTTCTGTGGAGAACAGCTGGTTTATTCTCCTGCCTTCTATCTCTCTGGTGTACCTCTTCAAGCGGCTGGCCAAGGCTGTGAGTCTTTGCTTGGCAGTTTCCAAGGCCTCAGGTATGGACAGTTTGCTGTATTTCTTATGCACCTTCTTTGCCACACCTTTCTGCAACTCCATTAGTTGGCTAACCTCCCTCCGTGCTGCTTTGATCTTGCTCCATGGAGGGTACTGCCCCTTGTGGCTGTTCAACTTGTAGCCAAGCATCTCACTGATCACTGCTGCCGTATTGTAGATCAGTTTGTTAGTGCCTGTAATCGT
Source organism: Perissodus microlepis (assembly GCF_051167445.1). Lineage (NCBI taxonomy): Eukaryota > Metazoa > Chordata > Actinopteri > Cichliformes > Cichlidae > Perissodus > Perissodus microlepis. Next base: position 20,989,333 of record NC_140463.1, on the reverse strand, counting down.
GGTTGTAGGTATCGTCTGTAGTGCTGCATTAACATCATCTAGCAGACCTTCTGAGGGTACTTCACGTAACCTTGGTAACCGGCTACGTGGGATCCAGGTTTCAAGCTTGGCCATGATCCTATTTCTCAGTATGTTCCTCTCGCACTCAACGATCCTTCTCCTATCGCACTTGGGGCTATGTACCCAATCTCGGGTGGGGGTGATGATATCTCCCCCCTGACCTGGCGTCCTGACTCCTCCTTGCCGTAGCATTTATGTTGTACCTCGTCAATCTCTAGCTGTGATAGCAGTCCCTTCTTTCGAATGTTGGAACACTGAGCTACTAGTTGTTTCGCCGTCATTGTGGATGTTGGGTATCGAAGAATCCATAGGTCCCTCATCCTATTCATGTAGCCCCTTCCGCCAGGTTACTTGTGTAGTAGCATTCCAACAACGCCCTGTTTTCGTCTCTTGCCCACCGATGCCTTCTTGTTCCAGTTGCCCACTTGTTGTCAGGGTGCCCTGGTTCCTCAACACCTGACGCGGACCTTGTTGATCCGGGCGACGTCCGAGCCGGCATGCCTTCATATTTATCTGTCTCGCTCATATTCACATATATATATATATATATATATATATATATATATATATATATATATATATATATATATATATATATATATATATATATATATCTATATATATATATATATATATATCTATATATATATATATATATATATATATAAAAAATTTTAATTTATTGGCTGACTATATGAAACCATCTACCATTTCACATTATACACTGTTTACAGCAATATTTTTTCATGTTTATAATGGTCACTGTAGTGGCTATATTAATTTCTTCAAGTTCTCTCTTACTCTTATATTTAAAATAACCACCCTATGGACGGACAAGCCACTGTTTTTATGCGTACTTATGTTAACAACAACGACAATAAAACTATTGAGTGGCTCCGCACACAGAATTTACAGAAAATGCACTATTTTGTTATATATATCGTTATTGGGATTTTGGTCCTATCGCACAGCCCTATTTCGAATATGAAATAAAGAATTGAAAAAGTGTAAATGTGAAAGGACTTGATGGAAATGTATCTAACTGTATATGAGTTTTATACTCAAACTAACACTTTCTGTCTACGTTGTTACTTTAAAGGGTAGAAGTTACAGGCTTTTAAGCTACATGAGGGTATGGTTTGTTTTTTTTGTTTTTGTTTTTTTACAGCAATCCTGAAAAAACACATTTAGCAGTGGGTTTACTAAGCAGGGCAAAATAGTGTTTACATGCTCTCAGCAAACAGCGTTACAGGTGAATTACAACAGTTTTGCAGTTTTATTTTTGCCACTTTATAATAAAATGAACTTGTTTTTGTTGGTAAACATCGGCACAATTATCAGTAAATTTCATGTTGTGAACGTTAAATTAGTTGATTTAAGTATTCTTCTTCCTATATTTTGCACTTTGTTAAAGGAACTCCTAGAAATGCAGCGTCTGTCACAAAAATCCCTCCTAAATAAATAAAGACATTTATAATAAAGAAAGTTATGCGATATGACCAAAATCTCATATCCCGATATAAGAATTCTATCGTCCGATAACGATATAAATCACAAAAATGTAACATTTTCTGTAAATTCTGTGAATCTCGGGAAGCTCGACTGGCATGAAGCGTTTCCAGCTGCGCGTCATGTAGCTGGAGTCCAGTGTTTTAACAGATGCATGAAACGATACATTTTTAGACATAAGTTTTAACAGCTGCCGTTTTCTTTGTGAGTATTTATTACACGGCGTGCTGCGGGGAAAAGCCTGTTCTAACGTTTGACTCTAAGGTTTATTTTTTAGCACCTGGCGGCTCTTTTTTACTTCTCATCCATAAATAATCTGCTCTTTCACGTGATTCAGTTTATTTTGAAAAGTCTCAACAGGATCTTGAGCTTTATTGTGAAAGGTTTATGTGGAACATAAACAAGCGGACACGCGATGGTGTTACCGTCGTTGTTGCTAACGACAACCCATAAAAACAGGCGCTTGTCCGTCCGTAGTGTGGTTATATTAAATATAAGAGAAAGAGAGAACTTTAAGAAATGAATATAGCCACTACAGTGACCATCAGAACGATGAAAAAATATTGCCGTCAACAGTTTATTTTGTGACACCACGAAACAAACGATAGCGTAAAATGAAACGATAGACGTTTTTATATCGTCATCCGATATATATCGTTATATTGAACAGCCCTAAAGACAAGTTTTTTTTCTTGTTTAAAAATAAAATTTATTAAATTTAGACTTTTAAGAAGGAAAAAAAGTTTCCACTGAGTGAACACGTCAGTAAATCTGGACCTTGAGCTGTGTTTAAAACTGCAGCGTCCTCTCAAAGTGTCACTTTGTGAAGAGAAAATCATGTTTTTGTTCAGGTTCAGTGTTTCAGTAGCAAAACTGATCCAGTTTAATGTTTGTGATGTAAAGGAACAATAGTAAAAATTGGTACGCTGGATGCTTTACCCGTTTTCTGATAATTCACATCAAAACTTGAAAGGGTCATATCACCATGTAGCACAGGTCAAAACAGGCTATAATGTATGAAAGGGCTTTTTTGAATTTATAGGTCATTGGACTTGAAATGAATAACAAAAGCATTTTTTTTTTTAACTTTTACACAAGTTACACACTAAACTTTAGTAGACTTTTGTTTTACTTTTTTAAAATGAACACACCCGAAACTCTGGCTGATTGGGACCCACACCCCGTTTCACACCTTGGCTCAGGCGATTAGAGGATCATCAGGGGGTCCTTTTGTCCCTCTGTGGGGGGATACTCCCACTAGGTTTATATCTGGGACTCTCCACCATTTGACCTTAGAACTGAAGAAGCTTCTCGGATGAGAGGTGAAACGTCTTCAAGTAACTTAAAGAAGTCCAGACGCTTTTCTTTGCAAGCTCCTTTGACTACGATGACCTGGATGACTGAGAACCTTCACAGACATAGGAATGCTTGCAAAACAGACGGTGTCTAAAATATTTAATAGTTTCTTTTTTTCTCCCCTCTGAAGACTAATGTCTTGGTTTGTGCTTTAGCTGTTTCTATTTTAAGCTGTGACTGTTTGCTTTCCAAACCTTTTGGTGGAAACACAGAACACCCGACCAGAACAGAGCCGTCTCTGTGTCGGTGGAAACGCCCCCAACTGACGTGCTTCCTCCCTGAAGGCAGACGTGAGCGCGCTGCTGCTGCTGAGAGGTTCAGGAGCTCCAGCTTTCATACAGACTCTCAAAACCACCCATAGAGACCACCCGGGGCCTGTGGGTGCTATTCTTGGTTTTACCGCCCATTAGTGTTTTTGCATGTTATTTACTTGCAGTTAAAATTACATTTATGCTGCGGTGATGACAAAAATGCACAGTTTGAAAGACGGTGGATTTTAGCGTATTTCCTGCGACTATACTAAACGTGAAGCCTCTGCGCTTTTACTGCACAGAAAGAAAAGTTAAAACATCTGCAGTTTAATGTTTAAAGACCTCTATTGTTTAGTTTCACATGTAAGAGTCTCCTAAACTCTGTGGCCTGAGGAGGAGAACACCCAACACTGAAAGTATTTGAAATGTGAACATTTAAAGGGCCAAAGAGGAATAACAGCACTTAAAAATCCCCAGTCTGCTCATACTTCTAGATTCGTGGGGTTAAACATAACATCTGATTCAAACATTTTTGTGCTAAAGTTTTGTTAAAGTCATTTGGGTGAAACCATGAGGGCCAAGAACTCCAGTTTTTCTTTGTTGTCATCAGCAGGTTTATGATGGCTCGGGGGTAAAAACAACGCTGAGCTCATGCTGCTAAAATAATGTGACTGAAAATGATAAATAATGCTGATTGGATAATAGAGGAGGGAAGGGAGAGACACTTTCTCTCCGTCTGTCTCTGTTTGTCTTTGAGGAAGCCATGTGGCTCTTTTATCATATTCTTACATCATAATTGATAAATAAACAGTCACTTTCAGGACTTCCTTATTGGCTTGAAGTGAATTATGAGGCAGGCGATTATGGATTTCCCAGATGGCAAACAAGATTGTACCAAAGGCTTTAATTGCTTTTGGTAACTTTTGCCTTACTGTAATGTAGATGTAGATGTTAATGTAGATTTTTCTAGAATTAATTTTATTTAGATGCTTTTACAATTTAGGTTTTACCCCTTTTTGTGCTACATGAATGATTCTTTCTGTTCTCTTTTTTGTTTGTTTATTTCCTTGATTTAAGTTTCGGTCCATAAAGTGTCAGAAAATAAAAAATAAAAAATCAGATATGTCTGTGAAGGTTCTCAGTCATCCAGGTCATCGTAGTCAAAGGAGCTTGCAAAGAAAAGCGTCTGGACTTCTTTAAGTTTACTTGAAGACGTTTCACCTCTCATCCGAGAAGCTTCTTCAGATACCCTAAACCTGGGTATATTACATTTGTTTAATATGTAAAAAATATTAAATGCTGGAACCTGAAAATATTGATCCTTTAAAGAGAAGGAGTGGCTAATTTACAACCACAAACAGCTATGTAAACCGAAAATATGTCAAAGGGCTGTCACACTCACACAGGTATTTTAATTGGCTGTGACAGGTGGGTGTAGCTGGGCTGGGAATTACAGGAAACGCATTTAAGGGAATGATAAAGAAGTTCACCATGTTTCACTGCCTTTTGTAAAACAAACAAGAACTGATGCTAAGATGCTAAGAAACATTTTATTATTTTTTTTATTTTTTGAATTAATTTTTTAAAAAAACTTTCTTTCCCCCTTAAAGATAGCAGTCTTATGATTGGCTACCACTGGTGATCAGAAGGTTTGAACAGCAGATGGGAGGAGTTTCTGTGCTCACAACCTGAGATGACCATATAAGGCATACCTCCTCTCTGTGATATCACTCAGATCCAAGAGTAGAAATAACTATTTCCGCCTGAGCTGAAAAAGGTCATCTTTAGCCTCTTCTTGTTTTTGTTCAGCCTTTTTAAACTTGTTCATTCACGGTTCAGTTCATATCTCAGTTTTTGGCCTGCAGTCTGGAGCTCTTTCTGTAAAGAGGTCAACTACATCAAAATTAGAGCAAAAATATTTTGTGATGTTCTTTATTCTTTATCAGAAAAGATCCTTTAAAATCAAGTCTTTTACCAAACTAACATGCTTTAACAGCTGCATAAACAACATGATCGTGTGACTAGTATACAGATACATGTATATAATACTAAAGCATTTTCAGTGTTGGGAAGGTTACTTGTATTTCACTACAGATTGTAGAATACAGGGCCCAAAATGTAATTACTCAATGTGAGTAACGTATTCTGAATACTTTGGGTTACTTAGTATATTGTCATGCTTTTCACAACTACATGAATGTAGCAATGACATCCTGCAAATTCTTGTTTGTTTTTCTCTACCAATTGGCTTATAAGCCCAAATCTCTCTGAGTAGACAATATATTTACTTTAGAGGAGAAAAGACGTATGTTAAGATAAGATGCTAGCTCGGTGGCGAGTAGCCTTCAGTAATAGTAATAAATCACACAGCAATAGAACATTGAAAATACTGAAGTGCCTTAGAACTGAAGAAGCTTCTCGGATGAGAGGTGAAACGTCTTCAAGTAACTTAAAGAAGTCCAGACGCTTTTCTTTGCAAGCTCCTTTGACTACGATGACCTGGATGACTGAGAACCTTCACAGACACTGAAGTGCCATATAACCCAGGTAGCTACCACAACTAAAGCAAGGTAGTTGCAGCAGGCTAACTTTAGTTTTTAAAAAGAACTTCTTCCAGATATTTCTTTAGGTTGGAGCCTTTTGACGCTGAGAGCAGCTTGTTTGCTGGCAGAGTTTGCGCTGCACGGTCAGATTTCGCTCATCCCTTTCTTCTTTAAATATGAAGTGGTGTTGGAATTTCCAAATAAGAAATGCATTCCTGCCCGTGCACTGCTGGCGCTGTTGTGCTGGCTTCAGGTCCATTGTGTAACTGACGCCATCAACATACAGGGAATGCTTACATTAGTCTCTTATTGCGTGTTTTGTTTGGGTTTCCGGCAATGCATTTAATTACCAAAATTAGAAACGGAAATGACCCCCATGAAATCCATTTATTCCAACAAAGTAACTGCATTGTAATTATCACCTATTTAAACCGTAACTGTAACAAAATACATCCATATTTTGTATTTTAAATACATAACGCCGGTACATGTATTCCATTACTCTCCAACAATGTACATTTTCTTTACCTCAAACTGTGTTTTACCACGAAGCTCAACTCAGTTAAATGCTGTCATGTAATCCTCCTGATCCGTGTTTCTTAGTTACGTTCTTGATGACCACCCTAAAGTCAAATTTAAAAAAAACAAAACAATCAGGCCAGTTGACAAACCTAGAAGCAGTTCAACATTTAGAGTAAAAATGTTTTTATTGACACCTCTATAACGACTCTTTGTGACTGGTTTCTTGTCATGAAAAGATCTAGATTAAAAAAAATTACTTACTGTACTTATACTGGCAGCAATTTCTCACCTTTAATCACGTTTTTCAATAACCCATTACATTTTATTCTCTCCACTATAGCAGGGGTGTCACCAGGTTTGTTTGTTTTTGTTTTTTTAATAGGGTGTCATGAGGCTCCAACAACTAAGTTGGAGGTTGTGGGAAAAGCCATACCACTGCATCCCTTTAGATTCAGACAGGCACCATGGCCTGTATAAAAATATGATTTAATTATCTCCTGTTTCTATTGCATCCTGTCACGTTATTCCCTTGACTTAATTATCTATTGCTTTTTATTGTTTTAATGTAAATTTTAAATGGATTTACCTTTTTTGAGCACACAAACTGTTTTCATAATCCTAGTCACATTCATACAGTGCTTTTCTCTAAGATTCACAGACCGATGGATGCACTGGGGGCAACTTGCTTTAAGTATCTTGACAAACTGAGTTGGTCAATCTGCCAGCCTTCAGCTTGCTAGATGACCTGCTTTACTACCACAACTGCCCTGTCCTAGTGTGCCTAGATGTTAAATGTGAAGATATAACTGCAGTTTTTGTCATTTCAGCTGTTAGTTGTACTTTCATGCATGCTGAAATGTTTTTTTTTACTTAGTCACAGAGGCATGTTTTCCTTCAGTTGCTCCTGCGTCATGGTGCTTTTACTGCTTTGTGTTTGTTGGTAGCAAGCTCTTTAGGTTATTGTACAGAAAGTTATTGTCATGCTCTGCATTGCTGTGTTCTCCTTTCTGCATTCATCCTTTTTTTTTTTTTTCTTCGCCTCTCTGCTCAAGCTAAAAGTATCATTAAACAGTAACCGCTGTATTTGCTGACAGGGTGTGGCAGCATTGTGGGTACTGAGTGCGCTTCTGTGTGTGCGTTCTTTTTTTAGTCCAGAGAGGAAACTCAAACAGAATCATAGGAATATCATACACTTCTGTGACCAGCACGTTTGTTACATGTTACTCCAAGTCTGAGGACAAAATGTGAGTGTGTTTCATAACAAGTGCATGAGGCCACTTAAAACACAAAAAAGGCCCAGAGTAGGGCTTTTCGATATAATGATGTATATCGGATGACGATATAAAAACATCTATCGTTTCATTTTACGCTATCGTTTGTTTCGTGGTGTGGCAAAATAAACTGTTTACAGCAATATTTTTTCACCGTTTTGATGGTCACTGTAGTGGCTATATTCATTTCTTAAAGTTCTCTCTTTCTCTTATATTTAATATAACCACACTTTGGACGGACAAGTGCCTGTCTTTATGCGTTGTCGTTAGCAACAACGACGGTAAAACCATCCCGTGTCCGCTTGTTTATTTTCCACATAAACCTTTCAGAATAAAGCTCAAGATCCTGTTGAGACTTTTCAAAATAAACTGAATCACGTGAAAGAGTTTGCAGAGTGTTTACGGATGAGAAGCAAAAAAGAGCCGCCAGGTGCTAAAAAATAAACCTTAGAGTCAAACGTTAGAACAGGCTTTTCCCCGCAGCACACCGTGTAATAAATACTCACAAAGAAAACGGCGGCCGTTACAACTTGTGTCTAAAAATGTAACGTTTCATGCATCTGTTAAAACACTCGACTCCAGGTACACGACGCCCAGCTGGAAACACTTCATGCAAGTCGAGCTGCCCGAGATTCACAGAATTTTCAGAAAATGTAAAATGTTCGTGATTTTATATCGTTATCGGGACGATAGATGTCTTATATTGGGATATGAGATTTTGGTCATATCGCACAGCCCTAGCCCAGAGTATATCACACTGAGCGATAGGAATCATATTAAGGGCCAGATATGTATACACTTAATGGACGCTTAATTGAACTGAATATGCACATCGCACAAAGCCTTCACATCCAGCTGCGATTTACATAAAGCCATATAGCAGATCATGAGTCACAAATCCTCCCAGACTATGGAGTTAAACAGTTTTTTTTTTTTTTTAAAAAAACAAGATATATATTTTCATTCGCCCTGTTCTACTTCGTGTCTTTGCTATTACTGTCGCCCAGCATAATTTGCAGATGATGTTGTTTGCCGCCGCTGCAATGCTTTCAACCAAAAAAGGCGCAGCTTGATGACACCATCAACATGGCTATCACAGTAGAGCGGTATAGTCAAAATCTCTACCGTTGGCAAAATTCATATAATTTCTACTGTTTCTACCACCCACCCCTACTGTACGCAGTGATTAGTAAACACTTAGTTAGTTAGTGTTGTTTTAAGAGATCTGAAATGTAAATGTGTCCATTTCTAAAGCGTTAAAGAGAGGCCTGTCTCTCCCTTATCTTAATTTTATCTCCCTTCAGTGTGAACTCTCCTTTTTCTCACATTCTGTGCTGGATAGCTTGATCTCCGTTTAGTCTGCTGAAGGGCAATTTACAAAGAGTCTGGACTTTAATGTGTGATCTATATTATACATGATAATCTGTAACTAAATTGAAACATTTTATTGTGAAAGGTTTTAAAAAACCAAATGGGCAAGTTACAGACTTGCTTCTCATCTGTAACTCATGCAGTAGACCACATCCTTACCCACAGATTATAATAGAAGTGGGTCGATAAAACCCGCTGCAAAAAAATGGCCGCGAAATAAAGATGAGTCAAGTGAGGTCAGAGGAAAGGTAAAGCATTGCTTGTTTGCAGGAAGTCAGTTATGCTGTCATGCTGTTGACTGACATGGATAAAACCAGAAAGACCAGCAGCAGTAGCAGATTTGGTCCCATAACTGTGGTAAAAATCAAGAAAAACAGGCAGGAAACTGCAGCAACAATTGCCTCAGAGATCTAGATCTATCAGATCTGTCTGTTTATGGAGTGCTCAGAGTAAGAACGAGTTACATGACGTAGCCCAACCGCGAACTGTGGCAGTGAGGCACACTGCAGGTTTGGGAGAGCGTAGGTGGGAACAGTCCGAGAGTTTAGAGCTGTTCTTCATAGAAACGTAGGAGAATTTGATTGTGAACCAGAAAGAAAGCTGGTAAATAGGACTGCACACCTGCTAAGGAAAGGGGTTGATTAAAAAAAACAAAAATGCAATTGGAACAACTCAGTTCAATCGGGCTAATGACAAAGAAAAATTACGAGATAACTTTTATCTATATTTGAGGGTATTTAACAAACTAGTGAGGACGACACTGCTACATGCGCTGCAGATGGCGCTGAGAAAGTGCAAAAAACAGACCATCTTACAATTAGTAAAAGTTACTCACGTCAGACGGCATATACGCTGATTCTGAAAATATTGATATGTATTTGTTGGGCTCAAGGGAGCGCCATTCTGCTTTTGGCGCTTTTGTGCTAAATTTGGTGGCTGTTGAGGTTTTAGTGTCACTTAAATCAGGGCGCGCAGGGGCTGAAGTTATAGAGCAAAGCTGCGTACATACTGTAAGTGATTCGCTTTGACGCTGGCAGCTGGTCATTTTCCAACATTTCAGGTTTTGGTTGCCTAGCTGAGCCTCTAATGGATTGATATTATGTCATATGTCAGCCACCGGTATTCTTCACTCTTAATGGTAGGTAGTAGTTCAGTCGCTCGTCTAGAAGTTTATCTTTGTCCACATCCTTTCGATTCTTTCGCCCATCGTAGCGACAACATTCTGCAGACTTTGGCCATCACTTCACTGCAAACGGCCTCCTGCATGAACGTAGCTTTAGACACAGAGTGCTAGGAAGCTGATAAGCCTGAACATCAGTCATGTTTTCTCACAGTGATGTTGGGGAATTGTTGATGCAGTCATTAAACTTAGTTACAAAATTAACCAGAAAATAAAATATCAGATGGAAATCTCACCATTTGCCAGGCATTAGCCAGTGACAGCATCCTGGATTATCCTCTTTTATGACTTTTAGAAGTTTCTCGATAAAAGAAAAATATGCAGATTTACTTTGCATTTTATTCTGAGACTGAGCTTATAAAGAAAAGGTTTTTATTGTGGTCACAGCAGAGGGACAACCAGATAAGTTGCCTCCTGTTGGTCATTAATAAAAATGCAGCTTCCATGTTTGCAAAACTCGAGCCATTTTATGTCCGTGATACTCTGAGAAGACTTAGTTGTAGAAACTGCTCAGAGAATGGTGAATTACACGCAGTGTAGGGGTGGGCAATATAAACGATATACAATAGAAACGATATAAATTTGGCCAACGATAGAGATTTTGACTGTACCGCTCTACCGCGATAGCGCATGTTGATGATGTCATCAAGCTGCACCTGTTTTGGTCGAAAGCATCGCAGCGGCTACAACCATTATCATCTGCAAATTATGCCAGGTGACAGTCATAGCAAAGAGATGAAGCACTTTTGAAATATGGGGAAAGCCAAAAACTGCGCTTCCTCCACTTCCGTAACATTGATTCATTAATGTTGAATTCTCTCGCAGCTGTTCTGTTCCCATGTTGTTGCAGTATATTAATAACTAACCTCTATTGTGGATGAATAACCTCAGAGTTCTCCTGACTGAAGTTTAGCCCGTGTATAGCATCCTGCTATGTGATTGCATTTGTCCCTGACCACCAGAATCCCTCACATTAACTTTTATCGAGTGGAAAAAAAGTTCATCCTCCAGCTTCACTGTGCTAATGTTATGCTAACATAGCTGTGTCGCTAGCAATCACGTAACACAAGATTATATACCAGGTAGTCCAACTTCAGTAACCCTGCAAACGCCACTGCTGTTTAGTTTTCTGTCTTCATTTATGTTGGAAGTGATAGCAGAGCTGTACGTTTTAATTAGTTTCAAAAATCTCTCAGTCAGTGGGGGTCTTGCTCTGCCCAACTTGATGTTTTATTATTGGGCAGCCAACATTCAGAAGTATACCTATTGGCTGACTGATCCTCAGACTTCTTGGTGATGCCTTGAGGCTCAATCATGTTTCTCTTCCTCACTCCCAGCACTATTATTTTCATCCTTTCCTGTTTCCCTGTTACGATTCACAGACAACCCTGTTCTAATTGGCTCTCTAAAAATATGGTATCAATTCCGGCGTCACTTCAATTCTGTCTCTGCTTCTGCTCTGACCCCAATCTGTAACAACCACCTCTTCCCCCCATCCCTGGTGGACTCCTCTTTCAGTATATGGGCAAGAAAAGGTATCAAATGTTTTTATGACTTCTTCAAAGATAACATTTTTCTCAGCTTTAGTGAACTTTGTTCTTTGTATGATTTGCCCTCGTATCATTTGTTCCGCTACTTTCAAATAAGACACTGTGCATCTTCTATCTTGCCAGAGTTTCCAAGTCAGCCTCTCAAGCCTTGGTGGGAAGACTTATTCCAGTTGAAGCCTCACAGTAAGGCTCTAATATCACAAATCTATACTTTAATTATGGCATCGGGCAATTACTCAACCAAGAAAATTACCTCGAGTTGGGAACAGGAACTGGGTCTTCAGTTTGTTGAAGGTTACTGGGACAAAGTAATTGACAGAATTCATTCTTCAGCCTCATGTGCAAGACTCTCCCTTATTCAGTTTAAGACGGTATACAGATTACACTTCTCAACATCTAGATTATCTAAAATATACCCCAGCATTCCTGACCTGTGCAACAGATGCAACACCTCCCCTGTGATTTAACTCATATGTTTTTTTGCCTGCCCGTCACTTCAATTATACTGGACTTTTTACTCTGAAGTGCTCTCTCATGTTTTGAGCGTTACTCTCAAACCATGTCCACTAGTTGCCATTTTTGGTGTTTCTGAGGACGCCACCCTGAACCTTAGTTGTAAGCAACTGAATATTATCGCTTTCACATCACTGCTGGCACGGCGTCGAATTTTGCTGTCTTGGAAAGCTCCTCACCCTCCAGCCCGATCACGTTGGCTGGAAGATGTTATGTTCTTTTTAAAAATGGAGAAAATAAAATTTAGACTCAGAGGAAATGTTAATAAGTTCTCACAGATGTGGCAGCCTTTTATCATTTACTTTAACTCATTGAAAACACTTACAATAGACTAAACTTTTGTACCACAGGGTTCCCTTTTGTTATGGTTTTGGGAGGGAGCTGATTTTTTTAAATTATTTATTTATTTTTTGTTTGTTTGTTTGTTTTTTGTTGTTTTCTGTGCTTGGGTTGTTGTTTTCTTGTTTTTCTTCCTTTTTTTTCTTTTTTTTTTCTGTTTTATTGTTATCATCCGAATTTTAATGGCCTAATTTGTTTTGATATATGTCTTTATATCGGTTGGTACTTGCTGTATTGGGCCTGATATGTTAAATTACATGTGCAAAACTTTATAAATAAAGAGGGAAAAAAAAAATCTCTCAGTCAGAACATGGTATGTCATGTTTAGGTGAAAACTAGCGAGCTAACTTTCTGTTAACTTCTAACTCCGTTAAATTACGGCATCCGTCTGACAATCCATCAAGCAGTGCGGCTTACCAGAGTTGTACTAAAACATTTTTTAACAGATTTCTGCACGCCCAAATCGGTTCGAGGTCAGTAAGCACAACCAGAATTCATACATAAGGCACACTCTTGATTTTTGAGAAAATTAAAGGATTTTAAGTGTGACTTATAGTGTGGAAAATACGTTATACAGAAGAAAAGAATATATCGCGATATATATCGTTACCGCACGTGCTTCGAATTATACCGCAATATGGATTTTAGGCCATATCGCCCAGCCCTAACGCAGTGTGTGACACAGTGTGCGTTTCTGATTACTTTGCACAGCAAAATGAAGATGGTGTGCCTTACATTTTATTGGTTTAGGTGATTAAAAGTGTCAAACTTTTTTAAGTGTGGCTTGAGTATAAATGTGTTTTAGGGCTGAACGATTATGGAAAATAATCTAATTGCGATTTTTTTGCCCCAATATTGCGATTGCGATGCGATTATTTTTTAAGGTCTTTGTCTTCTGTATTATTAAACAAAGACAAGCAATACATCATATAGTATGGCCAATACTATATTACATTAATTTTAAACTGTTCTTTCCTGGAAGACAGACCTCTGTTATGATGACATGAGGTGATGCATGAATTGATGACTGACATTTTTATTTAACTTCTTCAATCACAACAGTATATTTGAACATACACAATAGTTTATTTTTAGCTTACAAACATCTGAGCATAAAGTGCTGACAAGGAACCCTGGTGTAAACATTGAAATGAAAGTCAGTACAATGTGCAGATTGCAGAAATATACATAAAAAAATCAGTGGCTTTACCACACTCAGTTTTTCGACATCTGTGAACTACTAGACAGTCATTAAATTAAAAAATAATATTAAATAAATAAAACTAATAAATAAAAAATACACACATCTTACTGATCTCTGCAGTCAGTAACATTACACATAAAGTGCAAACATAATAGCAATTGTATAAACACACACACAAACACGCCTTTAAATTAAAACTGGCTGAACATCTTGATTATCTGCAGTAAGTAACAGCAACACAGCACAAACTAAAGTGCACAATGAGTATGGCTCAGCTAGCCATAATCATCCTAGCTCACAGGTTTTTTGCTAGGAAGACCAGCATATCTACTTTTGCTGGCTTTAAGGATGAGGGAGTGCAGGTCACTATATTCCCTCCAGTGCTGAACAGACGCTCTGAGGGGGCACTTGTGGCTGGCACACACAGATATTTGCGGGCCATCTTGCACAGTCGTGGAAAGTGAATGTTGTGCACCTTCCACCAGGCTAAGGGATCATCCTCTCCGTCAATGACAGGGGTCAACAGGTAACTATTCAACTCTGCCTCCACGACATCTTCAAGTGGCAGAGGCAAAGCTGAAGAGGCCGCACTGGTTTTAAAAAGACTACCAAGAGTCTTCTTTGCCTTTCCCCCAGAGGCCTGTGCACTTGGAGAATTTTGAGCAGTTTCAGTGCGAGACCTCTTCTCCTGCCAGATGGGAAGAGAGACATTAGTTTTGCAGTTAGCTTATATATAAATATTATGTGTTTGTGGAAATATAATTTTCAAGGATTTACCTGATTATGTGTACGTCTAGCCGATTCCACCATTTCTGTCTTCAGTCGGGCCTTAATGGCAGGAAGGTTGTCTGCGCTGATGTATTGCGTTTTGAACCTAGGGTCCATGAACGACGCAACATCCAAAAGCTCCTGGGTGTTGAGGTCACTATACTTGTCGTTGAGGTATGCCAGGACCTTGGTTTTAATTGATCTAGTCAGATCAGTGTCCTCAGCATCTTCAGCCAAGACTGATGTTGCCAGAAGATGGAGAACTGGCTTGAGGTAGGAGATGCTCACATACTCTTCTCCAGAAAGAGCATCAGTAAATTCGGAGAGAGGATGCAGTGCCTTATGAATGGACTCCAACACTTCAGCATCCTGCCAGGTTGGGATGAGGGAGCGTGCATGTCGGTCACCTGTCAATACCTGCGATATGGCTTTCATCTGTTCCAGCACTCTGGCAATCATTTTCTCTTTGGACCCCCATCTTGTAGGGCACTCAGTAATGAGAGAGTGCTCAGGAAGCTCCTTCTGTGCCTCAGTGAGTGCTGCCTTTTTCTTCCAACTGTGCGAGAAGTGCCCCACCAACTTCTTGCACAGCCCAATTGCTCTTGATACTCTACCATCTTTGATTGCATTTTCTGGAGGGAAAAAAAAAATAAAGTAAAAAGTAAAATTAGTGTTAGACATACAATTGCAGTTATGATGCAAGGTTTCACCATTTCTCTCTCTCTCTCAAATTCAAAGTTGCTTTATTAGCATGACTATGGGAACAGTGTTGCCAAAGCTATTGTTACATACATCATGACATACAAGAACATAAGACCATAAGACAAAAACAAAAAAGAAAATACATAAGAAGAGGTGGGTACATCAGTGTGGGGTTGACATAACATATCTAGAATTAACAGCAGTAAAGAACAAGATAAATAATAGTGTGGTGTGTTTGTGGGAGAGAGTGATACACAGGCTCGCGCATACATGCATGCACACGCACGCACTCTCTCTCTCTCTCTCTCTCTCTCTCTCTCTCTCTCTCTCTCTCTCTCTCTCTCTCTCTCTCTCTCTCTCTCTCTCTCTCTCTCACGGCAGTAACTTACCAATAGCAAGATGTAATCTGTGTCCGAAACACTGGAGCCTGGTCCATTCGTTCAGCTGTGCTGCTTTCACCATATTTGACGCGTTGTCCGTCGTTATGCAGACAAGGTTGTCTTCAGGGAGATCCCAACACGCAAGCCCCTCTCTCCCCAGCAGCAATGTTTTCCCCTGTGTGGTCTTCGGGGAAGTAGGCCGTTTGTAGGCTGCGAGCTTCGAGGTGGAGGTCTTCGGTAATGTAATGCACCGTCAGACTTTGATAGGGCTCTGCTGTACGGCTTGACCACATGTCTGTTGTCGCCGCAAAAAACTCAACAGCCTTTAACTCCGCTGCAACCCTCCGCCTACATTGCATATGTAGCTCGGGTATTGCAGTCTGACTGAAATACGTGCGGGAGGGCATTCTGTACCTCTTATCCAGTGTAGTTACCAAATTATTGAACCCAGGCTTGGTCACCGTATTGACGGGCATCATGTCTTTCGCGATGCAGTGGGTTACTGCTTTGGTGATTTCCACGTGCCGTTTTGAAGTGCGTTCATATGGCGTAACACCTTCAAACAGTTCGGTCAGTGATCCTTGCCGAGTAACGTTACTAGGTTTATTCTGCACACTACTAGATTTTTTAGCCATACATCTATCATACTCTGTTTTGTGCTGAGTCTTAAGGTGCTGGTACAAATTCGTAGTGTTTCCCCGAGATGTAGAAACTCTACCAAGACAGGTTTTACACAGTACCTGACTCTGTGCGACATCATCTCTTTTAAACCCAAAATATTCCCACACAGCTGATGTGCAGTTCCTCTTTGGTACTAGCATCCCCGCAGGCTCTGGTTCTGTTGAACCTGAGGCCATTGTGTAGGCTACAGCTTTGCTTGCTAGTTCACTCTCGGTAGACTGTTTCAAAACTTTGCTCCCCGTGTCACGTGACCAGAGTGCAGCCTCTGTGGTTAGACAATCTCGTTTGATCATATCACATGTTTTACTCGCGCATGTCACGTAAACAGAGTATAATCGCAGCCTTTGCGGTTAGAAAATTGCACTTGATCATGTCGCAATATTATCGCAAATGCGATATATCGTTCAGCCCTAATGTGTTTCCCAAGAACGTTGCAGTCTTAAAATATAACTGGAAGTTGCATCAGTCTGAACTGCTGAGCTCATTCTACATGTGAAGCATCACAATGATAAACACGGATGTTTTCTTCCTGTCGATCAAAACTTTCTTTATTGTTTTTCAAGATTTCTGTGAAATTGTCTGTGCCTACAGTTTTCAGCTTTGAGCACTAACTCCTTTTTGGGCTTCTTTTTTTTTTTTTTTTCTGTCACGGCCACGACAGCTTTGATTGGAAACTCGTGCAGGGTTTTGAGTCTATGCGAATGCAGAAACGGGAGAAATGAACTGAAATGACGTGTATTCCAGTGTAAGTGCTGCGCTTTGAGCCGCAGCAGCAGCTTTTAGGAAATGAGTGTAACTCAGATAAGTACTGTGTGCGCGTGTGTGTGTTTGTGTGGTCGCGCAGCTGTGTGTGTTCAGTTCCTGTTATCTTCAACTGTCATGCTTGTTTCCTTCTGCACCTCATTGCTGTTTGTGTGTGTCTGTGTGAGTCTGTGGTAACAACATTGCATTCATGTTGCAAAGTTTTGCGTGTGAGGAAATAAGGCAAGTCCCTGGGAATGTGATCAAGTTTTTTTGCGGGTTTTTTTGTTGCTCTAATAATTCATCTTTTATTTGGTTTCACTAATGGCTTCATATTGATACAGTCTTATATCTTATAGGTGTTTTTGTTTTGTTCTGTTTTGCTGTTTTCACTGCCTTTTAAAGGTTTTCAAACCAACATTTTAATTTTTACATCTTCATTTTTGTTAAGTACATTTAATTTACATGACAAGTCAATGTGCTATATAAATAAAGTTGTCACTCTCATTATATCACATGATAAATACTGTTTTAAAAAATTCTCTCTGTGTCCTCAAAACATTTTAGTTTGCTTTGAGGGATGTAAAAATCCAAATGTTTCCATCTGTCCATCCTCTTCCGCTTACCCTTGTCAGGGTCATATGGGGGGGGGCAGGGAACACCCTGGACAAGTTGCCAGTCTATCGCAGGGCTAACACATAGAGACAGACAACTATCCACACTCACATTCACAACTTTGGCCAATTTAGAATTACTAATTAACCTAACCGCACTAACTGCATGTCTTGGACTGTGGGAGGAAGCTGGTGTACCCGGAGAGAACCCATGCATGTTTTAAAATATAACGTACAAAATATTTGGGCGGTGGAAAAATTGATACAGTATAGTGTGGTGATATTTTTTTACATTGTTATATTGTATCGATACAAGGATACTAATGTTGGGGGTCCAGACTTGCATTAACTCAACTGAAAAACCACCCAACACTGAACACACTGGGTTTGCTCTGAATTAGAAAGTAGCTTTATCAAGCTAACGGCTCAGTCACACGAGTAAAAATACTACAACAAGCTCCGTACGTCTTTAAACTCCTGTGGCACTACGCATGGCAGGTTTTAGTGACAGTGTTGCATTCTTCAGTCTCATTTTGCAGCAAATAAAACTGAAGTGAGATCATTCTTATTGAATAAGTCAGATGTTAAAAGAGTTTAACTTTGAGGATGTAATTTGCATTTTAAAAATGATTATAAATTGCAATATATGCTGTTTCAATACTCAAATTAACGCAAAATGTTAAAAGTCACTACACCAAAAGGTTGATTCTGTTCATCTGGATGTAGCGTTTATGTAGCGATTATGGACTCAAATGTCATGTTTTTCACCGAAACATGGTTGAACAACAGCTGCCCGGACAATGCTATCGAGTTAGCAGGACGCCACACACACCAAGCCGACAGGCTAGCAGATGACTCCGGCAAGACCAGAGGTGGAGGTTTGTGCATTTATATTAACAATGCTTGGTGCATGAACTCCACTACTACTGAGAGTCACTGCTCACCTAATGCGGAGTTTTTAATGGTCAAATGCAGACCTTATTATCTCCCCAGAGAACTCACTTCGATCATACTCACTGCCGTGTATATACCCCCCGACGCTAATGCTAGGTTGGCCATGAAAGAACTTTCTGCAGCCATTAACAAACACCAGAATAAACACCCCGAGGCTGCTTTTATTGTTGCTGGCGACTTCAACCACACCAACTTAAAGACAGTCCTCCCCAGATTCCACCAACATGTCTCCTGCCACACCAGAGGAGACAAGACTTTAGACCATGTGTATTCCAATCTGGCTGGAGCCTACAAAGCCACACCCCTCCCCCACATTGGACAATCGGACCATCTCTCCCTGTTCCTCACACCTCGGTATTCACCACTCATCCAACGTGTGAAACCTGCTGTGAGGACAATTAAAGTGTGGCCAGAGGGGACAGACGCAGTGCTCCAGGACAGATTTAAAAACACAGACTGGAATACGTTCACCCACACAGACCTGGACCAGTACGCCTCATCTGTACTGGATTACATCTCCAAAACCACAGACAGTGTCACCACCCAGAAACGGATCACCATGTACCCCAACCAGAAGCCTTGGATGAACCGGGATGTTCGTCTCCTCCTGAAGGCCCGCAACACCGCCTTTAGGTCAGGAGATGCACACGCCTACAGCACAGCCAGGGCTAATCTAAAGAAGGGCATCAAAAAAGCCAAACACCATTACAAAAAGAAGGTAGAAGAACACTTCTCCAACTCCAACCCCCGACGCATGTGGCAAGGACTCCAGACCATCACAGACTACAGGACCACCAAACCCTCCCCCGCATCCTCTGTCTCCTTCCTCAACGAGCTCAACAACTTTTATGCTCGTTTTGAGCGAGGGAACCCCACAACCACAACCAAAGCAGACGTGACGCCAGACCACCAACCTCTGACTCTCTCCCCCACCGATGTAGGAGCGGTGCTGAGCAGGATCAATGTCCACAAGGCTGCAGGCCCTGATGGCATACCCGGGCGTGTTCTCAGAGCGTGTTCTGGGGAGCTTGCAGGAGTGCTGACAGACATATTCAACCTGTCCTTGGCCCACGCTGTGGTACCGGCCTGCTTCAAATCCACCTCCATCGTCCCGATACCCAAAAACTCCAACCCATCTTGCCTCAATGACTACCGCCCAGTAGCACTCACCCCCATCATCACTAAGTGCTTAGAGCAGCTGGTCCTAGCACACTTCAAATCCTGTCTCCCCCCCACCCTGGACCCCCACCAATTCGCATACCGCCAGAACAGGAGCACAGAGGATGCAGTCTCCATCGCACTGCACTCTGTCCTATCACACCTGGACAACAACAACACCTACGCCAGAATGCTGTTTATAGACTTCAGTTCAGCGTTCAATACAATCCACCCCTCACAACTCATCAGGAAACTGACAGACCTGGGCATCAGTTCCCTCATCTGCAAATGGTTACTGGACTTCCTGACCAACCGCCCCCAACATGTCCGGCTGGATAACCACTGCTCATCTACCATCACAATGAACACCGGTGTACCACAAGGCTGTGTGATGAGCCCCTTCCTCTACTCCCTCTTCACCCACGACTGCAGACCTGCTGATGGTTCCAACACCATCATTAAGTTTGCAGATGACACCACGGTGATTGGCCTCATCAGTGACAACGATGAGGCCGCCTACAGGGAGGAGGTGGATCGTCTGGCTGAGTGGTGCGACACAAACAACCTGCTGCTTAACACCGAGAAGACCAAGGAGCTCATCGTGGACTACAGGAGGAATGCTGACCCACATCCACCCATCCACATTAAGGGGACGGCTGTGGAGCGTGTGAGCAGCTTCAAGTTCCTGGGAGTCCACATCTCCGAGGATCTCACCTGGACGACCAACTGCTCCAAGCTGGTCAAGAAGGCTCACCAGCGCCTCTTCTTCTTGAGGACTCTGAGGAAGAACCACCTGTCCTCAGACATCCTGGTGAACTTCTATCGTTGCACCATCGAGAGCATCCTGACCAACTGTATAACAGTCTGGCACGGGAACTGCTCTGCCTCGGACCGGAAGGCGTTGCAGAGGGTCGTGAAAACTGCCCAGCGCATTGCTGGAGCACCACTTCCTGCCATAAAAGACATCTACAGGAAGCGGTGTCTGAAAAGGGCTGGGGAAATCATCAGAGACCCCAGTCACCCATCACATGGACTCTTCACCCTCCTGCCCTCTGGGAGGCGCTACAGGAGCCTCCGGACTAAGACCACCAGGTACCGGAACAGCTTCTTCCCCACAGCTGTCAGACTCCTGAACTCTGCCTCCTGACATCTGACCCACGTTAACACATGGACTGAACATACACACACCCACAATGGACAACTGTACCCTCAAACACACAATAATAACATGGACTGAACCACCACTCACAACCACTAGCACTTTATATAGATACTGTAGAAATTATCCACATATCTAATTTATCTTAACTGCACTACTGTATAGCTCTGTAAATAATCATTCTGTACATACGATAATTTTTAACCCTACAACTGTTTACAACTTGCATAGTTCCCATTTCTGTATAACTGTATATCTCAGATTTCTGTAAAGTTATTTATTTCATATTCTGTATAGTTTTTCATATTTATATCCTGTTCATAGCCTGTACATAGCTTGTACTCACTACAGCCTGTACATACCTATAGTTATAGAATATTCACAACATACTTCATACCGTGTACATTATAACATACCATAATAGACCCATTTCTGTAATATACTTACATATCTATATTATTGCTAATATATATTGTAATATATCTATATCACTAAAGCACTTCTGGATGGATGCAAACTGCATTTCGTTGCCCTGTACCTGTGCATGTGCAATGACAATAAAGTTGAATTCTATTCTATTCTATTCTATTCAGTGGGAGAAATGCCCATTGTTCATTCAGTGGTGCTAGTTCCAGTCATTGTGCAATGACTTTATAAGATTGGGGAAACCTGCAGTCAGCTGAGACTGAAGAAGTCACTTGGATGAGTGACGAAACGCTACGTCCAGATGAACACAGTCAACCTTTTGGGATTTACTTACCTGGAAGATTGAGCATGCATCAAGATGTTAAAAGTCACTATAATATCTTATTATTCTGTCTTTCTGCCTAATTTCAGCGATTTATATTTAAAACAAATCCTGCAAAAACAAGGGCAGCGTTTACTCATTAG
Organism: Perissodus microlepis; assembly: GCF_051167445.1. Classification (NCBI taxonomy): domain Eukaryota; kingdom Metazoa; phylum Chordata; class Actinopteri; order Cichliformes; family Cichlidae; genus Perissodus; species Perissodus microlepis. The sequence continues at coordinate 20,967,616 of NC_140463.1, read as the reverse complement.
TAACTCCTCTGCGAATCTTTATAGCTGAAATATTTTGTGCATGATAAGCAGCTGTTTGTTCAGTGAATTCAGCTGAGGGTAGTTCAGCCTCGCTGACCTCATCGTACTTGCTGCCAGTTAGGGTGACTCTCCAGCTTGCAGCGAATCTGCAGAGCAGGCACCTGTATTTACACAGCAAGGTCAGCACACCCACAATATCCTTCTGTTGTCTGGCTTCATCTGCAATCAGGCTTAGCGACTAAAGGCGGTTATCAGCTGGATAAGTCGGTCACTACATCAGAAACGTAGACTGGTCTATTAGCAGCTGATTTTTAACTATAATTAATTCTGTGATTTAATGGGAGTAGAGCAGCTGCGAAAGAATTCAACATTAATGAATCAATGGGGCGGAAGTGGAGGAAGCAAGAAGAAAGTTGAGTAAAGTTTGACTTATCTGACTGTTTTGTTTCCCTTAATGCGCCTTATAACCCGGTGTGTCTTATGGATGAAAACAGACCCCTTTCATCGACAGTGCGTCTTTTAATTCCATGCTCCTTATGGTCCAAAAAAATACGTATTTGACTTATTTATTTGGCACACTGCAGTTACATGTTGCAAAGCACCTCTTTTTATATTGTGTGGATGTTATACATGGTTATGCTCAGGATATATCGGCCCATTTCCAATGGAAATGCCTTTTGGTTAAACTGTCATCAAGGAATTTGCATTTGCACTGTAAAGTTTTTATATCGCTTTAATGCAATTATAAAGAAACAGCTGCTTGTTTAAGTGAAAATAAATTGATCCCGGTTTTTTGCACTAATAAAGTTGTAAAGTATTTTGTCTCGCGTCAATTATATTGTCAGTTATATCGTTATCGCAAATTATCAAATATATATGGTGATAAATATTTTGCAATATTGCCCTGCCCTACTCCCAGTTTGTCTTCGTACCCAGTAGGCACCAGCTGTGATGCTCTGATGGTTGCTTTTTGATGTGCTGAAGGTTCTGGTAGATGTGTTATGCACCTTTGACAAGGAATAATTAACACACACCTGAACTTTTAAACATCCCTGCATCTAAAGCATCATCAGGTATGCAATGAAGGAGGCCGGTGGATGTTTTTGTTGAAAGGCCTGTAATGTTTTATGCTACAGCTAGGGTGTGGATGCTACCTTGACCAGGTCTTTCTTAGAAGTTAGATTTATAGAGCAAACAAGGGAGGATCTAACAGGTGATAATCCATTACATTAACTGGCTGTTTATTGACATGCTTAACAGAGTTTTAGGCCTGTTCTTTCCAGCTGCGATGGCAAATGAAGAACAATAGTCTGTAAGGTCACCTGGTACAAATAGGTTCCCTGTTTTACAATCATATTACCATATTTAGGTTCTTGGTTTTTGTTTTTTTGTTTTTTGTTTTAACTAGCTTGCAGCCAACAGGAAAAAAAGGATCCTTGTATGAATCTATACTTCTTAATGATGCTCATCAGAGACAGACAAAAACTTTAGACACTCTTGAAACCCTCCTGGCACCTGAGCACTGAGATCCACAGGCCTTTCTTGGAATAGACGCATACCTGTTGAGCTCACACGTGACCTGCTCTGGAGGAGGTTTCATCTGCAGCTCAAGTTACCGTGGTGATGCACCTTGGGAAGAAGCACAGTGTAAAGCACAGGTTGAATGTGAAGTTAAGAGGATAAGTCCCTAAACTAAGGAAGGAGCGACTAGAACTGCCTGAACTTTCAAAATAAGAGTTAATTATTTACTAGTAATTCCTGATCAGTTTACACGTGATTGTTACACCTGGTGGCCCGCCTGAATAGGCTCAGTGTGTCGATGCATTAACACTCATGAGCCAACAGTTTTACTGGAAGTTATATAATATTCAAATGTGTAATAAACACGCAGGATGTGCAGATGTTTTTGGATCCATTTGACCTCAAATGTCACAGCGCTGCTGAGCTTCAGTAACAGAAATCTGGTTTTCTGTTGCTGTTGTTGGAATTGTAAAAATACATTCAATTTCAAGCTACAGCTTATTTAATAAAAAGAGAGATGTTTGTCTGAACCAGACTGGCCATTCCACGTCATGATGTCTGTCCAATATTCCCAGCATGCAAATGACTTAAGATATCTGCTTCTGGATATTAGAAATGATAGAAATGTGTTTTTAATCTATTTGCAAATGAGCAGCATGAGTCTGTTTGTGTTTCAGCCCGTGTGGTGCTCTGCATTTATCTTAATTTGTTTATTATTTTTATTATTATTATTATGGAGCTGTTAACTCTTTGTTCTTCCTCTCCTCAGAGTACTCAGCTCGATCCAGAGGAGCTGTTCACTAAATTGGATCGCATTGGAAAAGGATCTTTTGGAGAGGTGGGTGTAATTTATTATTTTTTGTCATCTTCTCTCCTAGATTCACTTCTTTTTTCCCCTCATTTTTATTCTTCATCACCTCTCTCTTTCTCTTCTTCCTCTCCTGGTGATCCTCTTTTGTTTTCTTACGTCCATGTTTTTTCACTTCTCTGCCTCCCGTTCCCTCCTGCAGGTCTTCAAAGGAATCGATAATCGCACTCAGAGCGTCGTCGCCATCAAAACGATCGATCTGGAGGAGGCCGAGGATGAAATCGAAGACATCCAGCAGGAGATCACGGTGCTCAGTCAGTGCGACAGTCCGTACATCACCAAGTACTACGGCTCCTACCTGAAGGTAAAGCGGATATTTTCATTCAGCCCAGAAGCCGATCTAAGTCAGGTTTAAAAGGAATTCCACGGGAGTGGGGAGGGTTATTTTTCCACGGAAAAATTTTCACCTACTGCGAACTAAGGATTTTTTTTATTCCCAGTATATTGTAGTTGAGTCATTTTTATAGGCACATTGTTGGAAGTTTATTTGTAATTCTGTCTTTCAGGGAAGTAAATTGTGGATCATCATGGAGTATCTTGGAGGGGGCTCAGCACTCGACTTGGTGAGTCTTTATGTCCATTTGTAGAGGATTTATTGTCCATGAAACCTAGTAAGTGAAGTAATATAAAGTAATGACTAGAGCCAATGTTTGTGAGGTCTCACTAATAGATGTAGAAAGCGTTTAATATCCCATCCTTTAGTTTCATCCTCCCTCTTTTGGAGAATTCTCACTTATGAGTATAAACATCTCTTTGCACATAAATACAGAGAAATTAAACTTAAATTTTTTTAAATCAAAATAAAAAACAAAGTTTTTAAAACTCTGTTTAAAATGAGAAAATCTGATTCATTAACATTTGATTGTCTAATTTTCTGTGTTGGGACTTGACTTGATTGAAACTGGAATAGGGTGTGTTTGTGAGCCTCCGGCATATCACAGTGTATTTTATACCCGTGTCATCACTCTGCATGTGTGTGTGTGTGTGTGCAGCTGCGGGCGGGTCCGTTTGATGAGTTTCAGATTGCCACCATGCTGAAGGAGATCCTGAAAGGGCTCGACTACCTGCACTCTGAGAAGAAGATCCACAGAGACATCAAAGGTGCGGCAGGTGCTGGTTAGACTGTAGCACCCGGACCTCCAACACCGATTCAAATATTATATAATTGAAATGAAAGTAAGATTCAGAATCTGAGAATCGGTGCAGGTGTCGGTGCCTTAGGGGAAACAAAACTTCCCACAGTGACGACCTCTTTCATTGGAAGCCAGTCCATTTAATTTACGTCGCAGGATCCATGCAGAAAGCTTTCTTGATCGCTGATCGCTACTTGATTTTCTCACATTTGACAAAAGATTTTCATATTCTGCGAGGCTGTGACACTCGAGCGTTACTGAGCTGGGTATTGAAGTAAACACTGTCATAGAAACAATGAAGAACTTCAACATGTTCTCATTAGCAACTGTGAAACAGCTCTCAGGATGCTGATCCACCCACACAGGCCTGAGAGCAGGTTTAACATGAGGTCTGAGTAGTTTGATTCACCCTGATGTGTTTAAATCATATTTCAGCCTACTTATGGAACAAAATGACTGGGCGTGCATCAGAAGTTAGTGAGGGTGATCTCTGCCTGTGCAGATATTCTTGGAAAAGCGCGGAAAACGATTCTAATGTTCGTCAAACTACGTCTTTATTGATATATACTGATGTGTCCAAAGTCATCTTTAAGAGTACAGGGAAGTCGTCAGAAGGAGGAAATGGAAAAAAATTATTTCAAACCCGTGAAATTGATACTTACTTGATACTTATTCTTTAATATGTGCTAACTTTGTACTCAACATCTTAGCTGTAGGGGTTCAGGATGGCCGCTTTAGTGGAAATCTGGAATTCTTTTGCGATTTTTATACTTAATTTGACAGCATTAGAATCAGAATTACATTTATTGCACAAAATAACTACCATTAGTTGATGATGTTACTCAGTCTGATGATGTTGCAGAAAGGTAAAATTATTTGCTTCTCTGCAGCTGCCAACGTCCTGCTGTCGGAGCAGGGTCAGGTGAAGCTGGCGGACTTCGGAGTGGCAGGTCAGCTGACAGACACGCAGATCAAGAGGGAAACCTTTGTGGGAACGCCATTCTGGATGGCTCCTGAGGTCATCCAGCAGTCCGCCTACGACTCCAAGGTAAGACACCTGTTTATACCGTTGCAGATTTCATAAAGGCCATTCATAATCTTTAGCTTATAACTAGAAGGTAGTTGTGGGAATTTCACAATGCAGAACCACCTCATATTCATTCAAAATGAGCAAACTCTGGCTGTACAAATAAGAGACATTTAGAGGAAGTGTCTTATACAACAGTTCTGCTTGTTTACATCACCCGGACAGCGTGAACTTTTGAAAATGTCCATCAAAACCTGAAGCTTGTACTTCCACTTCCATCTTACAATGAAACTCTAACTTAAAGTCAACAACAGCCATGTAACAATGAGCTTGACCACTCTGCTGAGCATGTGCTTGAAAACAAAAGAAAACTGCCAAATTTGATCAGAATTAAATGTCATTAACATAGTTGCAGTTGTACAAACTGCGTCTGCACGGGACCTGGAGGCATAACACGAAAGAGTTAAATGTAAAACAAACAAAATACTTTCTATTGTGCTGCCCTTCTTCACATCCACTCAGCTCCTCTTGGAAACTGTAATTATCCAATTATGTCTGAGGTGCCATAAGTATGCAAGGCACGACAGTCATACCTTTCTATATATGTCTTATTTGCACAAAAGGACAGTAGGCAAAGCATGTTTCACATTTATTTTTAGACTTTATTTTGTTGTTGTTGCTTTTTGCATATAGTTTTTGGGTGTGTTTTTCCAAAAAATATACGCTAAAATTTGATTTCATTTAAGAGCTTGCACATACTGGTGTATTAGCTATACTGTTAATTTAGGCATTACCCTAATATTGGGTGGTTGTCTAATAAATTTGTTAAACTTGAGAGAAAATTATTTTCTCATAAGTTTAATGACTTTGGGCAAGGTTCACAACAAAATAAAGTATAAAACTAGTCTTATGTTAAGCTAATAGCTTTTCATAGTCAAAAATACAAACGCTAAGGAATGGAGAAACCTGTGCTTGTTAGCATGTTAGCATGCATTTCTAGCTAAAGGCCTGATTGTGATGCTGCATTGGTAGTCGTAGTTGCTACACAGAGATTTGCCGACGTTCTTCTACCTGTTGTAGCTGCATAGTGTCACAAGTGGGGCAGCTCTTGTGTAGTGTTTTTTTATTTTTTTATTGGAGCTTTAGCTTAGCTCATGCCTCTGAGAAGATAGAATTTCAATAAGCCGTGAACGTGAGAACTGGAAAGAACAAAAACTGTTTTTTTCTTCACGATTCTTCCTCTCACCCTGCGACCTGCACATAGTGTCCTCACTGTCAGGTGAAATGGTAAGTGGCCTGGTGCTTATGTAGTGCTTTTCTACTCAATTTGAGCACGCATTTTTACTGTAACTGAGGAGTCAAAGCATTTTTTACTGCAAACCACATTCACCCATTCACACAGTACTTTATTCAGTACCTTTAAGCACTTTAAAACTAACAAAATCACTGCAGTGGATGCATTTAGGACAATTTGTGCTCCGGTGTCTTGCACAAAGACATGACTGGAGGAGCTGGGATCAAACCACTGACCTTCCAGTTAATAGACAGCCCCCTCCAGGCGATCATGGTTATATTGGTAGCATACCCTTAATATCGGTCAGTCTGCATAGCTGAAGACGTACACAACCAGGCACCAGTGTGGTACCATTAGTCCTGCATAAGGTCAGGTTTAACAGCTGTGTGCTGTATTTAGCAAGTAGTAAAAAGACAGAACCTTATTAGCCCCAAAAGAGAAAGTAGAAATCACAGACACAAAAACTATGAGGGACGTAATTAAAACATGATATAGCTGAAAGTTAAACTTTAATGCGACAGTCTTTACGGCAGTGGTGTTAGCGGTTATATCAGAGTTTAGCGTAGCATTAGCAGCAACTCCAAACTCTCATCATCCTCAAACATCTGTCTTGTTAATTATATGGTTTTTAAATATGCCCACACTTCTCTTTTTGTTTGTTTGAGGAACTGAGTAATTACATTCTATTCTATTCCATTAAGTTCTATGAGGAAAACTGAAGACTGTGCACATTTTAGCTGAGTAAGTCTTTGACACCTTGTTTTGTTTGCCTCAGCCTGAAGCGAAGTTTCGGAAATAACTCTTCTCTTGCCTTAAGCATATTGACGCACAGTCTAACCTCTTGAAGCCTACAGGGGTTAGGAGTAGGATTTCAGTTTGCTCTAACTCCCTTTTTATTTATTACTATTACCTATGCGCAACACCTGAAAAGCCTTTAACAGAAAACTTCTAATCAGTGTTTGAGACTTATTTTGAAAGAACCATCTTTTAGATTAGTGCAAATTTTCCTAGTTAATTCAAACAGCACCTATCCTTATACCAAGACAGGCATATCTCACCCTTTAAAAGTCCACCAGGTCTTAAAAAATAAAAACAATAGACTATCCAGCTTTGTGATTTTCCTCCTACTCTGTTTGCGTGTTGCTGTAGCAACCCAACACATGTGGATTTGTTGTTGTGGCCCACTTTGCATTATTTCCACAGTCCTCTAGGGTTTATTTGCATCCAGTAGAGACGCTGCTGCCATTGTGGCAATTTTAGCTTTTATTTGATGAGGATGAGGATGATGATGATGATCGTCCACTTGGTCCCCAGTTTAGAAGGGATTCCCTCACCGTGTCCTTTGTTTGTGTATCAAAACAATGACTTCAGCAGTGAATGGAGTTAGAAATGCACCTTGCACCTGCTGGCATCAAACACGCAGGTTTTGATGCAAGTCACAGAGCAAACAAAACTGATGAAATTTGTATAAAGAGGCGGAGCTGCTTTCTGTCTGCTTGTTTTATGAGTGTGTTCTTTGGAAATAAGGCAGATCCATTAGGGTGTTTTCACTTGACCTCTTGATGTGGTTTGGTTCATGTGTCTTTGTGCGTATATATAACGCTGCCTTCATGTGCCTTTGTGATTTATATTGTGTATTTTGGCCTTAGAGGGATCAGGTAACAAAAAAGGTCTATAAATGATCTAGAAATGTGACCAAAACCTAATTTAAGCCGGACTCGTTCATTATCTCTCTGGCACAGTTTAATTGCTCAAATATCTGCAGGAGACCATCATTTAAAGCAGGGGTCCCCAATCTCAGTCCACGAGGGCCGGTGTCCCTGCAGGTTTTAGATCTCACCCTGGGTCAACACACCTGAATCACACGATTAGTTCATTACCAGGCCTCTGGAGAACTTCAAGACATGTTGAGAAGGTAATTTATCCATTTAAATCAGCTGTGATGGATCAAGGACACATCTGAAACCTGCAGGGACACCGGCCCTCGTGGACTGAGATTAGGGACCCCTGATTTAAAGGGTTTTTTTTTTTTTTAAGTTTTAAAGGAATAATCATGTAGTTTGTGAAAAACAAAAACAGGTTCAAGTATGAATGAATGTTTGAGTCTGTACTGTTTTGTTTTTTTTTGTTTTTAAAACCCTCTTTAAAGGGAAGGAAGACAAAGTGCAACTTGTTGAAATACCGAAGGCGGTTTGGAGACTTCGCCAACGGTTACGTAAATGTAACCTGAGAAGTTAGAACAAGCCTGCAAACAGAAGACAGCCATTGTACTTTGCAGTGTGTGTGTGTGTGTGTGTGTGTGTGTGTGTGTGTGTGTGTGTGTGTGTGTGTGTGTGTGTGTGTGTGTGTGTTGCCTAATCTCATATCAGTCTCGGTCACAGACTGTCAGTTGTCCTATTAATACATCAACCATGTGACTTTGACCAGAGGTATTTGAATCTCCGCACCATTTACAGAAGCACTTCCTCTGTCATCCAGCAGTATTTTCAACTTTCTCAAAATAATCTTGTTAGTTGATGTTACAGCCACTCATAACCCATAATTCAGTTATATTTCTAAGAAGTCTTGCCCTGTTTTTCAGTGACTGGCCTGAACAGCCATTAGCGTGAGAGCAGTGTAAATACAGAGGAGAAGCCTGCCAGAGGCTGATACAGGACAGTGACATGACCGAGAAATGTAAATGTTTTTACAAGTTGAATATGTTTCTTTAACTCTGCCCTACTGTTTGCCACTAACACCACAGTTTCCTGTGGGGTTTAATCCGTAGAAGTAAAAAAAAAAAAAAAAGCAGACAGGAAGTGGGGGGAACCTCAGCTAGATCGAACTATAGATAAGTGTAAGGGTTCATCTGATGCACAGATCAGCTGCTCTGCATCACTGGTTGTATTAGAGGTGGAAGAGGCTTGGATCGCCTTTTTTATTTCTTTATCTATTTTTTAAATAATAGTGGTCTGCCTCCAGCTAGGTTAATAGTTCAAAAAGGTGGTGCCTCCTACACTTTATGTTGTGTTGAGCTACAGGTGAGAGTTGTGCATACAGTCACCTGGATAGTTTTTGTTTATTCTTCTACTTAAAAAAATAAAAACCTTTCCAGGCACAGAACAAATTTTTGTTAAATCCTTCTACATATCACAGAATTTATGACATTACATTAGAGAAAAGAAAACACTGCAAAAGCTAAAAAATAAATAAATACATAAATGATGAAACAAAGCAGACATGTTATTGGGGAAACAATAATGCAATGTTCGACCTGATGAAGTGACAAGCTAGCAGTAAATGGCTAACATGAATATACAGTATTATATGAATCACTGATTAAAACACACGTTACCTCGTCTTGTTTTCCTCTCACAACAATGATGAAATCTGTGCTTCTTTTAAGCGTGCCTCAGTGCAGTCCTTTGCATGTCTTGGTTTTTGTTTCTTCTGCCAGTGGTCCGTCACGATATTGTGTCCCCAGAAACCTTTCTGTTTTTGCCCTGTCTTTCTTCCCTCACACCCAATCTGTCACGGCACATTGCTGTTCCTGGTTTGTGCCAATATGAATAAAATTTTATTCTACTTTCTCTGTATTTTTAGTGCTTTTGCAGCATTTTTCTATTTGCTGGAGTTTTATTCGTTTTTTTTGAGTGCAACTTAACGGGACCCAGACTCAGACACAAATTTGGTCTTTTTCCTCTTTAGATGGAAGAAATCTAATAAAACCTTATCATGAATAATCTCTAGATGAGTAGTTTTCTCATTTTTGTAGGTATTTATTGAGGATTAACTTGTTTTCTACCATTTGGTGTCCGTGTGTGTGTGTGTGTGTGTGTGTGTGTGTGTGTGTGTGTGTGTGTGTGTGTGTATTCCTGCCACATGCTGCCATATGGTCAGTGTGACTGTAATGGAGCTGGCAGAGTTAACAGTCAAATAGTGACTGAGCATCCTGTAGTAATGTGACCCTGAACAGCACTGCTACAGCTGAAGTCTGTGTGTCTGTGTGTGTGCATATATAAGACAATGTCTGCTTCTTGCCTGGTCTGCCACATGATTGTTAGAGCAAGTTGAGAAGATGGGATATTCAATCGTTCATGCATGAGTAACTGTTCTGTGTGTATGTGTGTGTGGACGGGTATTAACATCTTCATGGGGACCAAAAAATTGTAGTTTACTATACTTGTGGGGACAAACAGCCCTCGTGGGGACCAAAATCACGGTCCCCACAAGTTTGAAGGCATTTTTGAGACTCAAAATGTGGTTTTAGTGTCAGGTTGAAAATTAAGTTATGGTTAGGTTTAGGGTAAGGGTCAGGGTTAAGCATTCATTTTTGATGGTTAGGGTAAGCAGCTAGGGAAAGCATTATGTCAATGAGATGTCCCCACAAGGATATAAATACAGGTGTGTGTGTGTGTGTGTGTGTGTGTGTGTGTGTGTGTGTGTGTGTGTGTGTGTTCCTCCTTACCAGCTTGACATATGTTTAGTGGGTGTCACAGCCACCGTGCAAACAGAAAGTCAGCCTGACTCAGCATGTTGGCTTGTTTCTGCCTTTATGTATTAATAGCTGTGCAGCCTGTATTCCTGTATCAAAATTGTGCTAAAATAATCTTTACCCAATCACATGAATGTTTAAAGTCATTTATAAGGTTAAAAAAAAATTCAGATTCCTTCATGTGTCTCTGTCAGTTTGTTGTTAAGAATACAAAATCCCCTGTGTTGTCTGGGTATGAGTATGTCTGCTTTACATAGCCATAATCCACCTATAAACATACAAAAAGTCTGTTTAAAACTTTGATCACTGTCAATAACATGTAAATGTGTTTATTGTTTGCCCCTCCCAGGCAGATATTTGGTCGCTGGGCATCACGGCCATCGAGCTCGCCAAGGGGGAACCGCCGAACTCCGACATGCATCCAATGCGAGTGCTCTTCCACATCCCCAAATCCCCTCCTCCAACACTGACTGGTGATTTCTCCAAAAGCTTCAAAGAGTTCACAGAGGCTTGCCTCAACAAGGACCCTTCTTTTGTAAGACTCACAGCTGACACACGCATTTAATGCAATAAACCTTTGGGGGTTTTGTAATTTAAAAGTATTTAGCTGCCATATCCTTTGAGTTCTATTCACATTAAAAATCTATGTTATTTTAACACTGGTGGAAAGTGCTTAAAATTTTCTCTCTGCATTTCTGTGACATTTCTGGTTTTACTTTAGCGCTTTTTCCCTTTAATTCCTACTTGGAGTAATCCATATTTCTCTTTTCTGAACTAAGTAATTTCTGTCACATTTCGCTCCTGCTTGTCGAACAAAATAACTCTTTGTGCATCAGAAGTTAGTGAGGGTGGTCTCTGCCCTTGGGAAAAACCCAGAAACGATCCCAATGGTTGTCAAACCGTGTCTTTATTGATATATACTGAGGCATCAAATGCCATTGAGTGTACAGGAGAGGTCGTCAGATCTTGTTTTTATGGGGAAAGAGTTAGAGCAGTTGCATTTATGTGACCAACAGTGTTGGTAACTCTCTGAGGTCGTTTTTTTTCTTTTCTTTTTCAATTACCCAAAATAAGCTGCCTTGTATGTTTTGTTGTAAACCCAGAGTTGATGTAGCCTTCTGTACATTTACCTCTAAATGTACTGAGTTTAACTCACTGCTTAGCGTTTTGATATTTGCAGCATTTCTTTCACCACATCACGAGAAACTAGCTTTGATTTCCCTTAATTTAGCCCACTCGGTCTGTTTGTAGCTGGCTGATGGAGCTCCTTACTAGCTGACAGTGTAAAAGATGCGATGTTATTATAGCTAGCTAAAACTCAGTGTGGAACATACAGTTTAGTTGACTCAAATAAAATAAAAAAATTAACTTTTGAAAAAAATGAAAACTAAGTGAAACAATTTTGTGAACTTCCTAGAGAACTAACTAAGCTAAAATAAAAATGTAAAGGAAAACATCCTTAGTTTTAGTTACTGTTAGTTTGTGAGTCACCGAAAGACTCTGGAGGTCTATGAGACAATGACACATTATGAGTCACCTGCTTTCAAAAAGTTCACTGTTTTTTATTGCAATACCTCGACTAATTTTTCCCCTAATCTTGCCTCTGGCACGTGCGTTTGTCACTGTTCAGCTAGAAAGAAGTCTGAGAAACTGAATAACATTATGAGCAGCATCCAGAGACAGATTGTAACAAGTTCCAGATGGCAGTCGCTTCCAGGTGTCAAACCTGGGCTACGTTTGGCGTTTACAGCTCATTTATGGACCTAGAAGTTGTGTTAGCTCAACGTGGTCCAGGTATCGCCACACACCTGACATCTGGCTGATATAAGGTGAACCTGGGGCTGAGTTAATGTAGCCTGAGTCAACACCATCTGCTTCCCAGCTGGGCCCACCGGGGTGTGGGAAGCACTTGGATAAGTGGCGCTGGTGTCAATACTTAGGCACTATTTACAGTGTTCTGTATACTTACTAGCAAAGCTTACGAGTTCAATTTCCTGGCAGTGACGAGGCTGTCGGTATACACGTCTTAGACTGTGTTTACATTAGCTAGTAATATGAATAACTAGCACAGCTAAGGAAGTTAGTTTACATTTGTACTAATGTTGTATCAGTCATAAATGTTAGCATTTTCTGCTGTAGGGAGAGACACGCTACCACATATGTGGCTTTATTGACCCCAGATTATTCATAAGCTGTGTCAGTGTTGGGAAATGGTAGCATGGACTGGGACTTCTATTGTGCGTTTTTACTCTGATTGAGCACACAGAGTGCTTTCTGCTAAAAGTCCCATTCATGCAGCCTGTAATATCTAACAATCACCCACACACAAACTCTATTGGGCATCAAGGGCAACTTAGGCTTCTGATTGGTGGCTTTACCTGCTGGGCCGCCATCCTTGTAAACTCCCCCTTTAGTATTTTGTGAGCTTGGCGCAGATGGCTTCATTTCCTACAGTTAGGGTGGTTTGAATATTTCAGGACAGCTTCCCTGTTCTCTGTGTGTGTGATTCACGTTGGATCCTGCTGCCCCCTGCTGGTCACTTCTGTTTTCAGCCTATCTTTCTGATATTCTTTTTCTCCATCTCCTCCAGGAAAGCTGAAGCTTTTTTAACTTTTCATCTTAAATCTATAGACTAATAACATCATGACCTGTTTTGGGTTTTTTTTTATCTCTTTTCTAAAAATAAAAAAAAAATAAAATCAGTTTTCTTGTCCTGCAGCGTCCCACAGCCAAGGAGCTGCTCAAACACAAGTTCATCGTCAAACACTGCAAGAAGACGTCCTATCTCAGTGAGCTGATTGACAGGTACAGGAGGTGGAAGGAGGAGGACCACAGTGACAACAGTTCAGACGACTCTGACAGGTATTGTCTCTTGATTTAGCTGGAACTTCGTCTTCAGGTGTGTGTGAGCAGAGAGGTCCGACATCTATCTGTGCATTTAAATGTGTTAATTTTTTCTTTAAGTGAATCTAGTAATAAGGAAAACAACGAGTCTCCAGAGTGGTCCTTCACCACTGTCCGTAAGAAGAAGCAGGACAAGTCAGATAGCAGGACCATCCTCAATGGAAATGTTAGTACCACCTGTGTGTGTTACTTTGTTTTTTAACTTGTAGTTGTTTTTACTTGTATTTTAAAGTCAAATCAGAAGTCTGGTCCATAATGGTCTCGCTAGTAATGCCTCAGTCTCAATCATCTAGCCTGACCAGCCACTTTATTAGTTACACCTTGCTAGTACAGGGTTGGACCCACTTTTTGGAATTCTGCAGTGTGTTTTCAAAGTACTTCTGCTCAATGTTAATACAGAGAAAACCTGCTTATGTGTCATTCACACTGCGCAGATGACAGGTTGCACCCTTTGCAATGTGTACACACTTCAGACATTTTTTTTTTTTAATGCAATATGAGGAAGTCGGAGGTCAGTATAACTTAGATTCTCACCGTCTTTTGTTTTCTTGTGCTCTTCATCCTTGGGTTCAGGATCAGATGAGTAAATCTGCCAGTCTCACCACAGTCATCTCCCCCGTCTTCACAGAGGTTGGTATACACAAGTCTCCTAAACATCAATACACTCATCCTTTTGTTTCAGACACTGTTTTTGGGACCAGGGAATATGTAGTTATCCTGCCATTGATTTTGGGCTTTTGTGCTGATTTTTGTTGGAGGGTTTTGTGGTAACCTGAGAGAAGTGAGCTAAAATTAAAAAAAAAAAAAAGATTTTCAAAAATGATTCTTATTGTTCAACTTCTTCTGTAGTTGAAGCAACAGCACAAGGAGCACTCTGAGCAGCGGTTGGCCATCGAGGAGCTGGAACGCAACATTCGAATAGCTGAAGATATCTGTCCAGGCATCACGGACAAGATGGTCACGCATATCATTGCCAGGTACCAGAAGTGTAACCTTTTCTAAATACAGCGTTGCATTCCTGTTTCTTTCAATTATTTATGACAACCTTCTCTCATTACTCAATTTCTTTTATTGGAAGTTAATTCTCTTATTTATGCCAGAATATGATGCTTTTATTTGCCCTTCGTCCTGTTTCTTTCTCCCTCTTTTACATTATTCAGAACAGAACATTTGTATCCTCCTTCATTTGTTAACCAAATATCTTCCTCCTCAGATACACAACAAATTGAAAGACGGATGAATCGACCCAGGAAAAAGAAAAAACATGAAGAGGGAGAGACTGTGTTTCCTTTACGGTGACGCTGCTGGATGATGAAAATAAGGCAGATTTGCTGTGCAGTATCTGCTTGCTGTACACACACATCTCAACACACACTCACACGCATGCACGCACACACACTACCAATGTAATATATACACTATATTATACATATAAATTCCCTGCTGCTGGTTGAAAACCTTTTATCTCCCTATGGTTAATTAAAAAAAAAAAAAAATCCACAACAATAACGAAAATAAAATCTGATGTATAGCTTTTATTTCTGATCTGCCTTTACCATAATGTGCCTTAGTTCTTTTTGTTATCAGTCATTTTCTACATTTTCTGCTGTCACTTGTTTTCTTAAGAGGTTTTTGTAGAAATGGCTCACGAAGAAAATGTAATACCAAAGAAGGTTCTCGTCCATCAGCAGTGGTATGTTTTTGTGTCATGAGTTGCCTGGAGTCTGTAGATGTCTTTATTCTTGTTTAGTAGCACTTGAGACAGATGATATGCCAATATTACATTTGTTTTTTATTTTTGTTTTTCAGTAATGTCTTTCAGTTACAGTTCCCTGATCCCAGAATTCATTCAAGGTGGTTTCTGTTAAAGCAGTGTAGATCCTTCAGTTTTACTGTTTTGTACAGCGACTTTCTTGAATATTCAAGGTGAAAAGCCTCCTACTCTAAAATGGTACAAATGTGGGGAATTTATGGAACTTTTTAATGTCCAAATGTTCCTAAACTTTTATTTCCCCATCAAGTTTAACAGCTTATCTCCAGTTTTGAGAGCTACCAGTCTCTGGCTAGCTTGGCTAGGTAGCCAGTTGCTTGTTAACTGGTAGGCTAGCTGTTATTGTAGCTACCCAAAGTTGCTGGCAAGATGTGAGTAGTTAAAATGCTGAAAATGGCTGCCATGTGAATAAGGCTGGTTTAGTTACTTTTAGTAACAAAGCCACTGGCAGCACACAACTGTTAGTCCAGATTTATTTTGTTATGTTAGTCTTGCTAGCCAAATAGTTAGTAGCTTGCTAAACAGTAAGCTAGATAGCTGTTGTTGTTACTGCCCTTCTCTAATTAGCAGCAGTTAAGGCTTTAATCACAGAGGCTTAGAGACCAATCGGTGACCTAGTAGAGGGGGGAAAGAAATGTGTAGTCCCTGATCGATTGGCAAGTGGTTGCTGGAGTGTTCTTGCACTTGCTAGCTTCAATGCAAACCTCCTACCAATTGCTTTGGTTGCTAGCAGATTGCCACAGTTGTTTGTAGTTTGTACGGAAGATGCAAAAATTGTCTACACTGATCAACTACACCAAGTGGTAATGAAACCTTGAAAAATGTGGTGCCAACTGGAAACAAAGAACGTTCCTTTGTAAGTTTTGCCTTACCACTGAAACCAATACATTTCATAAGGCACATGTCCTCTGTTTCCATTAAAATTTTTTCCAGTTTCACTACCACTCGGTGTTTGGTTAGCGTTTGCAGATAAGTCGCCATCTTCCATGCAGACTGCTGGCAACCATGGCAAGCTGCAAGTGACTGAAGCAGTCACGAGTCTTTCAGTGCAACACACTCAATGCAAACACGTTTATCACTTGCCAACTGATTAGGAGGATACACCTTCATTCTTAGCAACTGGAGGTTACCATGCAGTCACTGACCGGTCTTTTTGACTGAGGTACAGGATGTTAAAATGATGAAAATGGCTGCCATTTGGTGAGTGTAACTACGTTTGATAACCCACACCTAGTAAGATTGAAGGAATCTTTTTTTTTTTTTTTTTTTTTTTTTTTAAAGAATACATGTTGACATGTAGTTATGACACAAAGGTCTTCCAGTGGCTGCTTCATTATATGTAGCATTTTGGAAAACTTTCAGATTGTGTCAGAAAGTTTTAAGATATCTTCCTTAATAGACAACATTGGAAAGTAGCGCAGGTTTTTTCAAGGGCATGAAGGGACCTGCAGTTGAAGGTGTTACTGATAGTTTGTACCAAAGACACTATAAAATTCAGTCGCTGTATATTTGTTTTGTTTTTTTATATATATATATATATATATATATATATATATATATATATATATATATATATATATATATATATATATATATATATATATATATATATATATATATATATATATATCTCATAAGGGATACAATGCTTGTTGAGGGGTAGATGTAAAGTGAAAGATGTAAGATTTTACAGCAATGTACTCATTTTTTGTAGCGGGACTTAGAGTTTTATGAATAAATATTTAAGTTTGATTCAACTGCTTTCACTCGGTTTTATTCAGTGATTATGAGTTCCTTTATTATATATTTTTTACAATCTTGCACTTTATTAATTTTAACACAATTGTCTTCTTGTTTTTAATCCTTTAATGACAAAATGCAACTGCAATATATATAAACCCAAAGTTCACTTTTTTCTACAGAAGTAACAATACATTATCTAACTACATCACCCAGAAAATGATTCCACCAACATTATAAAGGCATCATACCCACACACAAAGACTTTATATTTAAGTCCTAGAAGGTCTTTTTCCAACAGACATCAAGATTAATTTAGTCATTTTCACACAGATTAAAAATTATTTCTTTTTATTGGTGTTTGATTATTTATTATTATTGTTTTGCTCTGTTTTTAAACCATTGCCATTAATCTGAAATAATGTCTCCAAATACAGCAGTATGTCAACATTAAATAACACAACCTGAAATTCAGATGATCTGATCGTGATCAAATTGACCACCATTTTAGTCTGTGGGAAAGGTTAAAGCCAGCACAACTACCACATTGCTATAGTTCGCTGGTCCAGTGGGATCAAAACAGACTCCACATGACTTCAGTCCAATCCACACAATCTGTGAATGTTAGATTTCAGTGCTTGATAGGCTGGATTAACTGGTAAGGGTATGGCTAGTGTTTGCATATAGCTATAAATGCATATAAACGGCAACAGGGATTTCATTCTCTCTTAGCATGTTTTTCTGATGTAGCAACAAGGGTCTTTGTTGATACACATGTCGCTTATGTTTTACTTTGGACAGTCAGTGAGGACGATCATAGAAATATAGACAATTATGGACGATTAAAGGTAATGCCAAGAATGCAGATTCTTGGCGTATTCTTTTGTACTTTAAAACTCAGTTACACACAGATCGGTTGTTGTTCCCTTGGCAACCACTATTTACTATGTAAAAAATATGTTTTCCCTTCCCAGCTGGCAGTGGAGGTTGCTGCCTGTGGTTAGCAACGTCAAAGATGATAAAATCAATACTTTCCAATAGATGCACTTTCCAGAGTTTCACCACCACTAGGTGATTGTTTGTAGTCAAGTCTCCGTCTTCCACGCAAACGGGATCACCGTAGTTATCTGCCAGTGAGCAAATCAATCAAAAAGAGGTTTTCAGTGCAGTACCATATTCATTTAGCGGCTCTCACTTGGCATCCACTGCCCAGTCAATTGGGGAATACAGATTTTCTTTATCTACCAAGATTTCAGGGGGGTTGTGACCAAACACTCTCCTTTTTTTACCAGCAACTGATAACTTGTCCAGATATGGTAAATTCTGGCTCCAAAAACTAGTGTAACAGTGGCCGAAAAGCTAACATCACAGTTGCATACCTAGGTTGAAAAAAAAAATGGATGAAGCTTTTCACACATGTACTGCACATAGCTATAGAGTGCTTCAATGAAAGGGGTTACAAAGCAAAGAAAGCAACATAGGCACTGGTCTGCAGAAATGTGGAAAAGTGATACGTTCGGGTGAGTCATCCTTAACCATACTGTCAATAAGTGAGAGACTGCATAAATGACACACATAAAGACATCAAGAGAAAAGCACAGCCTAGAATGCTCGGCCCTTAGAGCATCCGTTGGCTCTATTAAGACATTTGGGGTATTTTGCGGTTTCCTTTTTCCGAGGGGCCACGTTAGAAACTGGGACTTTTTTGGATGGCCACACCAATAAGCTTAATTGATGCCCTGCACAACAGTCCCAGTTTCTCATGTAGTCCCTTGGAAAAATTAATGGCCCACCCCTGCCTTAGAGGGAACGAAAAATGAAAACCAATAGAAAGTTGTTCTGGTTGACCAGTTGTATGGGATGTGGTCTATTTCAGGATGACAGTGCCTCCACCTATATATGGGCCTACCTTATAGTTAACACGGCTTAAGGAGTAGCCTATGAACTTCACAGTCACCAGATCGCAACTAAAATTAACATCTTCAGGAGACCAATGTGTCTCCATTTGATGATCATCATCAAGACATGAAATGAGGGAAAATCTTTAAGAAAAATGGTGCCCATACCCCTCTGGTAAAGGAATGTTTGAAGAATTAATGTTGTAGTGGCTCAAACACCTTAACAAAAATTTTTAAATTGTTGGCTGCTTTAATTTGTCAAACATCTTTAATTTCTAAAATACTAATTATTATTATTATTATTGTTATTTATTTACTTGTTTTTGTAAGCTTGCACCTATAAAATAGCCACTAAAACAGTAGCCCCTTTTCAAAATCTGAGGTTTTCACTTGAAGAAGGCAAAAAAATACATTTCATCTGCCAGTGCACCTCAAAATGACACACTTCTTATCTAATACATTTATCGTGTTATCTACAGTCTGCAGAGGATGTGCTATTTTAAATTATCCTTCCAGTTTTGACTGTGATCATGAATCGCTGTAATGTTTTAATCTTTTTCTACAGCGTCACTTCAGTAACCTTTGCCGCTCCTTTCGTATCCTCTCCTCCTTCACTCTTTTCTTTCTTCTCCTCTTCACCCTCTGGCTCCTTCTTTGCAGTTTCTTTTGCTGTTGCATGCTCCCTCTCTTCCTCCTCCCCCTCTTCCTCCTCATCAAGTTGGAGACTCCCCGATGAAAACCTCATCCTGGCTAGTCCAGCGGACCGTACCATCTTGCCCACCTGAGGGGCAGGGCAGTAGTATGGATAGAAAACCTCCGGGTCTGAGTCGCTGTAGCTTCCCGCAGTGCTGCCAATCATACATAGTGAACTGGGGCGTTCAGGCAGAGGCGAAGAGTTTAGTGGGAGGTAGGTGGGTCTGGAGGGGCGCGTCAGGTGGGGGTAGTAACCAAGAGGGCGAAACTCAGAAGCAGGGTTAAAGGCAGTGTTTGAACTCCTCGAGAGGTTTAATTTGACATCAGGTTGGCTGGCTACACGGCGAGGCAGTCCAGGAAGGAAGTTGGAGTCATCGCTGTAATGACCTGCCTCTGTATGTCCAACGCCCCTGAGTCTTGCACCATTGCTTCCTGGTTGGTACATTCTGGCCAATCCCAGCCCACCTGAACCACTGGAGCGGAGGTTTCTCCTGATTGGTGAACTAGATGGCGAATCGTGACACATTGGGTAAAAAGATGGCCGTGTTATGCCATCCATTGTCACATAATCCCGCCGTCTTGTATGTGGAATTCGTTCCAGTGAGGAAACAGCAACAAATTCCGACAAGTAGGGATGTCGGTTGAGTGGCGAGGAGCCAGCTAATGGGAACGATGGGAGGACAGGATGATACTGGTAGGCAGGGCTGTTAGGGTAGAGAAGGACCAGCTGCTGTCCTGCTTCTGGATGTGGCTGGGGGTTGGGTCGACGTCTAGATCGGTTTCCATAGACACCAGCTAACCGCTGGGCTTGGCGATGTGTCCCGATTCGTACCCCCCTTGCGTCCTCTACTACAGATATCGAAGCAGATCTCGTGTTCAGTGAGGGTGAAGGCGGCGTTGTCTGGTTGACAGATGGAGAAAGAGTGACTTGGGAGAGGAGGCGAGGCCTCTGGCTGACCTCAACACATGAATGGCTGCGTTTAGCCACTCTTTCGTTGATTTCAATATCATTGTCTCGATGATGCGGGTCCAACTGATCCTGGCTGTGTATTGCCAGAGCACGACTTGACCGTGGGAATGGGTGGGAATGTTCGTACACCTGAGAAGAAAAGGCACAAACACTTGAGTTGTTTTTATTACTAATATTTTGATTATGCTACCATTAATTAATTCGCTCATATGATATCAGAGTATGTATGTATTAGATCAGCGGTCCCCAACCCCCGGGCCTCGGACCGGTACCGGTCCGTGAGTCGTTTGGTACCGGGCCGCGAGAGTTGAGGCTCAGGTGTGAAATGTATAGTTTTCAGGGTTTTTATCGGTTTTCAGCGTTATTTTGTTATCGTTTTTATCGTTTACTCGGTTTTCCTTGGTCTTTTCACGTGTGTTATGAATAAAGTTGATTTTTTTCGGTACCGGTACTAGTTTTATTTTGTTGTATTTATCCGCGACACCTTAAAGGCCGGTCCATGAAAATATTGTCGGGCATAAACCAGTCCGTGGTGCAAAAAAGGTTGGGGACCGCTGTATTAGATAATATCAGAGAACTGTAAAAAAGAAGAAAAAACAGCCCAAGAACATGAAATGAAATTTCGAAAAACCCAAAGATCTTCAAGTTAATTAAACAAAATCATTAAAAACAGATAATAGAACAGTAGCTGTTTTAATTTTGTCAGACATGAATATGCGTTGTGTGTCAAGTAATAGTTTTAAAGACTGAACAGTCATATTTATTACCTGTTTGGAGACATCTGTGAGGAGATCAGGAGAAGATCGACATTGTCTGGGGTCACAGTCTGTCTGACTGTACATCCTGGACAGATAGAGAAAGGAATAAAATAACGGATGTTATACACAGACTATAAAAATTGATCACAAAATATTCCTCTGTTCCAGATCCTTTGACCTTTACATAAGATGGCTTAATAAAATATGTTGCCGTTTCAAGTACTTCAAGCTCCTTGCTTTTGAAGTACTTGCATAAGCAAGTTTCTTGCTTATGAAAAGGAAATTGAAGCATCAATAAAATCTCTCTCTCACTTTTCAAAGTGTGAAGGCTTCTTCTCCCCTGATCCCAGACACTCCAGCAGCTGCTTCTGAGTCCGACCACTGCCAAACAACATTACTAACATAAGATGGACACACTACCACACCTGACTGAAAACAAAGAGTCTGAATATTCATCAGAAGAAAAGGGTAATAAAAAAACGCTCACAGTCCATCATAGTTCTCAGGTTTTTGCTTATAAATCAGCAAATGACTTTGAGCACAGTTTGGTTCAATTCTAACCAATAGGGATTCAATCAGTAGGGATTCTTGTGAGTTGTGGACAGACTGATCACCACGACATGATCTGTCCTTTGGATAAGCTGGAAAGCTCAGGATGGTTTATTCAAACACTACAAGAGTAGGTAAGTAAAAAGTTTTGTGAGTCAAAATATTTGTGTGCAAGCTTAAATCCAGATGATGTACCACTAAATGGTTGGAGAACAATTCATGCATAGTAGACACTGGAAGTAAATGACTTTGATTTTGGGCAAAAGATGATTAATATATATATATGTGTATTATACAAAAGCCTGAATGCACCTTCAGATTATAGCATTATGTGCACTTGTCTGCATTTTACCTGTATCTGAAGCTGGAGCCTTTACATGACAGCAGAGTTTTGTGTATGGCCTTTGGTTCCTCAGCCAGCCTGAAGAAAGCATGGTACTCCACACACATCTTCCAGAATGATTTACACACATCACGGCTGGCCATGGCCAACTCTAGTGTATCCTTACACGAGGGCTGGATGGACATGAAATAAGACGATGATGAGTCAAATATTTACGACCACCTCTGTATAGCATGCTGTCTGCACTTCAAGTCCCAAAAAGTCTTCTACCGGAGAACTTAAAAGCCCCCATAGGGTGCTCTGTGTGAACTGGCACCAGTGCTCTAGCTGTAGAACCTTTACATTAGTAACTTGGTAGCTGCTATGGATCGGATTTGATCTTTACATTGCCTATTTGCATGCTGTTCACAAGTATTTAGAACTACTGGCCAGGAGATCTCCACAAAAGCCTTACTCTTTTGGCCAGAATGTTTTGTTCCTTCCAAAGATCTCTTAAATATTTGTACCTGCCCATTTTTCATGCATCCATCACAAGAGTCCCCTGTTCACTCACAGGGGAGTGAGACATCATAAACTCACTCATTATTCCATACTAAATACTAATGGTAGGTGTGCCAGTTTAGCTAACTGGTTGAGCAGGTGACCACTAGGGGTGGGGGAAAAAATCGATACTGTGTAGTATCGTGATATTTTGTTTGCTAATAATGTATTGATACAGGGACAGCAGAAATCGATATTTTGTTACAAAAAAGGTTTTTGTGCTCTGACTTCAGAGCATGTTGATCCTTTTTCTGAGCAAGAATCCTGACATTCCTTCACTGTCCAAATGTGTTTAACTTTTTTTTGGCAGCAATAAACATGACAGTTTACTTATTTTAATTTAAGACATGTTTTATTTTAATTAAGTTTAAAACTTTTTTATTTAATGTAAAATTATATTTTGTTTTAATTTACTTTCAAATTCTTCAGTTGCTGAATGGGCTGCATAGTTTTCACAAATTGCATAGTTCAGAATAGCTATAATTGTACCAGATGGTTGCATTCAGTTAAGTTGGACTAGACTGTAATACAAACCGTTCAGTTTGTCAACAATAAAACTGACTGAAATGAGAGAAAGACTGAGTGCGAGACTTTGATATTAGATAAAATGAATATTGCTAAAGTTTACCTTTATGTACAGAATCTGAATATCGCAAAATATTTTAAAAAATTGCAATAATATCGTATCGTGCGTTAAGTATTGTGATAATATCGTATCGTGGGATGTATGGTGATTCCCACCTCTAGTGACCACATGCCATATGGCTGAAATGCAGATGTCCAGGATCGAGTCTGGCCCATGGCTCATTTCTACATGTCTACCCCCCCCCGCCCTTTCTTTTCTACTCTTAACAGCTCAACTATTGAATAACGGCCAAAAAAACCCCCCATCCATCCATCCATCCGCTTCCCCTTATCCTTTTTCAGGGTTGCGGGGGAGCTGGAGCCAATCCCAGCTGTCTTAGGGTGGGAGGCAGGGTACACCCCTCAAAAATAAATCTTAATAGGACAAAAAGCAAAACTGTGTTGCCCAAACTGGATCAGTTTCTCACCCCAACTTTATCATGTAATTTGATGAGGAAATGCTTGCGTTTGAAGCTTAGCTTGCGGATCTTTGCCCAGCTGAATGTGTTGATTTTTGTGTTTCCCTGGAAAAACACAAGAAAAAAATAATGAGAGATTATATGTAATGTGTAGTGTAGCATCTGCACACATATTTAGCCTCAAACAGTGTTCCTCTCCTAAACCTGTTAGTTGATTTTTGAGAAATGCACATGGAAATTGTAAACTTTTATTGGTACTATAAAAACTAAAAAGGATCACCAACGTCCTCAGGTTTTATCTCTACACATCTCGCATAT
Organism: Perissodus microlepis; assembly: GCF_051167445.1. Classification (NCBI taxonomy): domain Eukaryota; kingdom Metazoa; phylum Chordata; class Actinopteri; order Cichliformes; family Cichlidae; genus Perissodus; species Perissodus microlepis. Next base: position 20,943,772 of record NC_140463.1, on the reverse strand, counting down.
CTTGTTTTATCTCGCATACAATGAATGATTGTTAGTTTATTAGATCCATTAAATTTATTGTGTTGTAACTTCACAAACCAACTTTTTTATGCTAAAACAGCAACTCCTAGCTTAGAAGAAGAGGAAATTTTTCTGATGGAAAAAAATAAAAATATTTGTCCTTTTATGTGGAAGTGGACACACCTGAAAGACTAGCACTCCAGAGTGTGTGACAGCCAGATTGATCCTCATTCCCTCCCCATCATAGGCAGGGTAAGGCCTGATTCCGTACATGTCCAGCTTCCTCGCCACCTCCAGCAGCTGGATGTCAGAGTTTGCTGGAGAGAGTCCTCTATGGACAGAAACAAAGAATCACAATTACAATCCAACCTCTGATTTATGGAGAGTTGGATGCATTGCTGTTGTTTTGCTGCCAATTTGACCCAGCAGTCACTTCTGCTTTTCCAACAAAATTTCTCCTAGTTAGACTCAAACAACACGTCAAACACATGTTTCAAAAGTGGCATTTTGGTTGGAAACGATCATATTTTCAAATCTATCGTCTTTTTAAAAGAATCTATGGGTGGGATGGGGGAAAGAGGCGCAGTCCTACGTCCAGTTAATACTTTGCCCTTTCTCTCTGGTCAAAATTAACACTAGTTTGACAAAACTGTCCGCATACTACAGAGCACCAGTGTCTTCTGCTTCACTTCATACCTGTGTTTCTTGTGAAACTTGATGATTTTGTGGTCCAGATATTCCTGGTTGGGAACATAATGCTTCATCTCCAAATGCTGGCAGTCCAGCTCCTCGTCATAGTCCCCTATCTCTGCTGTAGCACAAATGCAAATGCATGCAAACACATATTTAGTTTCTCTGCATTTTAAACATTTAATTGCAGTATAGTCACCATTTTGGGCCATTTGGGAAGGAGAGAATCGGAGTGGGACTTTGCTCTAGAGGGAAATCTTTGACTAAGTAAATGCAGTATATGAAACACATTTTCAAAAACATAATGCATAAAATGAATATGGACTCCCTGGACCCTTTATTAGGTACACCTGCAGAAAAATGCATTTAGCCATGTAAACATAGGTAAGATTTCCTACCAAAAGTTCAAATTTTAGTGTGTCACGGTTGTTGGTACCACGTGGGCTCATCTGAGGATTTCAGAGACTGTTAATCTACTGGGAATTTCCCTCACAACCATCACTAGGGTTTACAGAAAATGTCCCAATAAAGATAAAATATCCCATGAGCAGCAGTTCTGTAGGTGAAAATGCTTTGTTGATTCCAGAGATTACAGGAGAAGGGCCAGACTGCTTTGAGCTGATAGGAAGGCAGCAGTAAATCAAATAACATGATATGAAGGTATGCAGAAGAGCATCTCTGAATGCACAACATGCTGAACCTTGAAGCAGATGGGCTATAGCCACAGAAGACCAAACCAGGTGCCACTGTTGTCAGTGAAGGCCAAGAAACTGCCGGTGTAATTGTAAGAGGATATTTTCTTAAAATACACATTTAAACATTGTTTAAATGCCATTGCCTATGCCTATCCTCTGATGGCTGCTTCCAGCAGGATAACACACCATGTCACAAAGCTCAGATCATCTCAAACTGTTTTTTTGAACACGACAATGAGTTCACTGTACTCAAATGCGCTGCACAATCACCACATCTGAATCTGAGCACCTCTGGGATGAGCACCTGCGTCTGTGTAATGCTATCATGTCAATATGGACCAAAATGTCTGAGGAACGTTTCCAGTACTTTTCTACGGAGCCCCGCAAGGGACATGGGAGAAAAAAAAAATTAAGACAGACTTTTGCGAGATCTCGCAAAACAAACTCGGGATCTCGCAAAAGTTTTAGCCGCATTCTTCGGAGGCCGCCAGCTCGAAGCCGACTGGGAGGTCGAGGCACGATGTGCCGGGAGAGCGGTGTTCCTCCCGGCTGTAGTAGGTCTCGACCTCCCGTTAGCTTCAAGATGGTGGGTGTCAGATCTCCAAAAACGTCGGAGCACTTTTGCAAATATGTGATGTCGTGTAAACCGAGCAGATATTTGACGTTTACACAGCTACATTCACACCTCGAAATATCTTAAAAGTTTATTTTGTGACCCAGAAAGAGTAATATTACAACTAAGTAGCTGCCGCCATTGTTGGAATTCAACTTTTGCGAGATCCCAAGTTTGTTTTGCGAGATCTCGCAAAAGTTCATTGTAATTTTTTTTTCTCCCATGTCCCTTGCGGGGCTCCGTACTTTTCTGAATCTTCCGCAAAAAAAAAAATGACAGCAGGTGTGATGCACTTTGATGCTTACATTGCAGTATGTGAGAGACCAGCAGGGCGGCACTGTTGTCATTACAGGTCAGACTGCCATTAGACAAGTCCTGCTTGATCTGTAAGGCAAAAAGATACCTGTGCACACACAAAACAGTATGAGTACACCTACTGTGGCATTTCACTTTTGCTGAACATATGTCTCATCTGTGCTCAGACTTTACCTGGTGAGGCCTCTCTTGAGTTGTCCAGGATCTGGTGGAAAAAATTTGACTATAAACCTGAAGAATAAATCATTGGTGTCTGACAGAGGGGAAAAGAAAAGAGATTATAGACGCAGGACAATGGTGCAGACGGAGACGCTGAGATCTGGAAATATTTGGAGGAAATATGAAGTCAGAGCACTAATCTTAGGACAGATATGACTTACATTTGATCTGTTTGACCAAAGGTTTCAGCAGCTCCAACCAAACCTGCAACAGAAACTTGTTAAGACATTAAAAAACCCCGCACTGATCTGTGCATATCTGTGTGATCCAGCGTTTCTTACATAATTGCCACTGTGGTGTCTGAACTCCAGGCCAAAGTACTCCTTCTCCAGCAGTTTCAGATGACCGCACACTTTGTTGTAGAAGTCGCCACCTAAAACCTTTTGCTGGAAGAAAGAGTGGGAGAGAATTAAAGTGAGAAGGATAATAGGACTTTTTAATTGAGACGTTCTTAAAACTAAAGTCCGGGAGTGCTCCTGGGAGCCCAGAAAAATGTGCTACAGCTCAGTTACTTTATCCACTAATACTTTGCTTAATGAGAGTTTGCATAATCATGGCCATTTTTTTCTTTCATATTTAATTAATCTGTGGAAGATATGCATAGGGGACATTAAATGATTAAAAGACAACAGATAGAAAAAGTTGAGGCATGACAGAGGACAACGGCAGAAAATTTTGAACTGTATCCATGGAAACTGAGACCTTCATTGCTCGTCTTACTTAACCTCCTAATGGTGAACACGTCAGGCGAAAGGTTAAGATCAGGTTTGTTTGTTTTTTTCACTAGTTGGTTAATTAGGCACATTTTCAAATACTAGAAGGTGTTGCCTTTCAAATGAAGTCTCACACATTTCTTTTGCCATCATGGTTACAAATCTGTAAAAATGGTGTATTTCAACTAATGTCCCTGACTCTGGATTCCAGTGACTTTCTGGGTCATTGGAAACTCAGTTTGCTGGCAGATATGTATAGATATATAAACCTAAGAGGTCTTCTCTGCCAATGCCAAAAACACAACTATACAGGCTGATTTGTGACAAATGCTGGTTGATGAATGGGATGCCATCCCACAGCAGTGTGTGAATGAGCTGGTGACCAGCATGAGGAGGAGGTACCAGGCTGTGTATGGTTCTTCCACATGGTACTGAGGTCCATTTGTTCAATGAATAGACTGTAAACTGTTGCTATGTCTTGTTTCTTCAGACTTCAATTATCCAATCCATTAAATTAAACCAAACAAGACTCAAGAATAAATTGTTTGGCCTTGGCAGAGAAGGTCTGGCTGGTTTTTCATGGACAAAACCCGCATACTCAACTCTGCTGCTCAACTCACAAATGTATTTCCCTTACAAACGTGGCTCCATTTAAAGGGAAATAATGAACAGATTATAACAGATAACAGATATATACACTGCGTTCCAAATTATTATGCAAATGATATTTTTCTCTGTTTTTCCGAAATAGTCGATTCAAATGACAGTTGGCATAATTTTCGAGTCATCGACCAACAGAATATAATTCAAATGTTACTGAACAAAACTCCCAATGAAAACAGTATGTTTTTCAAAAATAAAAAACTTAAAATGCACTGTTCCAAATTATTACGCACACAGAGTTTCAAAAGATTTTATAGGTCGTAGAGAATTCAAAATGGTCATTTGTTGAATTTGCAGCATTAGTAGATCAATTTCACTGAAATCAAAAGCTATTTCAATCAAAAACATCTTAACAGGTCAAGTTACATATTAACATAGGACCACTTATTTGATAGCAGTTTTACAATTCTTGCATCCATGGAACTTGTAAGTTTTTGGAAAGTTTCTACTTGAATGTCTTTGCAGGTTGCCAGAATAGCCTCCCTGAGCTGCTGTTTGGATGTGAACTGCCTCCCACCCTTACAGTTTTTTGCTTGAGGAAGCTCCAAAGGTTCTCAGTAGGATTGAAGTCAGGATGGGGACCACACCATGAGTTCCTCTCCTTTTACGCCAATAGCAGCCAATGATGCAGAGGTGTTCCTTGTAGCATGAGATGGTGCATTGTCTTGCATGAAGATGGTTATGTTGCAGAAGGCACAGTTCTCTTTCTACCATGGAAGAAGGTGGTCAGTCAGAAACTCCACATACTTTGCAGAGGTCATTTTCACACCTTCAGGGACCCTAAAGACGCCGACCAGCTCTCTCCCCATGATTCTGTCTCAAAACATGACTCCACCACCTCCTTGCTGACGACACAGCCCTGTTGGGACATGGTGGCCGTCCACCAGCCATCCACCACTGCATCCACCACTGCATCCAACTGGACCATCCAGGGTTGCACTGCACTCGTCAGTGACCAAGACTGTTTGAAAATTAGTCTTCATGTAGTTCTGGGCCCACTGCAGCCGTTTCTGCTTGTGAGCATTGGTTAGGGGTGGCCATATAGAAGGTTTATGCACAACTGCAAGTCTCTGGAGGATCCTACACCTTGATGTTCACAGGGCTCCAGAGGCACCAGCAGCTTCAAATATGTGTTTGCTGCTTTGTAATGGCCTTTTAGCAGCTGCTCTCTTAATCTGATGTATTTGTCTGGCAGAAACCTTCCTCATTGTGTCTTTATCTGCACAAACCCATGTGTGCTCTGACTCAGCCACAAATCTCTTAACATTATGGCGATCACGCTTAAATTTTCGTGAAATATCTAAGGTTTTCATTACGTGTCCGAGGCATTCAACTATTTCACTCTTTTCAGCAGCAGAGAGATCCTTTTTCCTTCCTATATTGCTTGAAAATGGTGGTCTGCTTCATAATGTGGAACATCCTTCTTTAGTAGTTTTTCCTTTAGTTGGGCTCACCTGGCAAACTAATGATCATAGGTGTCCGAGATTGATTTCAGTGATACAAGGAGTCCTGAGACACAATTCCATCCATGAGTTTAATTGAAAAACAACTTATTTACTCTTTATGACACTTAAACACAATTTGCATGGAACGCAGTGTATATAAGCTGTGCATCTTTCCTTTAATGTTTGTTGTTAAATTACAATGTTTAAGAGTTTCTGCTACTACTTTTGTTTGCACACCAACCTAATTGGTGTGACCCCCTACATCCATATGAAGTTTGTGACTCAAGCCAGAAATTAAATCACTTTGAAACTGGGAGATTATTTTTGATATGTCCTGTTTTTGCCTCCATTTCTGTCCTTTAAACTAACAGTTATATTTCCTCTGTTTTTCCCCCCTTTATTATTTTCTACAAACTGATATTTATTCAATCTTGTCACAGTCTTATATAACCAAATATTTTACTATTTTAATCACTTGTTATTTAAGTATTTTGTATTTAAGGGGCAGCCAATCAGAAGAAAGTCCAGTTAAAGCGAGGTTGGGGTGTCAAGCCACACTGAAAAATGTAAAGTCAGGTGCATCTCCCACATCGTCATGATTATTTTGAACTCTGAATCATGCAAAGCTTTTCTAGTAGAGCCGAAGAATAGAAATGTGGAGTCAGATCAGAAGAATGGGTCACTTTAACCACATTAGACAAAAATACAAAGGACACTACAAACATGTAAAAGTACTGCCTTATTGTTTATCTGCTTTGAAGACCCTGTGTCTTAAATTTAATTCAGGATTAAATCAAAGTAGTAGTGTGTGCCCACATGGAGCTCTGAACCTGTCTCTGGTTCTCTGGTGTTCACTTACTGCAGTGACACGTTTTTGCTTTTCTTTAGCCTTCGCTGTCTTATAGCTGGTGTTTAGTGCCCTGTCAGGGGGTCACTGGACGTCCCTCATTAACTTGTCATGAGGGAAGGAGAAAGGTTATTAGGGGAGAGGGAGGATGACGAAGGACATGGCAGCTGTAACTGATTATAGAGAGAAGAAGAGGCCTAACTGATAATTACTGGAAGCAAACAGCCGCCCACAGATCAGCAGAGCAGTTAGTTTCCAGCAGAGCAGAACAGAGGAAAAAGTGAGCGATGTGCAACTTTGGATGTGAATTCAAAGCAGAAAACAGCAAAACAGTTTCATTAATGATATCTGCACAAGCTTACACGTGTCTGTTTGACTAGTGAAGGGCCTTCATTGCATACAGCAGTGGAGTGTTAGCTCGTTCCAGCTCGTTCCAGAGGAACAAATGCAGTTTTGTCAAATCTCAAAGACATGCACAGAGTTACCTTTGTCATAGGTGTCATGACACATTGCGAGGTAGCAGTAACACTGAACATGTCCAGCTCATCACGTACGGACACGTTTAAATTTCAACATATTGGTTAAGTGTTATTTTTCAACATGTGCGGTTGTACAGGCCATCAGGCTACTGAATCACTGCCTGATTACTGAACTGTGATGTACACAATATAATACAGTTTTATATAATAACACCTGTACAATCTGTATGTCCTACCTTAGTATGACTATGTACATCTAATTGTACTTTATATTTGGACTTAATTCTACCCTAATATATAGTACTTGCATTATTGCTGTTTATTTCTATTTCTTATTATTCTTTCACATCATTTTATTTATTTTACTTTTGTGAATTGGACACATGCAGTTCACAGAAAATCCACCAGGGATCAGTATTTCATGCAGCAGAGGGCACAAAGTTGCCAGATGTAGCAAAAATGATACAAATTAAAACTCAGTCATTGACCCAAACCAGTTAACCTTAAAAGCTTTGGACTGAAACCAGAGAGTCCAGAGGAAACTAGTGCGTGTAAGCTTTATTCATAAGTTGTTCATAAACCGAACATAGAAATTGCTGTCATGGTCCAGTGACGCTTCACAGTTCTCTGTTTTAGTCAGCGGACTCACCTCAGTCTTGGTGTCACAGCTTTGATAAACTAATCTGAAGGTTAAGAAAACATGACCTGAGTGACTGAACCGTGCACATCAGGGAAAAATTCAGCAGGACAGAACATGTCTAACATTTTACCGATTAGCTACCACAAGCTTTGCTAAACATCCACAAGGTGCTGCCATAATTGTTAAGCAGACTGTAGCAGACAAACACTATTGTGTATTTCTGTACCATTAAGCTATGATAAGTAACATATTCAGTTCTTCCTGTTGAAACAGAATAAATTAAACACTACCTGAAAGATTTGTTAGGATTACATGAATTCACCCTGTTAACAAAAGAAATACACCACGTATTGTGTTTTTAACAACTCAAGATAATCTTTTTTTTTTCTTTTTAAAAAAGGATGTCCACGCAAAGATACAGACTTGTTTTCTCCACTGTACATATGAAACTTCTTGAGCTAATAGAAGTGTCAGAGCTTCTGTTAGTTTCACTCAGTGGGAACAAGCCTAAAAATCCCAAAAGGTTGATTCTGTTCATCTGAACAGCAATTCGAAACAACAGTATTGCAGACATGGAAGCAGAGCAACTATGGACGAAAGTTTTGGCCTGTCTCAGCAATGTAAAACCCCCAGCATCCAACATCAGCATGGAGGAGAGGAAGGCATTCAGATCACTTAGTAATGACAACAACATTATCATCCTTCCGGCAGACAAGGCTAGGTGCACTGTTTTGCTAAACCAGAAAGACTATCACTGCTCAGTGACAAAAATACTTATGAGCCCCTGAAACGAGACCCAGTAAGTAGTTTCAGGAAGAGGGTGATAGACTGTCTGAAGCAGTTAGAACAAGACAAGGCTATTGACCGGACCTCATACCACAGGCTATACCCAGAGGAATCTACACCAAGTCTGTATGGTTTACCGAAGATACATAAACAGGGTGCACCTTTAAGACCGATTGTCTGTATGATCAACTCGGTCACCTATAACATCTCCAAGTTTCTGGCTTCAATCCTCAACCCACTGGTGGGCAGCTCTGAACACCATATCCAGAACACCCTGGATTTTGTTGAGAAGGTGAGAGATGTCATTATGGGGGCAGAAGAAATCATGGTCTTGTACGACGTTACATCTCTCTTCACTTGCATCCCAGTCACGGAAGCGTTGGAGGTAGTTCGTAAGAGATTACAAGATGACCTCAACCTCAGTAACAGGACCACTCTCAGCATCACCAAGTGCGTTTGCTTTTGGAACTGTGTCTTCATTCCACCTACTTCACATACAAGGGTCAGTTCTACAGGCAGAAACATGGGTGTGCCATGGGCTCCCCAGTTTCACCCATCGTGGCCAATTTGTACATGGAAGAAGTGGAAAAGAGGGCTTTGCTATCCTACCCTGGAACACCACCAAGTCATTGGTTCAGATATGTGGATGACACCTCGGTGAAAATCAAATATCAGGACGTACCACAATTCACGGATCACATTAATTCGGTGGACGACACATCAAATTCACCAGGGAGGATATGAAAAGTGGCAGGTTAGCCTTCTTAGACTGTGAGATTTCCATCAGTAATGGGGGACATCTAAAAGCTGACGTGTACCGTAAACCTACACATACGGATCAGTATCTAAGGTTTGACTCTCATCATCCACTGGAGCATAAACTGGGTGTCATCAGGACGCTACAACACAGAGCAAACACCATCCCCACAGACACAGCGGCCACAGAAGCAGAAAAGCATCACATCAAGAAGGCCCTGAGTAAATGTGGTTATCCCAGCTGGACTTTTGTCAAAGCTGGAAAGGCAGCTCCAGCTGATCCAGGAGAGAAGGACAACCGCTGCCCAAGCGAAAACCTGTAGTGATCCCATATGTGTCAGGAGTATCGGCGCAGTTGAGATGCATTTTTTCTAAACACCGGGTCTCTGTGGCTTTCAAACCCAAAAACACGCTGCGCCAAAAACTGGTCCGCCCCAAGGATCGGGTCCCCCGACACAAACAGAGTAACTTAGTGTACGCTGTTAAGTGCAGGAGGATTGCCAGGATTTATACATCGGGGAAACCAAACAACCTCTGGCGAAGCAGATGGCACAACACAGAAGAGCTACCTCGTCAGGCCAGGACTCTGCAGTCTATTTACACCTACAGGCCAGTGGACAGTCTTTCAATGATGAGGATGTACACATCCTGGACAGGGAGGAACGCTGGTTTGAGCGAGGAGTCAAGGAGGCCATTTACGTGAAAAGGGAAAGACCATCTCTGAATCGAGGAGGGGGCCTAAGGGTACATCTGTCACCATCTTACAATGCTGTGGTTGCAGCCATTCCCCAACTCTATGTGAATGGTACTCATCGCAATTCATCAGTGATCTTTGATCAATGAGCCTTGATCAGTGGTGGTTGATCAATGCTCATGAGAATTTGCATAATTATGATGAAGGTGACCTCCCAGCCCATTGTTCCTTCAGTGTGCTGGGTTCAGTTATTATGCTAATGTACTGTTTATAAGATTGGGGAAACCTGCAGTCAGCTGAGACTGAAGAAGTCACTTGGATGAGTGACGAAACGTTTCTCCCACTGAAAACGCTACGTCCAGATGAACAGAATCAACCTTTTGGGACTGCACAGAAATGGCTCAGGAATGGTTTGAGGACCACAACAATGAGTCTGAGGTGTTGACTTGGCCTTGAAGTTGCCCAGATCTTAAGCAAGCATCTGTGGGATGTGCTGGACAAACAAGTCCGTTCCACGGAGGCCCCACCTCACAGCTTACAGGACTTAAAGGATCTGTTGCTAACATCTTGATGCCAGATAGCACAGCATGCCTTCAAGGGTCTAGTGAAGTCCATGCCTCAGTGAGTCAGGGATGTTTTTAAGCTAAATTAAATTTTATTCATATCACACTAAATCCCAACTACAGTCACCTCTAGGTTCTTTATATCATAAGGTAAAGACCCCACAGCAGTACAGAGGGGACCGACACAATATTAGGCAGGTGGTTGTAATGTTATGCCTGATCAGGGTCTTTACTAAATTTATCACATTTTATTTTTTCCCTATTCTGTCCATCCATGCCTTTTCCTTCAGCTCTCTTTCCTCTTGTAGACGCTGCTAATGTCCCGGAGGCCGCTGGGAAACTGACAGGGAAGAAAGCATGGGCATGGAAAATGGAGCTCATTTGCTAGCACAATACTGCAAGCCATGCACACACACTCACACACACACTCACACACAGATTCTTTTTAGATTGCAATACTGCCTCGCAGGCGACGTTACCATGTTGAAAAAGCGGCCCGTTGGTCTGCTTTTTCTGACCTGGATAGTAGAGCAGCACATGGCTGTTCATAGACAGCAGAGTGTTTACACCTCACACAGCTGGTAAACATCTGCAGCTGTTTGGCCCATAAAAAAAAACCCCCAAACAAACGTCTTTCTTTAGACAGACTTAATTAAGTCACCAAGAAGTGACTGTTGTTGTGATTTTAACCTCGTAAGACCTGAACTCTTCCACGACATGCATTTTTAATTTCTCTTTGATATTTGGGCTGATTGGGGCCTGATGAATGTAAAAACAAAGAATTACCAGATTTTTTTTTTTACCTTATTTTTGTTTTTAAGAAAAATAAGAGCCACATATGAGGATATTCGTTTCATATTTTGATAGAACAGTAGCAGTATAATGTCCTCGTAAGTGGATATCAGGCCTATGTAGAGCAAAATTGTGTATTTTAGTCTAAATAACCCAAAATGTGATGTCCACATATGTGGACGCCAGGTCCTAGGAGGTTAAATAAAATTAAATTGAATTTTCCATCTAAGTTTAATTCTCTGTCATTACTTTGTGGTGGATGTGCTTACAGCCACATGACTTATGAAGCTGGTAGCAACATTCAGGTTTTGGGAGGTGTTCAGAGACACACTGTACATACAACCACAAAACTTTTTCCAATAACTTTTAGCAATGCAGATGTTAACAACTGTGATATTTCTGCTTGGTATCACTTGATAATGTCAGATAGATCAGGCAGCGTTTCATGAAAGATCCACTTCCTGATGCAACCCCAAATGGCTATATGTGTCTCTAACTGGAAATGTTGACATGCAAACATTGGAAACATGCTTGCACAGTGATGATACTGCATTGCATATATGTATACGCATCTGCATATGTAAGAGCCTGACGCTGTGGCCTGCTTTTATCCCTCAGGATGGTGTTTCTCTGCTGTACGGCTATTTCACTGCCAAAACACATGCTGGCAGTGAAGTTTCTCTCTTCTAATAAAAGAGTCCAAGAACAGCCAGAAATGCATAGGAGTAAACGGGAGCACTTAAAAGACCAATCAAAGTGCGCCATATAGTATTATGGTATAGTATAATGTTACTATATTGACATATAGTAACATTATAGTATTATGGTATAGTATAATGTTACTATATTGACATATAGTAACATTTCTAGGTAGGTACCTATCAACTTCCAGCACACCCACAGCATAGATTTGATATTGAAATCTATATTGTGGTAACTGTAAAGTAGCTCGCCAACATCGCTAATCCAATAGCTAGTTCTCTGACAATGTCGACACGTGCCATTTTTCTGGTTTCCGTAGCTCTAATAACACGCTTATTGGCCAGGGGTGATTCTGAAGTCTTCTGTTTGCTGTGACAGTAAAATCAGCTGTCATTCAACATTTATCAGCTCCAAGTCCAACATGAACAGCTCAGGCAGTCCTGATGGCAGATCAGGTACATCAATGCACAAGTATGAATGCAAACAGTACAGGCTATCTTTCTTCTTCTTCTTTTGTCCCTAGCTGGTCGTTGGCAGGGGAGGTTGTCCACGGAGCCAATACATCGCTGTGGGTGCTGTAGGGTTTCCATCTTGGTCAATGATGCATTCCCAGGCCTTGTGGTCTCTTGCCTTCACATTTGCTTGCTCGAGGGTTAGACGTCATTGTTTAAAATTGTCTTCAATTTGCTTGATCCAAGTCTTCTTAGGCGCGCCACGCTTGATTCTCCAGTGGGCGGGGTGCTGCTGCATCAAAAGGTGATGCGGCAGATGTGGCCAAACCATTGCAGTCACTTCCTAATCCACTCTTCCATTGAGGGCTGCTGGTGACATTGACTACGTATCACGCTGTTGCTGAGACGATCACGGAGGGACACTGAGAGAATCTGACGCAAAATAGCGGATTTGGAAGCACTCCTGTAGGATGCTGTTCAGCAATCCTCAAGCACCTACAACTGTAATGAAACTTTTTTTTTTTTAATCAGGTTACAGGGTATTTTTTAACTGACTTCTGCCTGTCATTATGTTGCTGAAGACTGCATCAGTATATTTAATGCTGAGTGAAAATTAAACTGTATTAGTAATGGCAGTATTAGTCACTGTGATGACTAATACTAATATTTAAAGACAATTTCTCTCATTTGTGCCTACCATGTGAAACAGCCCACGTAAGAGTTTCTGAAAAGACATTTTGGAGCTTTTCCATTTTTAAAGAATGAAAGTTTAGACAGGAGGTGGCTCAAACACACCATTTCCAATGAAGAAACTGGGGTTTGAGCCTCGTTAATGCATTAATTTCAATTTTTAGGGGGGAAAGCAGTCCTAGCAATGCATAAATCTACACAAACCTGCCTTCACAAACACTTTTCTGCCGCTAAACAGCACCTGCAAGACAAACAATCAACTGTTACAGCTGTACCAGTGTTGTCAGAAAGCTTGAGAGTTTGTTTCCCTATTTCAGCTTTTTCCCTATTTTACTGGACAAACTAACACAGAGAGAGTCAAGAGTGGCAGTAACTCAGGTGGGAGAGGTTTTGATTGTTCTCCTTACCTGTGCTAAACTGCACTTGGATATGACACTAAAACTCAAGTTGCTAATGTTAGTAGGCAAGCAACTCATATTGTAGTTCTCTTTGTGAGCCACTAAGGTAAAACGGTGTTATGTAAGTGCAAGCAGGAAAGGACATAACACACATTTATCTCCTGTGTGTTCTCCATATCATATAATCCATCATTTCTTTTATGTCAAAAAAGCTGTGAAAGCTGCCGGGGGCAAATGTAATTGCATGTAAACGGACCAAACTTCAGTCAGGAGAACAACTGAGATAATCCATCCACAATATGAGGTTCGTCATTAATATACAGCTGCATGGGCTGGGCTGTAGTTACATCGTAAGGTTTTAAAAACTGAGCTCTAAAATGAATAGTGGTAATATTCACAGAGAGAGGCTCACAGTGATCACTGACTTTTTAAAGGTGCTTGTTCAGATTAAATAGAACAAGATGCAAAGCATTAAAACATGTTAAAAACACAACAGCCTTAATAAACTCAGAGTAGTTTGGACCCGGAAGCAGGGTTCATACGTCATCACTTAAAGACCAGATTGACAGACCTGAAACTCTTTCATCTTTTTATACAGTCTGTGGTTATCTGTAATAGATAAATTAATTGATTATTGAGTGCAGCAATCTTGTGCTTTTGTATCTTTGATTGCAGTTTTGCCACTGATTGAAACCCAGCTGAAAAAATAAGTACATGGGAATATGGTAGCATTAGCTACAGTATACTGACCACAGATCTGCTATTTATTTAAATATAACTTGCAGCGCTCTTCTGTTTTTGATTGTTCAACAGAGATAATCAGAGACACAGGGTTTGTGTCAGATGTTGGTGCCTAAGAATAAGGAACACTCTGAAAATGTGAAGCACATTTACCCTTAAATGGTCAGTTTCTGTTTTGCAGTCTAACTAAATAAATACTTTAGTACAAGTACACACTCTCTGCTGTAGAAAGCACGCTATAAAAACCTAAAATAGTGTCTATAAAGCAGGTTTAACTTATATTAAACAGCAGATTAAACCCTGTCAGACCAGAGAAGTGCACGACCAGGTACTCCCAGATAACAATCTTAAATATTATATTAAAGCGTAAATGTTGGAGAAGAATCCAGTCTGAACAGAGCCCGTGGTGGATTTCCCCTCTTTGATTTCTTTCTTTTTTCAGGAAGGAGGGAAAGAAAGTCGCAAACAAAGTGACAGAAAGCTTTATAAAAACAGGGAAAAAATAATATCCAGACAGATTTAAAACGCATATTCGACACATTTGATCATTTATAATATTGTTTTGAAGAGAGACACGTGCTGTATGTGGATCCACTCAGAAAAGTAAATATGAATGTTTTCACTACCCCCTGTGAAGGGCTTACCTCCACTTCGAACGTGCGCTCGCTGTCATCCAGGAAGACCACGCGCAACCGGAGCTTGGTCTCCTTGGAGACCCGGGACTTGGTAGTGAGGTTCTCGAGTCTCCCGGTCCGCCGCTGTCGGTCCCCCATCTCTCCCGCTCTTTTCTGTTGGTCTGCGTCTCTCAGGAGAAGTAACAACTAAAACAACTACGATCGTCCATTAAATCCATGTCCACGAGAGTTAATCCCACGAGAAACGGCTTCACGCGCTCCCCGCCATTACCATCAACACCAAAACCTCCACGATCGTGTTCATCCTCCCCTTCGCTCCTACCGCTGGAGCGCGCGCTCTCCGGATGCGCAATGGCACGCTGACGTTGTCTCCAGACAGCCAGACCTCATCCAGCTTCTCGTTCAGTGAGAAATCACTGGATTAAACTCACTGCACATAAATATTACTGCGCTTAAGCACACTTTCATGTACTTGTACTTTAGAGGAATAATACAGCTCCCACCGTCTCATACTTATATTCATCTACATCCATCTATTGTGTCTTTTTATTGGCTATTGTGACAATTTCTTATTTATTTTACACTCACAGGGCTTTGTGAGTGTCTGTAAAAATCGCCTAATAAACAAACTTTACTCGCATTTCACTGCATTTACCTTAAAAAAAGTGCTTAGAGTGACTTCTAACACTGTGATTTTAAAAGTTGATTATTTAGTCTAAAAATATCATCATTTGCACGAAATGTGGTGATTTGATACTTTTTAACAAGTTACTGGGACTCAACGGGACACTGTCACTGTGTTACTGATGAGGAGTTCTCACTGGGGTTTTTTTACGTTTTAATACAAAATAGTTTATAAATTAGCTCCACATCAGCCACATCAAAAGAGTACAGCTCTACTTGCAGTAAGCATGAATGCATGCGTAATAATGATCTAATACTTTATAACAGTACAACAAATCATTATATAAGCACACAGGGGGCAATTTGATTTACTGAATACTTAACGGATACTTACTCTTTACTCATAGCAGAGGTTTTCTGTGGTCTCCAAGGATTACTTCTTAGACCTGTTAGAAATCCTGTATTGATGTGACTAAAAAGGCACCAGAAATTGTTTCGTTCGTCCTTCTTTTATATTAAGGAATGTATCCATGTTCATCATTACTACCTATGCACTACACTACAAGTGTCATTTTTATGCTGTAGTTAGCTGAATCAAAGATAATAGTTCACTATACATATACACATACGTGAATATGTACTGGATTTAAAAAAGGCCAAAACGTGTGAATATAATGAGAAAAATGTTTCAATATAAAATTAATTTTAAGATGTCTTTATGAGTCTGTTAAAGTAGGTGCTGTTGTGTTTTTATGGCTTATTGTACATCTAGTCAACCAACAGCTATCAGTAGTACATTTACCAAAGTAAACTTTTATGGACATATTTAAATTTTATGCTTGTAAAACACATTTTTAGTAAAATATGTAGGCATGTTCAGTATATAAAGAGACAATATATGGTGTGTGTGTTGTGCGTGCGTGTGTGTGTGCGTGCTGTGTGTGTATGTATGTGTGTGTGCTTCACGGGAATAATATGAATTTCACGGTGGCTGGACGCTTTTAGAGGACTGACCTGTCCAAAAGTAGGCTAGTAGTGCAATGCCTTCAGTCGCCTCCAGCATTGACTGAGCACTTTGCGTGTGTGTGTGTGTGTGTGTGTGAGAGAGAGAGAGAGATGGCACACATATGAAATGTTGGTCAAGACACATCCTCATTTGGCTTCCTTTCTTTCATCTCCTACCGTCATAGATGCACACGCTCACACACTTACACTAAAATGATGAAAATTACAAATTTACCTGAGTACATTTGAAGCTTTTTCACATTTACGCTTCATTATTTTTTCATTTTCGGGTACTATTGTTGCATTTTTATTTTAGCATATTTGTAAGGTAAGTAAAATATTTGATCAGATTTTATTCCAATATGTTGATTTGAAAACTTCAGCTACAAGTTACTTAATAGTTTAACATTATATTTTATATTATATATTATTATATATATTATACAAATATTTTTGAGCTTTCAATTACTTAAAGAAATAAACATGAAAAATGACCAAAAACAAGGCAAGTGCAGGCGTCACATGTGTTGAGTGACTGAGCTGACATTTTTTCACTATTTTTTTTACACCTCACAAAGTAAATCAGTGGTTCAGTCAAGAGAATAATGAGCAGATTATAATGATAAAAAGATATTTAGAGGTTAGCAACTTTAACAAATTAATTATAAGAAAACAATGTAGCAAATCTGAAAATATAGAATATGATAATTATGATTG